>NC_089844.1:38634658-38995484 GCF_035609145.1 Eleutherodactylus coqui
ACTTATATAATATTCTGAATAGGGGGGCTCTGATAATCACACCTAAAAACGCTCTATTGTCAATTTTGCCGGGACCCATTGCGCTAGTAAGAGGAACATCTTTAGATTTTTCCTCTTAGCTATGAGAATAGGGATTCTGCAACTGTGGAAATCCTGTGCTCCCCCGACACAATTAAATTGCGTGACAGCGCTAATAAAATTGGTCGGATGGAGTAATTGAGAACTAGATATGAGGCTAAATACTTGGCTTATTAACCTGTCTGGGAGACCTGGCTGACGTTCCGCTCGTTGGGAAGGTTCGAGCAGTGGTTGTTGAATGGGGTTTTAACTAGTCAATAGCAGTTATGGGGTTGGCAGATGTCACTGGAATGAGGCGCCTTATACTTTTCTTTCTTTTCTCTTCCCTTCCGTTTTTTTACTTTCTTTCTGTTCTGTAGCGCTTTCGCACCCACCCTCACCCTCCCCACATCCTATCCCAACCTCGTTGTTAGGATCCTCCTAGGGATCACTTTTGCAAGTAAAAGTAAACTTTTCCAAGTTTTCGTATGCTTGGAAGGTTAGTTTAAACACAATCAATCTCATTTAATTTGTAAGAGCCGGTGTGACTTCGATGATTGGTAGTATAATAATTCACGGAAACCTTCCGGTAAAAATTTAGCTTTATTCTACATTATGGTATGTCATTTATCTAAACACTGTAAACGGTGGTACAGCGTTTGAGACACTTGTAATGCAGGTTACGATACTGGTTATAGCACAGAAATGCATATTTTCTAAATCAGTGCCAATTTCACTGTATGTATTGTATAAAATATTAATAAAAACATTTTGACCTAAAAAAAATCCTACAGTTTTTACATGGACCACAGAGCTTAATAATAGTCTGATACCTCCTTTTCTGTAGAGAAAGCTTTGCAGCCGTCATCTCACTAACATCACAGGCAGGATTACACTGAGAGGTGACACCTATATGTAGATATAACAGAGGGTCCACCATTTATAATAGGTGATCAGCTGTGACTTTCTACTCCCCTCCCTGCAAAATGACCTCAGTACAGATCACAAAGGGATGTCTAGAACAATGTCCTATACAACATACAAGTCAGTGGGTCAGCTCCTGTCCATTGTGTGAATGGCCCATGAGGCTGCTGTAAAGCATATGTCTGAATGCAGTTAAATGTAGCTCAGGCAGGATGGACGTCCCCCATAGTCATGTATAAACGGCAGAAAAAAAAATTCTATGATCAGACAGCAAAAACAGATTAGAAAAATGGAAAATGTTTCTCTATCTGGATTTAATTAAGAAAAAGAATTTTGGTGATCTAGTCCCTTTGAATAAATACAAAAAGTATTGTAGTACTCTACTGACAGTCACAAAACCTTTCTACTCACAGCTCATCTATAAATTGATGAAAAAAGGGATACAATAAAATACTAATTAATTTGGATATTCTGTATATTTATTAGGTGTATGTGCAAGATGCATTCGGACATGTTTGGGGAGCTGACCTACAGTTCTGAAGAAGATTCGGAGACAGACCCTTCTGTTGAAGATTTGGATACCACTGATGACGAGATAGATACTGCGGGCTTAACACGGCAAGTGATTTTACCTTTGTAATTCCACATAGAAATGTATGAATAAACTAACAATTGGCTGTTACTGCTCTTACACTGTGGTGTTCGGCTTTAGGGACCCTTTTTCTAAAGTGCCAGCAGCCAACGCCTCCTGCAGCTGACAATGGCCTCATACCACATTAGGGAGCAGGCACCCCCACTGCAGTTCAAAAAATATTTACAAGCAATTAATATTGCCATTAAAAATTAATTACTTGCACCAGCTTCTGAGAGGAATTACTGTCCGGGCTGAAGGTTTATCAGCCGAGTGTCAACATTAGGGACTTTTGACTCGCATAATGAGCCTTGTGGCTCTCATGTCTAGATTAAAAGGTACTGTGTCTTCTATAAGGGACATTGAGGGAGATTTATCAAATAAAAAAGTCATCTGCAAAAGTTGTAATTTTGGATGCAAGCCCAGCTTACACAAAAAATTGCAACTTTTTGGGAAAGAGGATGTGGCCACTCTCGACAAGCTTGACGGATTTAAGTATAATTTGTGCCAGAAATGAGTGTAAATTTTATGAAAGAAATCTCATAGCTAGTGTAGATTTCGTTTTAAGAGCACTGACCGCTCTGAGATGCACCAAATGCATCAGGTATATCATGCAAAGGCGGGGATTATAATAACTTTGCATTAGAAACGCGGTCTTAATAAATTCCCCCCATTGTGGCTGTCATAGAGAGTATGTGATGTAAACATAAGAACCTCACCAGACTAAATCTAATGTAGCTCCCGGGTCGCGAAGAAAGGCCTTTCAAAAAAAGCTGCCAGATCTACTATAGTAAATTCTTATACCCATGTTTTCATCCTGTACATCGCACACATTTTAGTACACATTGGCGCATGTTCTGTAACACTTGCCTGTCAGATTTCTGATGTACAAAATTTGCAATTTCGATGCAAGAACTAAAATTGCAACCAACTTTTTGCAGTTTTACACCAGGGCCCAGTGCTAGGGGGTGGAGGCGCACCTGGAACTGGCAGATATTATAGCTGAAACCTACTCAACTCGTAGCTGGTATAAGATTCAGTCCGGTGCACAGAGGTGCACCTCTTAAAGGGGTTTTGTCATTAAAAAAAAGAAAATCAACCCTTACCTATTCCTCCCCAGGCAGTCTGCTTACAGCATCTTCTCCTTGCTGATCTTCTCCAGTCCCCAGGGTCACCTCACCGCAAGCCGTCCAGATCCTCTTCTTTTTTTATGATGCATACATTGCCGGCATTCTTCTTCCTGCTGGGCAATGTACATTACGCCACTAGTGACGTAGCGTTCACAACCTAGTAAGGAATTCCGATCTATTGCTGAGACTGCTTATGCGCTTTGTCGCGCTGCGAGTGTTCATATATTATTACAGAGAGACAGCGCTCATGCTCAGTCTTGACAATAGATCGGCACTCCCTGCTAGGCTGTGAATGCTACGTCACTAGTGACGTAGCGTACATTGTCCGTCAGGAAGAAGAATGCCGACAATGGGCGCTTCGTCACTAAAAGAAGAAGAATCGGTCGGCTGGAGGTGAGGTGATCGGGGGAACTGCAGGAGCCAGGAGAAGATCGGCGGGGAGAAGATGTGGTAAGAAGACTGACGGGGGAGGGATAGGGAAGTATAGAATTTTTTTTCTAGTGACAGAACCCTTTTAATGCATGTGTTGCACTTATGCTGATGCATAATTTATGTAAGTACGTATGCCCCATTGTTTTACTTCTACCCACAGTTCATCTTTTTTTTTTTTTTTTTTAAACTCGTTTTATTGAACATTTTGTATTACATACAGTAACTTTTTGATTAACTTTGCATACATCAACAAAGCTCTTTGGTACATATATTCAGTACACAAATACGTTACACGCTCTTCTTTTGGTTATTAAACATGTGGAAATATACTTATGTTTACAATATTGGTCACATAGTCACTTGTTTTACATATCAATTCTGTGTGTGGATCTTCTTAATAAATTTTGAAACAATTCTTGTGTGAGGTTTGTAGCTGTTGTCCCGCATCAGATCCCCCAAACCTTATCGAATTTTTCTGGGCATTTCCTGTTTTTATATACTATTTTCTCATACGGCAAGATGGAGTTGACAATATTTTGCCATTTTGCAAGTGTTGGAGGCCGTCTATCCATCCAGCGTAAGGCTATAACTTTACGGGCATAGAATAGTACCTTGGTAAGAAATATTCTATCATGATATTGCCATTGTTCTTCGTCTATGATACCTAATAGACACACTGCTGGGTCTGGTTGTATCGGTATTCCCATTAGTTGAGTTATAAATTCCATAACCTCCTTCCAGTATGTGTACACCATCGGGCAGCACCAAATCAGGTGGTTAAAGTTTGCATTGGGCGCGTGGCAGCGATGGTATTGGCTAGTAGCTAGTCTGTTCATTTTGTAAAGTCTGGTCGGTGTTAAATAACATTGGTGTAAGATGTATAATTGGGTTCATTTATTATTTGCGGCTGGTGAGACCCCAGTGTACGTGGACATCGCGGTCTCCCAGTCCTCATTGGCCAATGATGGGATAAGTTCTTTCCACCTCTCCATCACTGTCATTGGCGTGTTGGGGATCTTAGAGTAAAGTAGGTGAGTATATAGCGCCGAGATTAGGCCCTTAGGTCCTTGGGTGCGCAGTATGCCTATTAGTGGGTACACAGAGAAGGGTCGTCTGGGCTCTGGGAATTGTGCTGCCAGGGCATGTCTGAGTTGTAGGTATCTAAAGAAGCCCTCTCTAGGTACTTGCTATAGTTGTTGTAGCTGTTCGAAGGATGCCAATGTTCCATCAATATATAGGTGTTCTAGTGTGGTGATTCCCAGGTTCGACCAGAACTGTCTGTCCGGTAGGTTCACCAGGTGTGGTAATGCTCTGTTGTCCCATAAAGGGGTTTCCAGAAGGGTATCTTCTTGTTTAGTCAATTGTTTGCACTCCCTCCATACATTTGTTGCGAGTCTATGGATGGGCAGCATCTGTCTGGTTAATAGGCCTGGTTTTTCCAGGAGGATCCAGAGTGATGCCTCCGAAAGGAAAAACATTAGGTGGTGCTCGGAGTTCGGGAGAGGGGTGCCCGACAGCCAGTGGCGGATATATCTGATTTGTCCCGCTAGGTAATATATTTTAAAGTCTGGTAGGGCCATTTCTGCTAACTCTTTGGGTCTTTGCAGGGTCTCCATGTGAAGTTTGGCTCTGGATTTCCCCCAAATAAATGATGTTATTAACGAGCTAGTTTTTTTTTTAAACTTCTGTGGTATAGTTGTCTCTGCATGCTCCAAGCAGTATAGGTATTTGGGGAGTATTATCATTTTAATTAGGTTTACTCTGCCCGCTACAGACAATGGTAGAGGGCTCCAGGTTTTTAGTTTGGTTTGCAGGGTTGTCACTAGAGGGGCAATGTTTAAGTCAAAACTTTGGGTCTGGTCTCTGGCGATGTGGATCCCTAAGTATCTGAAGTGGGGGACAATTTGTAGTTTATGGAACACTTCTCCCATCCGCCATTCCCCCATTTTCAGCGGCATAAAGGTGGATTTTTGCCAGTTAATGCGCAGGCTCGAGAAATTCCCGAATTCATCTATTTGGGAGATGGCCAATGGTAGGGTATCCCAGGGCTCCGACATATAAAGTATTATATCATCAGCATATAACCCTATCCTGTCCTCTCTGGGTCCTATCTGGATTCCCTTATATGGTATATGTTGCCGGATCTTTAAGGCCAGTGGCTCTCTGGTGATTGCGAACAGGAGGGGAGAGAGCGGGCATCCCTGTCGGGTCCCCCTGTTAAGTGGGAAGGAGGTGGAGGTCATGCCATTTACCATTATTTTAGCTGTCGGAGAGTTATATAAGATGGAGACCCATTTGATGAATGACTGTCCAAATCCAAATTGTTGTAAGACTTCTATCAGGTATGGCCATTCGACTGAGTCGAATGCCTTAGCCGTGTCCAGCGAGGCCAAGGCCCAGTTCGATCTCCACCTCCATCCCACCTGTGCAATCACCTGTGTCCTTCTGATGTTGTCCGACGTAGACATTCCAGGGATAAAGCCTGTTTGGTCAGGGTGTATGATGTCCTTGATTGCTTGGTTTAGTCTAGAGGCAAGTACTTTGGTAAGGATTTTGTAATCTGAATTTAAGAGAGAGATGGGTCTTTATGACCCACATTCCTCTGGGTTCTTATCAGGTTTTAAGATAAGCACTATGTTGGCCTCTAGCATTGACTTTGGGAGGTGGTTTTTTTCAAATATGTGTTGATATAACGACAGTAAGTGTGGCGTAATTTCTTCCTTGTAGTGTATATAGACCTCTACTGGTAAGCCATCTGTACCCGGGGTCTTATTTTTTGCCATGTCCTTCATTGCCTCCTCAATCTCTTCCATTGTAATGGGAGAGTCTAGTAGGGACTTATGTGTTTCTTGCAGTAGTGGGAATGTTATACTGGTTAAGTAGGTCTCTAGTTCTGTAGGGAGATAATTAGTTTGGGTTTGGTATAGTTCGTAGTAGAATTGCTGAAATCTGTCTAGTATATCTTTAGAGTCTGTAAGTATTGTTCCTTCAGTTCATTTAATCCTGAGTATGGACGGGGGAGCGGTTTCTTGGCGGGTCATAAACGCTAATAATTTACTGGACTGATTGCCTAGCTCGAAGAAGGATTGACGAGTAAAGAACAAACTCCTCTGCGCCTTCTCCTTAAGGTATAGTAGGTAATCTCTGCCCGCCTGTAACCATTGGTTTTTCTTGGTATCTGAAGGGTCAGAAATAAACTCTTTTTCTAATGTTTGACATTGCTCCGCCAGTTGTTCCCCTTCTTTTGCTGTGGTTTTTTTTGATAAAGGAGATTGAGGATCTGAAGCAACCTCTAAGATATGGTTTAAACGCCTCCCACACCAACATCATACCGGGGTTTGCTTCGTGTGCTTCGTAATATATTTGGATTTGATCTGCTATACGATCATTCGGGCCAAGCAGTGAGAGCCAGAATGGGTGTATTCTCTGTCTCCTCGCCGCAGACGAGCCTAGGTTTTTAAGGATCATGCGGATTGGTGAGTGGTCTGAGACCCCTCTTGGGAGGAATTCTATGGAGTCTACTCTCGGGAATAGTGAAGGGGACCCAAATATATAGTCTATTCGACTGAGCGTATTGTTATGAGCTGCATGGCAGGAAAATTCTTGTTGGTGGGGGTGGAACACACGCCATAGATCCAGCCATCCCGTCACCAAAATTATGGATGCCAGGCGGGTCACGCTCGTACCTCCCTCCCCCCGAGCACCACCTCCGAACCTGTCCAGGAGAGGGTCCATGATCATATTCATATCTCCCATGCAAACAATCGTTGCATCTGGTGAGAATGAGGCAAATTGTATACCCTCTGCCAGGAGGGTTGTTGATGTTGTTGGTGGGTTGTAGTAGCATAGGAGAACGTATGGGTCGTTGTTTATTTTGGATCTTACAAAGATAAATCTACCTTCAGAATCTCTTTTCAGTTGTTCTACTTCCCATCTGAGTAATTTTCCTATTAAAAAGGATACCCCCCTGGAATATGATGTATGGTATGTATGTGCTGACCATTGGATCCACGGCTTTAACAGAGTTTTAGAGGTTTCAGGCGTGAGGTGGGTCTCCTGCAGACACAATATGTGTGGTCGCCATGAGCGTATTAAGGAATTTAAAGTTGATCGTTTCTTGGCTGATCCCATGCCCCTGACGTTCCAGGACACAAAGGTTACTCCAACCATTGGTAGGTTAGGATTGATTGGATCCAGGTATGACCTCCTTTGACATTCTGGCTACTGGACACCCCCCTGTAGTGCCTGATAGCATTGTTATCATACAGTGTGCAACAGTATTTCAGTATATTTTCAGAAAGAGCATTAAGCATTTGATGCATACAATTTAAAAACATTACAATAGTATACAACTAACTTGTAACTTTTACAACTTGTGTTTAAACAAACTTGGTTTTCACTAGTTTAGTATTCGTGGCTAACTAGTACTCGGGGGAACCTATACAGTATAGTTTCAGGTTCCGCTATACTTGAGGTTTTATTGGGTTGTTGGGTCAATAGTATAAGCCGACGAGGGCCTATCAGGTATTGGTTAGTTGGGCTCCCTTTAGGTAAAGGGGGAAAGGGGGGAGGGGGTGCCTCGTGTCTGGCAAATGCTTTTAATTTGTCAACAGATGAACTTTGTCTGGTAGGGCCCATGCTGGATTGTTTTATGCTTCCCGCTTTGGGAGGGTTTTGCAGTGTAGTGGGTTTTCTTTAGGGTGCCTATGAGGGCTATAGTTACTCGAGCAGGCTCCCCCCTAGATGTGGCAGGAAAAGGGGCTTCACTCCCAGTCTCTGGGTAATATATACTGTCTTGGCTGGTGCTTCTCTCCTTTGCCTTTTGGCTAGTTGTTGCTAATCCCGCTTTCCCCCAATCTTTCAGGAGGGGGAATCTCTCTGCACCTCCTCTGCTTATCTTCTCTCCACGTGGTGTAACGGCCCCGTCTGCTTAATGGCGGCAGCGCCGGTTGCTGGTCCGCGGGACCACTGCTGGCTCCCTTGTCACTGCAGGGGCTGTGGAGATACTGCCGGGAGTTCGCCGCCCTCCCTTCTCGTGTCGGCGAGTTTGCTCCGGGTCCAGGTGCCTGTCTGCCGGCTGGTGTCTGCCGCAAGATGGCGGCGTTGGCCGCGGCTACACGTGCTCTCGGCCGGCTGTCCTCGCTGCCGGCACTGCGGAGGCGCAGTTAATGTTCTGGGGCTCTCTTGCTTCCCGTCACCAGCGGTGCCGGGTCTGGCGTCTTACCGGCTGGTTGGCACCGTGTGCAGCGCGGGTCCCGCTTCTCCCGCTGATGTTGCTTCTGCCGCGGATGTCCGGGGATGGTATTGGCGGCTCGGTCTGTGCTGGATTACGGTTTTCTCCAGCAGGCTTTGGGGTATTTTGTCGCTTCCAAATTGAGTATTGTGTGCACACATCGTCGACCAGAATCAGACACAAATGCTGGTCTAAAACCGGGAGAGTCTCTACAATGTATAGAGGCTCAAGCCTTTTATTATAACACATGACAACCGCCCTTTATGGGCGTGCAACAGATTACATCAGTAACATATAAGATTCTCATTTGTCGGATCATACAGAATCTCCCACCTCTCTACCCACCCTCTCCAAGTGTTGATGCAGCATGGACTTCGTCCTCTATGCAGGCAACCTTAAGCAGGTTCTGTATATGTGGCAACTCTTATCAACATGTGCTTAGGCTGAAGGAATTTCTTTGTTGTAGAAGATTCTGTGTAGCTGAAGTCATTGTTTAACTAGCTTCTGGATGGGAGTGGAAGGGGGCTAGGTAAACACTCAGTATTGGACACAGATCTACACATAACACTATGGCCCTTTAACTCTTAGAAACTGGTTGAGCAACTTCTATGTACTTAGAGCAAATACATCACCCATCCATTGGCTAGCAAATACCATGATTAGATTGTGTGTGTCCTTTAGACTCCACAGAGCTTAGAGTCATTACAACAGCAAAATACATTTGGGTTATACAAATCGATAGACATTTTATAAATAATCATCATGTCTATCACAATCCCCCCTTAAAATGTCTATCCTCTAATTCTCTATCTAATTTTCACAGTTTTCTTTGCATGAGCCTATAACTGGAGCGCGTTGAAGGTTCGTTTTAGAGTCTTCAAGGGGGTGTAGGACTTGTCCACTCCTTCTGGGGATGCATTCAGCAAACTCATGGTGGGGGCGGCTTTTCCAGCATCAGTTTCACAGGTCTCTCTGATACAGGGGATAACACAGCAGACTAGAACAGAAAAGGTAACCATCAGTTCACATACAACAGCGACGCCCGTCTGTGCCAGGATCCTTTACCACCCGCTCATCCATGGTGAGTGCTGGTCCCAAAAGTTAGCTCTTTTTAGTTAGTGCGGTCAGCTTCTTAATGACAACTGCGTCTTTACCCGCGGGTCACGTGTCGTCTAGGATGTAGGTACAACAAGTCTCCCCTATCATCTTACAGACACTCCCCTTTTTAGCTAAAGTCATATCTGAGGTCATTCTATTTTGAAAAAGTCATAGTCGAGGTAGGTCCTATTGGTCGACTAGTCCCTATAAGGCGTCTCTAGTATAATTTATAAACCACTGCTAATTATAATAAACATAATTAATCCAGTCAATGTTTATTTACCATAATGATCAGGAAAATGGACTCGAATCTAGTTTTAACTTGGTCTCTAATTTTTAAAACTCGTCAGGTACCCCTCTTGGCTATCCTATGACGTCAATGTACACGTGTAGATCAAAACTACCACCAGGGGTCTCTCTTCTCGCTCTAGCATAATGTTACAATACTAGTAGCGTGCACTGGTACGCACGGCGTGGGACTCCCTAATCTTCACCCACACCAATGTCCCTCCTGGAGATAGTCCTAATGGTGAACACGTCCAAGTCGCCTCACCCTTGCGTCAGGGTTTTCCCACTGCCCGTAAGTCCCTACTCCTAGGAGGGGGGGATCCCTACCTCACCTCAGAGGGAGGCCATGGATTCCCTGGGCTCATTTCCGGGCATCCATACCCTCTATCTGTACAAGTTAACACCCCACAGGGTGTGCCCTCGCCGGAACCTAAGGTCTTCTGCACTATCCCTTGGCAAATGGGAATTCCACTGACAATCCATCTTAGGAGATCGGGGCAGGCGCAGTACTAGTACATTTCTCCTTTTCTTTGGTAGCGTATGTGTTTGGCATTATCGGAACTGGCTCTTCATTTTTTTAAACAAGGGAAATATTGGTGAGTTCCCCAAAAATCTCCCTCTACCCTGCCTAATTGCCTGGCAGGTGTAGTTTCCAGGGTAGTCAGTAATACTCTCTCTGGTGCAAAACACTTAGGTAGTTATAGAGTATTCCTTCTTCCATTTCTCACGGACAGTGTAATTAGCGGAAATGTTCGTGAAGAGACTAATAAACCACTCTTCAGCATCTACAGGGAGATTTAGGGGGACCATCCCCGAGTGTAGTCGGGCACTACCGCACACGCAACAGTTAGACTTGGTGCTCCTGTTAGCATTGTACCTCATCAACTCCAACCAGAGATTCTGGTCAGAGTAGCCAGTCGCTACTGTCAAGGTGTCCTCAAAAGGTAGGGTCGGCTATGATCATCATGTTCGTCAAGGTCTTTATCTTACGGCGGAGGGGGTTAATTATGGGCACGGGACTAAGTGAAGGCTTCCATTCGGGTGCATCTACCATACCCCTTATTTTAAACTTCCCTAAGGGATCTATCCTCCCGTACCGGTATGTCCCCAGACTATAAGTCTCCCCCATCCCCCGGGCTTGGATCTCCCATGGTTAGTGTAACAACCGCATTAAAACCAAGCAGCATACTAAGTTCAGCCTTCCAATACCTGCTGTCCTTATTACTCTCAAGGAGGGTTATACGACTAATTAGGGATTTCCCGCTCTTATTTTTCTTATTTAAGGCACTTTGCGGTTTATAGCACCAGTCTATTCCTGTGTTACATCCCACTAATCCCCGATAACGGCAAATTTACTTCTGCCCTGACTTACCCATGGCATAGATCATGCTAAACCGGACAAATGATGCAGCAGCTACAGAGAACCTAGAAGTCGCCCAACTTCTTTCAAGCGTCGTCGTCAGTGCTGCTTTACTAGGTGGGTCTTTCCGTCCATCAGCTGGGCCATCATGGGATACAGGAACTGTGGTGGGCAAGTGCTGTTGACTGTTCACCACACGCTGTCCTGTTTCTGCTGCTCCCATATTAGTCCATTTATTCTTTCCTTCCTTGCTGGCTTGTAACTGTAAAAGTCTTTAGCATATCAAAGTCCAAATTTTTGTCAATGTTCAAAGTTTCTACCACTGACTCATGCTGTCAGTATCTTTTCTTCTTTCTTCCACGGCTTGAGGGCCGCTGCCTTTGCTATGCTGTCAGCGAGGGTGTCGTCTCTCGCCTCTCCAGTGTAGGAATCGGTGCGAACTCTCAACTTTGTCAGGTAGAAGCAGGGCCTCCATGCGACTCTGCACCGCTGCACCATACTCAATTGGTTGTCCTGCTAAGGTAAAAACTGTCTGGCCTTCCATATTGGGCCGTAATCATGAGCTATGCCAAATGCATACCAGGAGTCAGTGTAAAGGGTTGCCGTCTTACCTCTCGCCACTCTACACGCCTCAGTGAGGGCCTTCAATTCCGCTTCTTGTACTGAGACATGCAGAGACAGAGCTTCTGCTTCTAGGACATCTTGTTGTGTGACCACTGCATATCCGATGTGGAGTCATCAATCCTCACCCTGGTACCATCTGCAAAAAGCTCAACATATGCATTATCAACAGGGGTTCTGGTAACTGTTTGCATACCTGCAGTTTCTTACCGAATTAGTACTAAATAATCGTGCTGCTGATCTATTTCACATGGCTCGGAATCTTGTTATCTTATTCCATTTATTTATTTATTTTTTTCAAACCCAATAGCTGATCTACAACACCTAGATCATCTATGGCCCAGATCACCTCTGCCTCCCCCCTTTTGAACAGGAATACTCAATGGAAAAAGAGTCATTGCGTTCAAACTACTAAACCAAGAGGCACAAAAACAAGCACTTTGTAGGTCAAGGTGACATTGTATGCAACGAAGTCTGAGCGAAAAGCTCCTTACAAAAAAATTGTTTGTTTTTTTTCCCTTTCAGGTCGCAGTTAGTATTTTTTAACACAAGGGGGCGCCACACAATTCAAATTTTACGTCACCCAGTGTAATAGTATTTCAGGGTATGGCCAGCGTTTAGCTTTTACTCTCCTGTCGAAATATAATTATAGCTTCAGTGTAGACTGACACTAGAATATACAAAAGACTTAAAGAAAAACTAAAGAATACGGATGACTTAACATCCTACTCTGGGCAATTCAATCCCTCTTTCTTCACATAAAAAGTTAAATTACTTCACCAAATTGCATGAAAAAGTTTGCTGGGTGACTATAGGGAAATTATTCCATCTGTAGGAGCCTTCCATAACATCATCGGTCTGAGTATCCATTGGAGAAGCGGGCAGTGGAAAACAGAGCCCCTGGGAACATGAGAGAGCGTCCCCTGTCATGTATTCCTGGTCTCTGCCCCCCATGCATCAACTCCAATCTTCCATGCACTATAAACCAGCTTAGTCATCTACTATGTCCCAAGCTGCATCTCCACAAAGGTTTGTTTCCCTGAACTTATCACACATCCAAAGTGGCCACATCTTGGAGCGTAACAAAGTCTGGTCAAACAAAACCTTACTTCAGACAATCATGATGTTAGCACTGGATACAGTGGCATTGGGGAATATAGGCCTCCCAAATGCAGCAAAATGGCCGCCAGAGGCAGAAAGGGGCGGGGCTACAGATCTCCCAGGTGAGGCAAAATGGCTGCCGGAGGAACGGGCGGGGCCAGGGGCAGCAGCACTTCCAGGTGAGGCAAGATGGCCGCTGGAGTAGGAAGGGGCGGGGCCAGGTCCTGTCCCGGATGGGGAGAGACCGGAAGTAACATCACACACCCTGAAAGTGAGCACATGGGGGGGGGGAAGTAACTTCAGGGTGGGGGCAGACCTCACTACATTTACTGCAGAGTCACACTATGTTGGATTGTAAACATTGCAAGCACGGCCGCCATTACAGGGAGGGGCTGTAGTCAAAACAAAGACATTACATTGTTCATAAGCAATACACATACCCCACTACATGCTTTCCCCTCTTCAATCTCTTAACTACGTTATACCTCCTCCTAGCAATCTAGAAACACCTTTCTTTCTGCTGGGCTTCCTGCTCATCTTCTGAAAACTTTCTACAGTCTATCTTACCTGTCCATGACCTGACATTTCTTTCTGCAACTTTCCCTGATCCTTTCCCATCAGCAACCAAATCACAAGCTCTATGACCTTTGTCCTTGCTCACTTTGCTCAACTCTATTCTATTCGAAGTTTCTATTCATTCTATTCGAAGACACAGTAGTGTTTCTCTTGTAAAATCTGCTTTCTTCAAATCCTTCCCATATAACCTCTCTTTCCCACTCAGAATTATAATGCACATTAATTCTACAAAACACAGGGAACGACAAAGTAAACAGAAAGGGTTAATTGGAAAAAGCTTTCAGTTCACTCTTATCAGCAGCCCTCCCCCCAACAATAAACACTGCACATTCTTTCTATAGTACCAGACAGACGGGATTACTGGAGAATACCCACAACGGCTCAGGGTATATATATATCTCATCTACCTTTATAACAGCCCACCGTATACTAGTAATCCCCAAGAGCACTCCTTGTACACGATCTAGACAGGACATTTAGCTATACACAGAGACTGACGATTATTTTCAATGACCAAAACTTCAACAATATTCTGGAGACACCACGGCTATATTTCCGCGTATATACCTTTCCACATATGAGAACATAACACGCTCAATCATAAAGGTAAGTATACGTATCATAAATCTTCCTAACCTCACACTAGTTTACCTAGGAGCACGTGTCACTGGCGTGTTCCCTCAGACTTAAACAGCCGAGTCCGCCCTCCCGACACATTAACCCTCACAGAATTTATCTCTTGGTCTTGTATACACAATTTTTAACCGTCTCAGACATAATATACACAGCATACAAAATACCCTTTGAGCAGGTTAAAACGGTGGTCTTTTTTCCGAGTAAGAAAGAACTATATTACCTGCCTTTCATTGATTTATCACTCTGGATCAGGAACAGGCAGAAAAGCAGTCAGAACCCAGATCACATCGGTAGATTTACATAAAGCAATCTTACCGTGTTCTGTAGATTTTCGGGCCCCTGAGTTCTGCGTGCCGTCTGCCGATCTCTGTATTTTTCCAGAATGAAAGAAATCAAAATCTCTTAACTCGGCCCACCCAGGGACGCCAGTTGTGCTGGATTACGGTTTTCTCCAGCAGGCTTTGGGGTATTTTGTCGCTTCCAAATTGAGTATTGTGTGCACACATCGTCGACCAGAATCAGACACAAATGCTGGTCTAAAACCGGGAGAGTCTCTACAATGTATAGAGGCTCAAGCCTTTTATTATAACACATGACAACCGCCCTTTATGGGCGTGCAACAGATTACATCAGTAACATATAAGATTCTCATTTGTCGGATCATACAGAATCTCCCACCTCTCTACCCACCCTCTCCAAGTGTTGATGCAGCATGGACTTCGTCCTCTATGCAGGCAACCTTAAGCAGGTTCTGTATATGTGGCAACTCTTATCAACATGTGCTTAGGCTGAAGGAATTTCTTTGTTGTAGAAGATTCTGTGTAGCTGAAGTCATTGTTTAACTAGCTTCTGGATGGGAGTGGAAGGGGGCTAGGTAAACACTCAGTATTGGACACAGATCTACACATAACACTATGGCCCTTTAACTCTTAGAAACTGGTTGAGCAACTTCTATGTACTTAGAGCAAATACATCACCCATCCATTGGCTAGCAAACACCATGATTAGATTGTGTGTGTCCTTTAGACTCCACAGAGCTTAGAGTCATTACAACAGCAAAATACATTTGGGTTATACAAATCGATAGACATTTTATAAATAATCATCATGTCCATCACAGGTCCTCTCCTCCCCCCTCTCCGGTGATGTTGTGTCGGGGTTGGGAGTCCTCAGGATAAGTGCAGGATTAGCGGCCCGTCGGTTGGAGCAGGAGCTCCTTTCACATGCGACCGGCTAGTTCAGCTGCTTGGCCACGCCCCCCACAGTTCCTCTTTAACCCTTAGCAATCCAATTTTGGATTTAGGGTTTCCTAGGGGGCTTTCTTTTTCTGCCATTATACAATGGCGCCATCTGCTGGCTAGAGTCAGTACTGCGGTATGTGGCATGCTGAAGAGGCCCCCTGACAAGAGAACGGCCAGTAATCTGCAGTAAGAATACCCTGCCGGATATCTTCCGACATCGGAGATGTACAGCCTTCAATCTGAATGTGTTTAGAAGTCAGACAGTGGATTGGAAAGGGTTAACTCAATTAAAACCAGATACAATAAAATACTAATTAATTTGAATATTCTGTTCCATTTATTAGGTTTATGTGCGGGACAGATTTGGACATGTTTGGTGAGAAGCTGTATAGTTTTGAAGAGGAGTCACAGACAGACACTTCTGCTGAAGACTCGGATACCACTGATGAAGAGGTAGAGGCTGCTGCGGAGAAGAATACTGCTATGCAGTTATTAGTGGCGCAGATACTGATAATGAAGAAGCACATACAACTTGCGGTTAACCGGATACCTCCGAAAAGTAGAGATGAAAGAAATATTCTGTTTGTGATTAGCCAGTTACCTTTGGTGGACAGACTGAAACGACAGATACTACTTGTGATGAGACGTATGCCGCGGGTGAAGAGTCGCATACTATTTACAACTGAACCCATGGAAGGTCACGCAGCGAGGGTACTGAGACATTTGTTGAAGATACAGACTCATCGGATGAAGAGACGGACCCGACTGTTTAAGGTGCAAACTCTGCTTGCAATTAAGATTGCAGTTTTAAAGTACATGCACATGGACCTTTTTTGAGTCCAAAGTTTAGACTGAGAAATCGGTCCAAAAATTGGATGGAAATCGCACCCGTTCATTTGAATGGATGTATTCACATGGGCAGATAGTCTGAGTAAAAAAAATTGCAACATGTCCTATTCCAAAATAGTACATGCCAATGTGTAGTGTCCAGAACATCGGACAACACACAAACGCAAGACTCTCGAGCGCAACTTTTTGATGTGTGCACATACCCTTAACGTAGTCATACCAAATGAAATTAAGGGTCTCTTATAATGAAAAACTGTACAATAAACAGTTATTTAAAACAATTATTGGAGTTTGTTTCCTGTGGCAGCTTTTTTTTATACTCAATTGTTATCTCCCCACTTTCATAAGGATCATAACCTTTTTACTTCTCCAGCGACATAACTTCAGGAGGATTTGTTTTTTGAGCGCTGAGTTGTATTTTTCAATGGTACTATTTAATATTCTAATGGGAAAGCTTTTAAAGATTTTTAAGTGGTGTGAAATGGGAAAAGAAACCTTTTTTTAACTTTTTTTTTTTTTGGGGGGGGGGGTCAGTATGCTTATGGCAATACTACATGTATAGTTTCTGTTGCACTACAGTGGGTTTTCTTCTTACTATATGTGCTTGCAGTTTATATTATGTATATATATATATGGATTGCACTGGATCATTTTTGACATTTATGTACTTTTTAAATGTAATTATTATATTATTTTTGTTTTATGCGTATCTATATTTTGACACACACACATATGCCAAAAACAATATAATAATTAAGTATATAAGTACATAAATGTCAATAATGATATTGTGCAATCAATATATATAAATGACAAACTGCAAAATATAATCGTTGAGCACTTGGGCTTTCATAACTGAGTTTGAAATATGATTTGATATGTGTATTTGTAATGCATGCATGAGGGTTTTCCTGCCTGATTTTACTTTTTTTTGTCTGTTTTTATTTCTCTCTGAAGAATTAAAAACAAAATAGGTATTAATAAAGTGTGTTCCCTCTTCTATTACTGTTTATGTCCAGTGTGCTGTTTCCATTGGTGTACTACTGAAAAAGGTAAAATACCTATTGAAAAAGAAAAAAAAACATCTTTTGAAGACAATAACTTTTTTGCTGTTTGAGGGCTCAGTTTTTTCATGGGCAAAATGTAGTTTTTATTGGTATTATTTCAGGGTACATGCAACTTCTTGGTTGCTTTTTATTAGAGATGAGCGAACCTACTCGTTTCGAGTAATTACTCAATCAAGCACCGCGATTTTCGAGTACTTCAGGACTCGGGTGAAAAGATTCGGGGGGCGCCGGGGGGCGGGGGGTGGCGTGGCGGCACGGGGGGTAGCAGCGGGGAACAGGGGGGAGCCCTCTCTCTCTCCCTCTCCCCCCCACTCCCCGCTGCAACCCCCCACTTACCCACGGCGCCCCCCGAATCTTTTCGCCCGAGTACAGAAGTACTCGAAAATCGCGGTGCTCGGGCGAAAAGGGGGCGTGGCCGAGTAGGTTCGCTTATCTCTACTTTTTATTCAATTCCTCCTTGGAGAAGGAGTTGACCCAAAAGAGCACATTTCTGACATTGCATTTTTTTCTGATGCCATTCACCATGCAGGATATATAATGTGATA
Source organism: Eleutherodactylus coqui (assembly GCF_035609145.1). Taxonomy (NCBI): domain Eukaryota; kingdom Metazoa; phylum Chordata; class Amphibia; order Anura; family Eleutherodactylidae; genus Eleutherodactylus; species Eleutherodactylus coqui. The sequence goes on from NC_089844.1 coordinate 38,652,448, forward strand.
TTTTAGTAAGCTAGTATTTTACAAATGCTGCACTAACAATTTTTAAATGTTTTAAACTTTCTTCTGCAACAACTGGGTAAAGGCTTTTTTTAATATTTTTTTAATATTTACTAACAATTAAAAAAAAAAATGTTATGCTTACTTTTCCTTTTTTTTGTCCCCACAGGAGACTTTAAGTAGCTTTAATTTTGCAGACATTCTATTTAGCCTTACCACAGACAGAGCTTCATAGGCAGAAATACATACCAGCTCTGGGCCTTCACAGCCTTTTGTGTGACAAAGGGAGCCCCCTCCCACTGTTGGGCCTTTTAAATGCTGCTGTCAGAGCTGACAGTGGCATCTAAAGAGTTAACTGCAATGAGCAAAAGAAATGTCAAAGTTGCTATAGGATGTTTACAGTATAAAATGGTGAATGGGTTAAAAATAGAGATGAGCGAACACCAAAATGTTCGGGTGTTCGTTATTCGTAACGAACTTCCCGTGATGCTCGAGGGTTCGTTTCGAACAACGAACCCCATTGAAGTCAATGGGTGACCAGAACATTTTTGTATATCGCCGATGCTCGCTAAGGTTTTCATGTGTGAAAATCTGGGCAATTCAGGAAAGTGATGGGAATGACACAGTGACGGATAGGGCAGGCGAGGGGCTACATGTTGGGCTGCATCCTAAGTTCACAGGTCCCACTATTAAGCCACAATAGCGGCAAGAGTGGGCCCCCCCCCCCCCTCCCAACAACTTTTACTTCTGAAAAGCGCTCATTAGCATGGCATACCTTTGCTAAGCACCACACTACCTCCAACAAAGCACAATCACTGCCTGCATGACACTCCACTGACACTTCTCCTGGGTTACATGCTGACCAACCGCCCCCCCTCCCCCCCACAGCGCACACCAAAGTGTCCCTGGGCAGCCTTCAGCTGCCCTCATGCCACACCACGCTCATGTCTATTTAGAATTGCGTCTGCCATGACGAGGGACCGCAGGCACACACTGCAGAGGTTGGCACGGCTAGGCAGCGACCCTCTTTAAAAGTGGCGGAGCGATAGCCCACAATGCTGTACAGAAGCAATGAGAAATAGAATCCTGTGCCACCGCCATCAGGAGCTGCACACGTGGGCATAGCAATGGGGAACCTATGTGCCACACACTATTCATTCTGTCAAGGTGTCTGCATGCCCCAGTCAGACTGGTAATATGCACCTTAACAGTAACCGCGTTGGTGGTAATGTGGTGGTGACTGCGGACCTAGTAGCACGGTTGTATTTTGTTGGTTTTCGGAATGTGGCCAGGATTAAGTAGGCCGTGGCGGGGGGATGGTGGGGGGGCTCTCTTGTAGTGTCGGTAAAGGTGAAATTCTTGGACTGCCACCAGACGAACCAATGCAAAGGCATTTGCCAACAATGTTTTCCCTGTTGGAGGAGGAGGGGGATGTTTTTGAGGCACTACGTGTCCTCTCCACGTGTCCGTTCCATGTCAGCAATAGTAGCACTCAAGACAGGCCCCAGTAACAATTCTGAAGCAGCAGTATAGCGGGAGCGCAGTCTTCGTTCCATGTAAGCAATAGTAGCACTCAAGACAGGCCCCAGTAACAATTCTGAAGCAGCAGTATAGCGGGAGCGCAGTCTTCGTTCCATGTAAGCAATAGTAGCACTCAAGACAGGCCCCAGTAACAATTCTGAAGCAGCAGTATAGCGGGAGCGCAGTATTCGTTCCATGTAAGCAATAGTAGCACTCAAGACAGGCCCCAGTAACAATTCTGAAGCAGCAGTATAGCGGGAGCGCAGTCTTCGTTCCATGTAAGCAATAGTAGCACTCAAGACAGGCCCCAGTAACAATTCTGAAGCAGCAGTATAGCGGGAGCGCAGTCTTCGTTCCATGTAAGCAATGGTTAATGTGGCTTAAGTGGTAACTAGGCCTGTAGGCAGCCCAGTGTAACGAAAAATTGGTTCAAGTTAAAGTTCCAACGCTTTTAAGCGCATTGAAACTTATAAAAATTGTTAAGAAAAATTATTTGAGTGAGCCTTGTGGCCCTAAGAAAAATTGCCCGTTCAGCGTGATTACGTGAGGTTTCAGGAGGAGGAGCAGGAGGAGGAGGAGGAATATTAGACACAGATTGATGAAGCAGAAATGTCCCCGTTTTGGATGGTGAGAGAGAACGTAGCTTCCATCCGCGGGTGCAGCCTACGTATTGCTTACGTATCGCTGCTGTCCGCTGGTGGAGAACAGAAGTCTGGGGAAATCCAGCCTTTGTTCATCTTGATGAGTGTTAGCCTGTCGGCACTGTCGGTTGACAAGCGGCTACGCTTATCTGTGATGATTCCCCCAGCCGCACTAAACACCCTCTCCGACAACACGCTAGCCGCAGGACAAGCAAGCACCTCCAGGGCATACAGCGCTAGTTCAGGCCACGTGTCCAGCTTCGACACCCAGTAGTTGTAGGGGGCAGAGGCGTCACCAAGGATGGTCGTGCGATCCGCTACGTACTCCCTCACCATCCTTTTACAGTGCTCCCGCCGACTCAGCCGTGACTGGGGAGCGGTGACACAGTCTTGGTGGGGAGCCATAAAGCTGGCCAGGCCCTTAAAGACTGTTGCACTGCCTGGGATGTACATGCTGCTCGATCTACGCACATCCCCTGCTACCTTGCCCTCGGTACTGCGCCTTCTGCCACTAGCGCTGTCGGCTGGGAATTTTACCATCAGCTTGTCCGCAAGGGTCCTGTGGTATAGCAACACTCTCGAACCCCTTTCCTCTTCGGGAATCAGAGTGGGCAGGTTCTCCTTATACCGTGGATCGAGCAGTGTGTACACCCAGTAATCCGTCGTGGCCAGAATGCGTGCAACGCGAGGGTCACGAGAAAGGCATCCTAACATGAAGTCAGCCATGTGTGCCAGGGTACCAGTACGCAACACATGGCTGTCCTCACTAGGAAGATCACTTTCAGGATCCTCCTCCTCCTCCTCCTCCTCCTCAGGCCATACACGCTGAAAGGATGACAGGCAATCAGCCGGTGTACCGTCAGCAGCGGCCCAAGCTGTCTCTTCCCCCTCCTCCTCATCCTCCTCATGCTCCTCCTCCTGTACGCGCTGAGAAATAGACAGGAGGGTGCCCTGACTATCCAGCGGCATACTGTCTTCCCCCGCCCCCGTTTCCGAGCGCAAAGCAGCTGCCTTTATGGTTTGCAGGGAATTTCTCAAGATGCATAGCAGAGGAATGGTGACGCTAATGATTGTAGCATCGCCGCTCACCACCTGGGTAGACTCCTCAAAATTACCAAGGACATGGCAGATGTCTGCCAACCAGGCCCACTCTTCTGAAAGGAATTGAGGAGGCTGACTCCCACTGCGCCGCCCATGTTGGAGTTGGTATTCGACTATAGCTCTCCGTTGTTCATAGAGCCTGGCCAACATGTGGAGCGTAGAGTTCCACCGTGTGGGCACGTCGCACAGCAGTCGGTGCACTGGCAGCTTAAAGTGATGTTGCAGGGTGCGCAGGGTGGCAGCGTCCGTGTGGGACTTGCGGAAATGTGCGCAGAGCCGGCGCGCCTTTACGAGCAGGTCTGACAAGCGTGGGTAGCTTTTCAGAAAGCGCTGAACCACCAAATTAAAGACGTGGGCCAGGCATGGCACGTGCGTGAGGCTGCCGAGCTGCAGAGCCGCCACCAGGTTACGGCCGTTGTCACACACGACCATGCCCGGTTGGAGGCTCAGCGGCGCAAGCCAGCGGTCGGTCTGCTGTGTCAGACCCTGCAGCAGTTCGTGGGCCGTGTGCCTCTTATCGCCTAAGCTGAGTAGTTTCAGCACGGCCTGCTGACGCTTGCCCACCGCTGTGCTGCCACACCGCGCGACACCGACTGCTGGCGACATGCTGCTGCTAACACATCTTGATTGTGAGACAGAGGAGGAGGAGGAGGAGGAGGGTGCTTTAGTGGAGGAAGCATACACCTCCGCAGATACCAGCACCGAGCTGGGGCCCGCAATTCTGGGGGTGGGTAGGACGTGAGCGGTCCCAGGCTCTGACTCTGTCCCAGCCTCCACTAAATTCACCCAATGTGCCGTCAGGGAGATGTAGTGGCCCTGCCCGCCTGTGCTTGTCCACGTGTCCGTAGTTAAGTGGACCGTGGCAGTAACCGCGTTGGTGAGGGCGCGCACAATGTTGCGGGAGACGTGGTCGTGCAGGGCTGGGACGGCACATCGGGAAAAGTAGTGGCGACTGGGAACTGAGTAGCGCGGGGCCGCCGCCTCCATGATACTTTTGAAGGACTCCGTTTCCACAACCCTATACGGCAGCATCTCAAGGCTGATGAATTTTGCGATGCGGACGGTTAACGTTTGAGCGTGCGGGTGCGTGGCGGCGTACTTGCGCTTGCGCTCGAACACTTGCGCAAGCGACGGCTGAACGGTGCGCTGAACTACACTGCAGGGTAGAGGGTGTGGGTGCAGGCCATGAGGCGGTAGTGCCTGTGTCCTGAGAGGGGGGTTGCATCTCAGTGGCAGGTTGGGGCACAGGGGGAGAGGCAGGGGTGCAAACCGGAGGCGGTGAACGGCCTTTGTCCCACCTTGCGGGGTGCTTGGCCATCATATGTCTGCGCATGCTGGTGGTGGTGAGGCTGTTGGTGTTGGCTCCCCGGCTGAGCTTTGCGCGACAAAGGTTGCACACCACTGTTCGTCGGTCGTCAGGCGTCTCTGTGAAAAACTGCCAGACCTTAGAGCACCTCGGCCTCCGCAGGGTGGCATGGCGCGAGGGGGCGCTTTGGGAAACACTTGGTGGATTATTCGGTCTGGCCCTGCCTCTACCCCTGGCCACTGCACTGCCTCTTGCAACCTGCCCTGCTGATGCCCTTGACTCCCCCTCTGAAGACCTGTCCTCCTGAGTAAGCGTTGCACACCAGGTGGGGTCAGTCACCTCATCGTCCTGCTGCTCTTCCTCCGAATCCTCTGTGCGCTGCTCCCTGGGACTTACTGCCCTTACTACTACCTCACTGCAAGACAACTGTGTCTGATCGTCATCGTCCTCCTCACCCACAGAAAGTTGTTGAGACAGTTGGCGGAAGTCCCCAGCCTCTTCCCCCGGACCCCGGGAACTTTCGAATGGTTGGGCATCAGTGACGATAAACTCCTCTGGTGGGAGAGGAACCGCTGCTGCCCAATCTAAGCAGTGGCCCGAGAACAGTTCCTGGGAGTGCTCCCGCTCCTGAGCAGGTGTTATTGTAGTGGAGTGAGGAGGCTGGGAGGAAGGAGGAGCAGCAGACAGAGGATTCGGATTGGCAGCAGTGGACGGCGCAGAACTGCGGGTAGACGATAGGTTGCTCGAAGCACTTTCTGCCATCCAGGACAGGACCTGCTCACACTGCTCATTTTCTAATAACCGTCTCCCGCGTGGACCCATTAATTGGGCGATGAATGTGGGGACGCCAGAAACGTGCCTCTCTCCTAATCGCGCAGCAGTCGGCTGCGACACACCTGGATCAGGAGCTTGGCCTGTGCCCACACCCTGACTTGGCCCTCCGCGTCCTCGGCCGCGTCCACGTCCTCTAGGCCTACCCCTACCCCTCAGCATGCTGTATTACCAGTGATTTGATTTCACAGGCAGGAAATAAATTGGCGCAAGACTGCAGGCCAAATATAATTTTTGCCCTTTTTGGAAAACGAAAGGCCCCACTGCCTCTAGTGAATGAATTATCTAAGTTTAATAACTGTGCTGTGTCCCTGCTTATGTGTCACAGAACGTGAGGGTAGCAGAGTTATTATAACTCTGGCAGAGCAGGTATTTTTTTTCCCAATTAAGGAAAGCAAATGGCGAAGCCAGCAGTAAAGCGTAGCTGGGTGCGTATGATTTAGCACTGTTCTTCACGCAGCTCACACGTCTCCACCGCCCGTAAGGACGGACAGAGGCTGGACAAATAGATTTGTTTTCAGTTTTTTCCCACCAAAAGGCAGCACTGCGTATATTCTATGAACATGAGAAGTTTAATAACTGTGCTGTGTCCCTGCTTATGTGTCACAGAACGTGAGGGTAGCAGAGTTATTATAACTCTGGCAGAGCAGGTATTTTTTTTCCCAATTAAGGAAAGCAAATGGCGAAGCCAGCAGTAAAGCGTAGCTGGGTGCGTATGATTTAGCACTGTTCTTCACGCAGCTCACACGTCTCCACCGCCCGTAAGGACGGACAGAGGCTGGACAAATAGATTTGTTTTCAGTTTTTTCCCACCAAAAGGCAGCACTGCGTATATTCTATGAACATGAGAAGTTTAATAACTGTGCTGTGTCCCTGCTTATGTGTCACAGAACGTGAGGGTAGCAGAGTTATTATAACTCTGGCAGAGCAGGTATTTTTTTTCCCAATTAAGGAAAGCAAATGGCGAAGCCAGCAGTAAAGCGTAGCTGGGTGCGTATGATTTAGCACTGTTCTTCACGCAGCTCACACGTCTCCACCGCCCGTAAGGACGGACAGAGGCTGGACAAATAGATTTGTTTTCAGTTTTTTCCCACCAAAAGGCAGCACTGCGTATATTCTATGAACATGAGAAGTTTAATAACTGTGCTGTGTCCCTGCTTATGTGTCACAGAACGTGAGGGTAGCAGAGTTATTATAACTCTGGCAGAGCAGGTATTTTTTTTCCCAATTAAGGAAAGCAAATGGCGAAGCCAGCAGTAAAGCGTAGCTGGGTGCGTATGATTTAGCACTGTTCTTCACGCAGCTCACACGTCTCCACCGCCCGTAAGGACGGACAGAGGCTGGACAAATAGATTTGTTTTCAGTTTTTTCCCACCAAAAGGCAGCACTGCGTATATTCTATGAACATGAGAAGTTTAATAACTGTGCTGTGTCCCTGCTTATGTGTCACAGAACGTGAGGGTAGCAGAGTTATTATAACTCTGGCAGAGCAGGTATTTTTTTTCCCAATTAAGGAAAGCAAATGGCGAAGCCAGCAGTAAAGCGTAGCTGGGTGCGTATGATTTAGCACTGTTCTTCACGCAGCTCACACGTCTCCACCGCCCGTAAGGACGGACAGAGGCTGGACAAATAGATTTGTTTTCAGTTTTTTCCCACCAAAAGGCAGCACTGCGTATATTCTATGAATAATAACTGTGTTGTGGCCCTGCCTATACAATTCTTTCCCTGCAGTATCAATGGAGGGTGGAATGCTCTGCAGAGGCGATTTTGAGAAGCCCAAAAAAAATGCAGCACAGCTAACAGCAGCCTGGACAGTACTGCACACGGATAAATATGGCCCTAGAAAGGACCGTTGAGGTTCTTGAAGGCTACACTCACTCCTAACACTCTCCCTGCCTATGCAGCACTTCTGTCCCTAATGCCAGGTGCAACGGTCTGCAGAGGCGATTTTGAGAAAAAAAAAAATCGCACTGCTAACAGCAGCCAACACACAGCTATCAGTGGCCCTAATAAGGACCTTTGGGGGGTCTTGAAGCCTACACTAACTACCAATTCTTTCCCTACAGCAGCTCCGGTATAAACAGCACTGTCCCTCATCTAACTCACACCGCATCTGAGGCGAGCCGCGGGAGGGGCCGACTTTTATATTAGGCGAACACCTGATCTCGCCAGCCACTCACAGCAGGGGGGTGGTATAGGGCTTAAACGTTGCAGGGGGAAGTTGTAATGCCTTCCCTGTCTTTCAATTGGCCAGAAAAGCGCGCTAACGTCTCAGGGAAGGAAGTGAAAGTAACCAGAACACCGCATGGTGTTCGTTACGAATAACGAACATCCCGAACACCCTAATATTCGCACGAATATCAAGCTCGGACGAACGCGTTCGCTCATCTCTAGTTAAAAATGATCAATTCCTATTTTGTATCCGTTTTCTCTCTGAAAGTAAATGTAACATGAACTGATCTTCCCTGTGCTACTGAAGGAATTAAAGAATGCAGACTGTCTATAAGCAGAGAGATGGTGAGTGAACACTTAGACAAATTATATGAATTCATGTCTCTGGGTTCAGAGAAATTACATCCTAGGATACTGAAGGAAGCAGCGGAGGTAATGCTGAACCACTCACCATAATCTTTGAAAATTCCTGGAGAACAGGAGAAGTTCCAGAAGATTGGAGAAGGGCAAATGTTGTTCCTACCTTCTAAAAAGGGAAGAAGGTGGATCCAGGAAACTATAGGCCTGTGAGCCTGACTTTTATACCGGGAAAGATCTTTGAACAAAACAGCATGTATGCAAGTACTTGGATAATAATGCAGTAATTAACCAGAGCCAGCATGGGTTTGTAACAAACGGATGAGTCTAATTTCCTTCTATGACAGAATTACCAACTGTGTTGATCAGGGAAATGCAGTGGATATAGTATATCTTGATTTCAGTAAAGCATTTAACAAAGTATCTCGTACCATACTTATTGAAAAAATGACCAAATATGGGATTGACAAGGCAACTGTTAGGTGGATTCACAACTGGTTGAGTGATCACACTCAAAGAGAGGTCATAAATGGCTGCACATCCAAGTGGAAGAGTGTATCAAGTAGGGTACCGCAAGGCTCTGTCCGAGGCCCAGTGTTGAAGATTTTTATATATAATCTAGAGAAGGGAATTGATGGAAAACTGATCAAGTTTGCCGACAACACAAAGCTAGGAGGGATGGCTAACGCTGGAGAAGAGAGAGTATTCAAAAAGATCTAGACAAACTTGGACAGTGGGCGGCGACTAACAGAATGATATTTAACAATTCATGCTTAAAACTTATAACCTCGCCCTTCACCATGCAAAACGAATTTATTTCACCTCCCTTGTCTCCTCACTATCCCACAACCCCAAACAACTATTTGAGACCTTCCACTCCCTCCTCAGCCCCAAAGAACAGGCCCCTGCGACATACCTGACTGCTGGAGAACTAGCTGCCTATTTCAAAGAAAAAACAACATTTCGACAACATTCAAAAAGAAATCTCTAAAAACTGCATGGCTAGCCCAGATCCCAGTTTCCTCAGCACTGTTTCCAGAACTTACTCACTTTCTACTTTAGAACCAACGACAGAGGAAGAAGTCTCCAGGCTCCTTTCCGCTGCCCTCCCCACCACCTGCGCTAGCGACCCTCTCCCCTCTCGCCTTCTCCAGTCCCTTTCCCCAGCTCTTATTACTCACCTCACCACAATCTGTAACCTCTCCCTAACCTCTGGCATTTTCCCCTCCTCCTGCAACTAACAGAATAGTGTTTAACAGGATGAAATGCAAAGTTCAACATCTGGGCAAGAAAAATGAAAAAAACGCATACAGAATAGGAGGAATTAGGCTAAGAAGCAACACACGTGAAAAAGACTTGGGTATACTAATAGATCACAGACCGAACATGAGTCAACAATGTGATGCAGCAGCCAAAAAGGCAAACACCGTTCTGAGATGTATTAAGAGAAGCATAGAGTCTAGATCACGTGAGGTAATTATCCCCCTCTACACTTCTTTAGGCTGGGCTTACACAAGGCTCTGCCCGTCTGACGTGATGACGTCACGAACGTAAGGCATGTCCTGGATGTGACGTTGCTACGCACAATGATAATCACGTCACTTCCGCCTATGCGGAGATTGGCTACGAGCAGCGAAATGGACGCCGCTCCTCTGTCATCAACCTGATCAAAACATCTGCATAACTCAGGGCTCCCGTTATGATCGGTAAGCTTGTTTGGTAGCTATTTAGTGCCCGCGATGTATACTTTTACAGCATCAGCCGCGATCACCTATAGAGCACTCTGCTAAGAGGCTGCATAGCACGCCACTGTTGTTTACATCCAAAGCGAGCGCTAATAGGCCAGATCATCTTTTTTGATTCCCCTAAGGAGGAGCCTGGTAGACTACAAAAGCAGAGCCTTGCTGGCCGGCATCTCATTCCCTGGCCTGCCACCAAGGCTATGGGTCACGTCTCTCTTTTGTTATTTTGAATCTGCATGTACTAGGCAGTAGGGAACTATTGAATGACTCAGGCTCTCAGCGACACTTTATTACTAGAATTCTATCGCCATCAGCATTGGGCTGTTATCGCTGAGATACCATTTCTCTAAAGAATGCTGAGCTTTGATCTCAGATTGTAGATTGAGTTGCGGAATGCTGTTATGATATAGCTAGGCATTTATCCGCTGATATGAGTCATAAATCAATTCCCTATTGTGCAAATATAATAAAGAATCCCCGGGACAATATAATCAAAAGCCCCGGTGATAGAATAGAGAATGTGAATTAGAAATGATGGTCCATTGATTCCATTCATGATAGCATCCAGACTATCATATAAGTCGGGCTATCTGAACAACTTATAGTCACAATCTCCATTTTAAATTAGCTCCTTTAGTATTCTCCTGAAGATCCACAAGTACAATGTGGTGAAACGCGTTGAGAGCTGTCTATCTGAGCTATTACTGTATCCACCTTGTCCTCATATCCAGCTCTGATTACCACTCCGGTCGACAACCACTAAGATAGTGGTGCACTTCTGGGATTCTGGTAGATCAGTGATAAAATCTACCGATAACTGCAACCACGGACTAGAAGGTACCGGTAATGGTCTCAGAGGGCCCTCTGGAGGACGCCGCTGACTCTTATTGCGTGCACAGACAGAGCATCCCTTAACAAAGTCGGGCATCTCCTGAGACATGCCTGGCCACCAGAAGTGTCTAGAACAAAGATCCAGGGTTCCCTGAAACCATGGATGACCTGCGAGAACCGATGAGTGAGATTCATCCATGACTCTAAGACGTAAGGTCTCTGGCACAAACCATCTGCCCTCTGGCACCCCCGAAGGAGCGTCCTGCTGAGCATTCTGTAGTTGAGGGACGAAGTTAGATTCTACAGCTGCCACCACCACGCCAGGTGCCAAGATATTCTCGGGGGTCATAGTCTCACTTTCCGGCACCCCGAAACTCCATGACAGGGCGTCCGCTTTCACGTTCTTCTCTCCTGGGATATATGTCACGGTGAAATTAAACCTAGCGAAGAACAACGCACACCGCCCACCTGGCTTGACGAGCTGTGAGTCTTTTAGCATTGGCGAGATATACCAAATTCTTGTGATCAGTATATACGGTAATAGGGTGTCTAGCACCCTCAAGATGGTGTCGCCACTCTTCTAAAGCCCATTTGATTGCCAGTAACTCACGGTTACCCACGTCGTAGTTGCGTTCTGCTGAACTAAACTTCCGTGAAAAGAATGCACATGGGCTACACCCAGATCTCCCACTGACTTCCTGCGACAATACTGCCCCTGTCCCCACCTCAGATGCATCTACCTCAATGAAAAAGGGAAGACGCGCATCCGGCTGTATTAACACCGGGGCAGTCGTAAATGCCCTTTTTAGATGAATAAAGGCCTCTAGGGCTGCAGGTGACCATTTTACCAAGTCGGCCCCCTTCTTAGTCAGATCGGTCAAGGGTTGAGCAATAACCGAGTAATTCTTAATGAATTTCCGATAAAAATTTGCAAAACCCAAGAACCGCTGGTTGTCTGCTCTGACCCATTGGGAGATTGCTGCTACTTTGTCAGACTCCATCTGAATCTCCGTGGGTGAAATCACATAACCAAGGAAAGATACTTGTTTAGAACCAAATGTACATTTCTCCAACTTGACAAAAAGTTGATACTCGCGCAAACGGGTCAGAACCAACCTCAGGTGCTGCACATGTGAATCCCAGTTAGGAGAATACACCAGGATGTCATCAAGATATATGACCAGAAATACCCCCAGGAAGTCGTGAAAAACCACGTTCATAAAACCCTGAAACACAGCGAGGGCGTTACAGAGTCCGAAGGGCATGACAAGACATTCAAAATGCCCTAACGGGGTGTTGAATGCCATCTTCCATTCATCTCCCTCTCGAATGCGAATTAAGTTGTAAGCCCCCCTTAAGTCCAGTTTGGAGAACCAGTGGGCCCCTACCACCTGATTCAACAAGTCAGGAATTAGTGGCAAGGAGCACTGGTTCTTCACTGTGATTTTATTCAAGGCCCGATAATCCACACATGGCCTCAATGTCCCATCCTTCTCAACAAAGAAGAGACCTGCCCTAGCAGGGGACGTGGATGGCCGGATATGTCGTTTGACTAGAGACTCCGAAATATAGGACTTAAGGGCTTCGTGCTCACGCCCTGACAAATTGAAAATGGCTCCCTTAGGGATGGGACTGTCGGGAATCAGATCAATACCACAGTCCCACTCCCTATGGGGAGGCAAGGCCTCAGACAGTCTTTTGGAGAATACATCCTGAAAATCCAACAAATATTCCGGACTAAGCACAGTATCTGCGGACCACATGGCTATAGTAGTTAGGTGATTATGACAGGATGACCCCCAATGAGTTAATTCCCGGGTGGACCAATCAAATTGGGGATTGTGCAGTGCCAACCAGGGTATACCAAGCACCACATCAACAGACATATTTTCCATAACTAGGTAAGAAAGATTCTCAGAATGGAGAACACCCACAGTGAACTGCAGAATTGGAGTCCTCCATTTAACAACAGCTGCGGAGAGAGGGGTCGAATCAATACCAATGAAGCGCATGGGCGGCTTCAGCATGGAAAATTCGGTTATTAGAGGTCTGACAAAATTTAAATTAATCAAATTGACTGCAGCACCCGAATCAATATAGGCTTTACCGGACCGAATAAAATTCTGGAAGCCAATCTGACAAGGCACCAACAACCTAGGGAGTACCTGTGACCCTAGGCGACCCTTCCGAGAATCGCCTAGGAGCGGTAGTTCTTCCACCGCTTCAGACTGATGTTGCCCTTGCTTCTGTGGACAGGTTGCTACTCGATGTCCATCTTCTCCACAGTAGAGGCAAAGATGGTAAGTCATCCGGAACCGTCGCCGTTCCCCAGGACTTAGCTGGTCCACTTCCATAGGCTCGGCCCCTGGAGCTATCATGGGGGAAATGGGAACGGATCTACAGGACTCCCTAGTTTTACAGGCCTGACGTTCCTTTTCTCTAGATCTCAGTCTCCTGTCAGCCTTTACTGCCAATACCATCGCCTCATTAAGTGTTATGGGAGCGGGATGGGAAATAATTAGATCCTTGACAGCATCAGAAAGGCCCAACAAAAACACATCTTTGAGGGCGCCATCATTCCAGGAGGTTTCACCGGCATACTGTCTAATCCTAGAGCAATAGTCTTCAGCACACTGCTGCCCCTGACGCAAAGCCATGAGGTGAGATACAGCTAACCCCGCCTGGTCCGGCTCATCAAAAATACCTCCTAGTTCCTAAAAAAATGCATCAACAGACTGCAGGTAAGCAGAACTCTCAGGTAAGGAGTAGGCCCATGTCTGGGGGGGACCCCGCAGCAAGGACAGAATCAATCCCACCTTCTGGGACTCAGAGCCGGAGGATCCGGGCGGCATGCGGAAATATAGTTTACATGCCTGCTGAAAAGCAAAAAACTTGCTTCTCTCCCCAGAAAACACATCAGGGAGAGGAAATTTGGGTTCAGGAATAGATGGGGCGGCAGGAACCTGCGCCAACATCCACTGCTCCTGGGCCACCACATGACCGGACAGGTCTTGGATCACGCCCACTAGCTCCTGCAACTGGTTAGCAAGGACGCTCATAGTCTCCATTGGAGACCAAACAAAAACCCGTGGGGAATTTTTAAGGGCCAGTTATTATGTTACGGTATCCTACCCGATGATACGCCAGCCTGGGTTGCCCTAGAACTTACCCGCAACCCCTGTCCCTGCCTACTTGCCTCCACTCCTGGCTAACCCCAGGCGGGCAACTGGGTGGTGGTTCCTACACTCGCTAGGGACCGAGGAGGGACACTGGCGTACCAAGATGGAACAGGGTAGGATACTGACAGGAATGGCAGGTGAAGAAAACCAACAGGAACTATAAGCAGACCGAGGCAGATGGATAACCTGGCAGATAAAGCACACAAGCTGAACACAGGAGACTGACAGAGGCAGCAAGCTAGCACACTGAACAAAACCAATAACTGGCAGTGAATGGACCTCACTGCCAGCCTTATAAACAGAAGCCTCCGTCCAGGGGCGGAGAGGGGGAGGTGACGCTTCCTAGCAGAATCTCATAAGAGGCATTCGTGCATAGAGCTGCACTCACAGACGCCCGCGCACACGCCGCCACCCGGACCCATGAGTGCGCACACCACGCCGATCAACCACCCGCGGCCCCAGCAGCCGCCGCATGGTAACAGATTTCCTGTGTTGCTTGTGTTCTGTAATAATTATTTTTAAAGTTTACCAAGTAAAGTTTGCTAGGCCCTAACTGTTACTAGGGACCCGTGGTACTAAGAGACTGTCTGAGACTGCATTTATTCTCTGCCGAGGGTCATTCCGGTGTACATAGGAACGGTAGCGTCACCCATAACAACTACAATCCCCATTATCCTGTGTATTGGCATTCCCTATCCTAGGGGTGTCTGTGGTGGCCTTGCAATGATACTCAGGCCTTGGCTGCGTGTATACCACCGAGAAGGAGACTGGTAAGTGCCACCGTGACATCTCTGCACTATACCCTGCCAGCTCCCCCACATATGTCAAGTGTCCTGGGTCTCCCTATGGGACGCTGCACCAACCTTCTCCCAACTTACACAATATCCCCATCCTGCTGCAACCCCTAACTCTATGCCTATTTACTCAACATCTGCCCTTACCCATCTTCTGGCCCAGTATAGGCAGCAAGCTGCAGTGACATCATCACACTATCTGCATCGGAGCGCTGACATCCCATGTTAGGCTTCCGCATTTTTATAGGCTTGCAGCCAACAAGTCGGATGATGGTAGCACAGTGTGCATAGGGCTTCCTGATCTATCTTAAAGGGGTTGTACCAAAATTGCAAGAATGAGCAAAATGTCCTGTGTCCCCCATTATCGTCACTACAGGGTTATTGCACCCACCGCAGTGAGGAGGAGACTGAATTAGGTGCTGGAGTACCAGTGTTCCATTCATTTTCAATGGACCTATCAAGATACCTGAGTGGCATCTGCTCAAACATTTCCATCTGTCTCATTGAAATGAATGGAGTGCTGACCACTCATGATTTAGCTTGAGGAAGGCCAATCCGGCCGAAACGTCGCTACCTTTTTGTAATGGGGTAATAAAGTATTTTGTATTTTCCTACATCCCTATATGCTGCCAGTTAATATTGCTTTTGTCTGGACAGCATCCACAATGATGTCACTGTGGGAGGAGAAACCCCTGCAGTTACAGTTAGAGCAGACCTTGGGAGTCCTGTTCTGGAAATCGTCAGGGGCCTCAGCAGTGAGACCCTCACTGATCAGCAAGTTATTCCTTATCTTGTGGATAGGGGGTAACTTGCAATTTTGGCACAACCTCTTTAAGTCCCAACTGTATTGGCACCCTGTGGATGCTGATACATTTGAGTGTGGGGTTTACCTGGAGATCTGGGACCCTGGTGTGCCCCACCATATGGGTGGGCCCTAAGCTGCTGCATCTCTTCCCCTCACTAGCCATACCTCTGGATTTAGAAGTTTGGCTTACTGAATCCACAGCCGAGTAATTAACCCTTAGACACATGAACATTTTTCAGTTTTTTTTTTTTAACATTTTCAAAAATCACAACTTTTATTTTTACATCAACATAGCCACACAAAGCTATGTTTTTTGTGGGTAAATTGCATTTTTCAAGGGTACTATTTAATGTACCATAAAATCTACTAAAAAAATATTCACATTTTCTAAGTGGGGTAAAATAGAATAAGAATGCAATTGCTTCAATTTTTGGTGGGTCTTGTTTTTTCAGTGTGCACGGTACAGCTAAAATGACATGTTAACTTTATTCTACATATCAGTATGATTATGGTGATACCAAATTTATATCGTTTTTGTTTTGCTGTGCTACTTTAGGGACGTGGCTCTTTTTTATTTTTATTTTCGGTTGTTCCTCCCCACTTTCAAAAATTCATAACTTTTATTTATCCATCAACGTATCTGTCTGAGGGCTTGTTTTTTGTAGGGCAAGTTGTATTTCTCAATAGTACTATGAAATGTACCATATAGTGTACTCCGCCGTCTTTGGAGGTGGTGGGTGTCTTGTTTATATGGCATACACACTGCAGTAAAAATGACATGATAACTTTATTCTATGGGCCAGCATGATTACGACAATGCCAAAATTTATAAAGTGTTTTTTTGCACTGTACTACTTGTAACCCCTGAAGGACATGGCCTATTTTGGGCATAGGGACACGATTTTTGAGGGTTTTTTCATCTACACTTTCCAAAAGCTATAACTTTTCAAAAGCTTGTTTTTTGTGGGACAAACTATAGTTTTTACAGGAACCATTTTTGGGTAAATATACTATATTGTAAGACTTTTATGACGCATGATGGAACTGGGGGAAAGCTCTCGGGAAGCCCAGCTGCTGATGCACCTCATGGTGAGAGGAAAGGACTGTGCTGTACCAAAGCTCACATACTAGCAACATGGAATGTGCATGGCATGAGTCTAGGGAAATTGAACATTGGAAACGCAAAATTACAAGACTAAACTTTGATATTCTTGGGATTAGCAAATTGCACTGGATAAGTAATGGACATTTTCAGTCCGACGACTTCACATTGACTATGCCGGACACGAGGAAATCAAGAGGAATAGAGTAGGCTTTATTACAAACAAGCAGACCTTAAGGCCTCATGTCCACGGGGTTAAAATCCGCAGCGCTTTTCCCGCACACGGATCCGCGCGCCCATAGGGATGCATTGGACACCCGCAGGTAGTTAAATACCTGTTGTCTTTTTTCCCTTCAGGAGCGGATCCGCGTGTGGGAAAAAGAATGGACATGCTCCATTTTAGTGCCGGTCTCCCGCAGGCTTCTATTGAAGCCTATGGAAGCTGTACGGATCCGCGGAACACCCGTACCATAATTAAACTCACCTGTCCTGGACGCTGCAGGTCTCCCTTCCGTTGTGGCCGGATCTTCTTTCTTCAGCCCGGCGGATGTGCCCGGCACATGCGCGCGGCATGCTGCCGGCATGTCGAGCACATCCGCCGGGCCGAAGAAAAAAGATCCAGCCACGACGGAGGGGAGACACGCAGCATCAAGGACAGGTGAGTTTATTCTTATTTTCAGGCCTTATGTTCGCGGGAAAAGAAGGACCCGCTGCGGATTCTGCATGGAGAATCCACGGCGGGCCTGAATTTCCCCGTGGACATGAGGCCTAAAGGCAGTAAAAATTTTTAGAACAATCAGTGACGTTATCATTGCTATCCGGATACATGCTAAGCCAGTGAACATCTCAATCTTACAGGTCGGTGCCCCAACGACTGATGCTGAGGAAGAAACCATTGAAGATTTTTATGCCGACATCCAGAAAACTCTAAATGAAGTGCCAAATAAGGGCATCATTTATAATATGGGCGACTTAAATTCCAAAGTTGACAGCCAGAAGCAACCATCACAGGAAGATTTGGGCTTGGTGAAAGAAATGAAGCCGGTGATCGCCTGGTACAGTTCTGCCAAGAAAATGAACCCATGGTTTATGCAACCCAAATGCCGACTGTACAGATGGACATCTCGCAATGGCCTCCATTGAAATCAGATTGATTATATCCTGTGTAATTATCGTTAGTGACGTTCAGTCGTTACAATAAAAACCTTTCCTAGTGCCGACCGCAGCACTGATCATGAACTGCTTGCAGCTAAGATCAAGATCAAATTCCATAGCATTAAGAAAGGTGCTCCATTAAGAAAATTTGACATCTCTAAAATCCCCCGATCATACGCTATTGAGGTAGCAAACCAATTCGAACTGCTTGACACATCAGAAAAGCATTCAGAGGAACTATGGCATGATATACAGTCCACAGATATGGAAACAGCCAGTAAGCATCTCGCCTATAAGAAGTGGGAAAAGCAACGCTATTGGTTGTCCAAGCAAACTGAAGAATAGCCGATAAAAGAAGAGCAGCAAAGGCGGCCGGCAACAAAGACAAAGTGCGGCAACTAAATGCCGATTTTCAGCAAGCGACAAGGAAAGACAAGGAAATGGACTAGAATGAGTTTGCAAACAACTTGAAGCAGAAGCCATGAAAGGCCATATGCAAGCCCTATTCTCACAGGTCAAGATGGCCCGAAAACATTTCATGGCACGCAATGACACAATCAAAGGCAAAAATGGAAAGGAACTGAATGGCCAACAGAGTCTCAAGGATAGGTGGAGGGAATACTCAGAAGAACTATATGCCTGCAACCACATACCTGGACCATTACATGAGGTGGAGCCTGTGGACTTGGAGCACTCCATTATGGAGTCAGAAGTGGTTATGGCAAATGAAATAACTAGCCAACTTAAAGCAGCAGGCAGAGCTATTTCTGCCAGTACCAGTGAAAAGCATAACAGCGCTGTGCCAGGCAGTATGGCCATCCACACAATGGCCACAGAAAAGATCTGTCTTCATCCCTCTACCAAAGAAAGTCGACTCCCAGAATTGCTCCAACTACCGAACAATAGCCCTCATTCCACATAAAAGCAAGATCCTTCTCAAAATTATACAGGAAAGACAGACAAGTAGTCGAAGCTGCAGTCCCTGATGCGCAGGCAGGATTCCAGGGAGGACGCGGCACCCGCCACCATATTGCAAGCCTGCGATTGACCATGGAAAAAGCTGGAGAATACCAAAAGAATATCTACATGTGCTTCATCAACTACATCAAGGCCTTTGATTGCATTGAGCATGACAAGCTATGGCAGGCCCTACAAGAGCTGGGTGTATCCGCATGTCTAGTTAGGCTGATAAAATCACTTTACACCAATCAAGAAGCCACTGTGAGAACACAGTATGAGGACACAGATTGGTTTGGGATCGACCAAAGTGTCCGACAGGGCTGCATCCTCTCACCCTTCTTGTTTAAACTATATGCGGAAGTTATTATGCGGAAAATGGACCTAGACAAATTGGAAATCTGTGTGAAAATAGGTGGAAGAAACATCAACAATCTCCATTACGCGGATGACACAAATCTGCTTGAAGAAACAGAAGCAGGTCTGAAGCAGCTGATATGGAAGATTAAAACTGAAAGTGAAAAAATGGGCCTCAGCCGGAATTTATGGTTCAAAAAGTATTTTATTCAACTGCATCCATAATAAAGCATACAGAATGGACATAAAGTTATAATAAAAACAATGAAAATATAAACAGTTTCTGTCTTACTTGATAACTACCCAGTAAGTGTCTCTCCCAGAGTCTGAAGACAATTGGAGAAGGAAATAAAGAAAATAGACTTGAAAGAAAGGGAGGAATATGACCAGACTCAGGCTCACCGGAGGCCAAGATGACCGGGCTCAGGCTCATCGGAGGCCAAGATGACCGGGCTCAGGCTCACGGATTTTGGCCATGTAATGCGAGCAGAGTCACTAGAAAAATCTATAATGTTTAGACAGATCAGTGGCAAAAGAACACCCGGCCGCCAAAGGACACGTGGCTTTACCACAAATAACTCGTAAAACTTATTGACTCGAGCATAAGCCTAGCTATACTCCAGTATATACTAGGTAAAGAAAAAATGCAATACTCCCCTCCCAGCCTGCGACTGTATCCCCGGCACGATGGTCTCCCTGGCGGTGCAGCAAGCTGCTTGAGAATTCTCCCCGCTGTCATCTCCATGCTCAGCTTTGAATTCCCCCGCCGTCAGCACTGTGTAAGTAAGCGCTGTGATTGGATTGAGCGCTAGTCATTCACAGCTGGTGCTCGATAAACCAATCACAGCCATTCAGTGATGTCATCCACTGAATGGCTGTGAATAATCGAGCGATGGCTGTAATTGGCTGGCGCTCAATCCAATCACAGTGCTTACTTACACAGTGCTGACGGCGGGGGAATTCAAAGCTGAGCATGGAGATGACAGTGGAGAGAATTCTCAAGCAGCTTTCCGCACCGCTGGGGAGACCATCGTGCCGGGGATAAAGATGCAGGCTGGGAGGTGAGTATTGCAGTTTTTTCATTGTTTTATTACCATACTCGAATATAAGTCGAGGGGGGCTTTTTCAGCATTAAAAAATGTGCTGAAAAACTAGGCTTATACTCGAGTATATATGGTAATTTTCTTTTATATCAGGGAGAGGAAACACATTGATCTGCCATTGTTTTGTTGTTTGTTTCTTTAACCCCTTAATGACGCGGCCATTTTTCGTTTTCCATTTTCGTTTTTTCCTCCCCCCTTTAAAAAAATCATAACTCCTTTATTTATCCATCCACGTCACTGTATGAGGGCTTGTTTTTTGCGGGATGAGTTGTATTTTTCAATGGTGCTATTTAAAGTACCATATAATGTACTGAAAAACTTTTAAAAAATTCTAAGTGGAGTAAAATGGAAAAAAAACGACATTTTGCCATCTTTTAGTACGTCTTGCTTCTACGGCGCACAAATGGCAACAAAAACGACATGATAACTTTATTCTATGGGTCGGTACGATTACTACGATGCCAAACTTGTTTAGTTTTTTTTTTACTATACTCCTCTTTTTTTTTTTTAAAGACATAAAATTTTTTTCAATTATTTTCTGTCGTCATTTTGTGCGCGCGATAACTTTTTTATTTTTCCGTCGACGTAGTTGAGCAAGGTCTCATTTTTTGCGGGATGTCCTGTAGTTTCTGATAGTACCATTTTGGAATACATATGACTTTTTGATCGCTTTTTATTGCGTTTTTTCTTGGAGGCAGGGTAACTAAAAAAGTGCATTTCTGGCGTTCTTCATTTTTTGTTTCGGACGACGTTCACCGTGCGGGAAAAATTATGTGCTACTTTGATAGATCGGACTTTTACGGACGCGGCGATATCAAATACATATTTTTAATTTATTATTTAGATTTTTTAATTAAAGATATGGCAAAAGGGGGGTGATTTAAACTTTTACAACTTTTTTTTTTTTTCAATTAAAAAAAAACTTTATTGATTCTTTTTTTTACTTTACTTTGAAGTCCCCCTGGGGGACTTTAAGATGCGATGCTTTGATCGCTCCTGCAGTATGACGTAATGCTATAGCATTACGTCATACTGCTTTTTGACAGGCAGCCTATGAAGCCACCCCACGGGGACGGCTTGATAGGCAGTCTGCTAAGGCAGCCCTGGGGCCTTTCATTAGGCCCCCGGCTGCCATGATACGTGCAAGGCTCCCCCGATCTCACCGCGGGGGGGCCGCGCGGGACCCCCGAACATCGTTCGGGGGATTTAAATGCCGCTGTCAGAATTGACAGCGGCGTTTAAATGGTTAATAGCCGCGATCGGCCGCGCGGCCGCTCGCGGCTATTGCCCGCGGGTGTCAGCTGTTATAAACAGCTGATGCCCGCACTGTATGAAGAGAGGTTGCCACGCAACCTCTCTTCATACATACCCCGACGCTCCATGACGTACCAGGTACGTCATTGGTCGTTAAGGGGTTAAAACATTAATCATGCAGCATAAATGACGTACTATTTTTCTGCAGGTCAGTACGATTATGACGATACCAAAATTCTTATTATATTGTACTTTTTTTTCACTTTTCTACAATAAAAACCTTTTCTTTGGAAATTATATATATATTTTTTACATCACTGCATTCAAAGTCTTATAACTTTTTTATTTTTACTTGGACGGAGCTCTGTGAGGACTTTTTTTTGCGTGAGGAGCTGTAGTTTTCATTGGTACTATTTTGGGGTACATACAGCTTTTTTATTCCTGCTGTGCAGGATAAATAGAGTATTCAATTTATTGTGCGGGTCGTTACTGATACAATGATACTAAATATGTGGGATTTTAACATTTTTTTATACGAATAGGGTAAAGAGCACAAAAAAAGGTATTTTTTGTAATTTGTTTTACATTGTTTTTTGTAAATGTATTCTTGGAGACAGCGTATCCAAAAATGTGCAATTTTGGCGTATTTTTTTTTGGTCCACCAGGTGGAACAAATAATGGGTTACTTTGATAGATTGGACTTTTATAGACGTGGCAATAACAAATATACTTTTATTTTCATTTATTTTTTAATATGGGAAAATATGTATAGTTTTGGAATACAAATGACTTTTTAATCGCTTTTAATTACATTTTTTCTTAGAGACCGCGTCACCAAAAAGTAGAGTTCTGGCGTATTTTTTTTACGGATGATGTTCACTGTACAGTATAAATAAGGCGTAACTTTGATAGATTTATAGATGCAGTGATACCCAATATGCTTTTTTTTGTTGTAATTTTTTTTAATTATAAAAGAAAAAAGGGTTTTTCTGAAACTTTTAATACCTTTTTGATAAGCTCGGGCTTTGTTGGCTGTGATGTTTGATTGCACACCATATATACACGAATATCCAGCCTTTGTTCCCTAGAGTATTTTACATGGTACGAGCGTTCCGGATTCCACTCGCGGATTTTCACGCGCGTATGGTACCTAAATGTGCTTGCGGATAGGTGCGGATGCGTGAAAAATCACGCGCGGATATACGCGGATGTGTTGCGGAAAAAAACGCGCAGAAAAATCCGGAAGACACCCTTATTGTAAACCCAACCCCTAGAGAACTGCCCATTCCCTGGAAAACAGCTTAAAAACCAACACCCAGACTCCGTTTTGTCCCTCTTGCTTGTGTGAGCACTGTTAAATTATTCTGGCAACATGCTTTCACCCGGTGAGCAGATGTCTTTGTGGGCATGGTTGATCCATGTAACTTTTTTCGGACGTACTGCGGTAACGGAGGAGGAAGAGCCCCCCAGGAAAAAAAGGAGGTACTGGGTGCACCCTGGCTGGTGTCTGCTGGCTGCTCTCTGGTAGATGAGGGGACTGAAAGGACAGATCTGCAGTTGAAATGTGCCTGTGAAGCTCTGTGCTGTGTGTTGGGACGCCTCCTACCATGCCTACTTCCTGTAGTCATAGCAACCAGTGACTCCATCCGCAGCTGCACTCCGGATGTACTGCGTGAAAAAACGCACCCATTCACTTGTATTGGAGGCTTCACGCGCATGATCCGACCAAAATTAGAACAGGTCGCAGATTTTTTCACTCGCGTGAAAAAACGCGATACACATCCGTCCGTCTGGGGACAACTGCGGATCCTCATAGGAGTATATTGGCTGCGGTCTGGGGCGGATTATGTGCCTAAAATCACGCGCTTGAAATTCTGCTTGTGTGCAGGCACCCTAACATAGTATGTAAGGCTGCAAAAAGACATAGGTTTGCCATTTTGCAGCCCATTTTATTTGTCGCGCTTTGTGGTGACAAAATATCTGAGAGAGTACGGCGTAATTGGTCTCTCTTAAAAAGGCTGATGAAAGCAAAACCTGATGTCAGAAAATCTATTTTACGCAACGCAAGCAATGATTTAATTATGGCCATAGCGGAGAGCGCTTTAAATATTTTAAAAGGTCGAATACCCCCAAAAGAGCGCCAAAGAAATATACTAAAAAAGTAACGCAGAGCTAAGAGAAGTTTGGGTGATAAAACCCTGACCATAAAGAAAAAGAAGCGTATAGTGAATCCAGCGGGCGGGCTTATAGGCTCGATCTTGGGTTTTGCAGTACCGATAATAACGAGTCTGCTTGCCAACCGATAATGGCACATGCGGAGAAAATGTACTTGGTCCCTGAACACGAACTTAACAAGATAAGACAAGCCACTACAACGACCCCAAACATACGCCAGGCTGCTATTCATCTCCTTGATGACGAGAGTAGCACTATTTTACAGCGTGGTGACCTGCCAGAGGATGTAAAAATTAAAGAATACACTGATGTTTCACAAAGATACTAAGAGGGTAGCAGAGGGCTTCTTAGCATCATATGTGTTTGCAGATTGGGTAAAGGCACATCAAATGTTGATGATGAGTCACGTTTTTTAAAGCGACCCTGCATGGCAAATTGGCTTTGTTCTAAAATAAGTTAGTGAAGTTTATAGTTTGGAGGCTTTAGAAGGAAATTCAAGCAGAACAGTGCCACCTAGAGTCCATATTATTAAGAAATTGCACTATACCTGTTGCGTATTGCCAAGGAATCATGAATCAGGCTGAGGAATTTGAACCCTGACCAGGAGGCGCTGAGAGAAAACTACAAGCAAGTGTTGGGAACCTGCAGGAGAAGAAGCGGCGAAGTGAACAGCAGCTGTTAGGTGATGTATTTTTTTTAATGCAGCTAGGACTTATTTTCAGGGCAGTACTTATATTTCAAGCCCCACCCCCTGACCCCTCCACCCCAAAAATCCCGGCAATAGAGCGCTACAAAGTTGCGCAACTTTGTAGCAACACAAGATCGCAATATCGCCGTGAGAAAATGCAGCAATATCGCACATAACACAGATGCGATATCGCCTCGCCCCTGTGAATGAGGCCTTAAGCTGATGTGAGATGTAGGATGATCACAAGGTGAAATAAAACCATGGCAGGTGTCCGTGTCACCTTGGAAAGTATCTTTTCTCAAAAGGGTGGCCTGGGAGAAGAAACATGGCTGCTTTATTCTAATAACAGCGCCCCACCTAGCCAATTGGTTGTATCTGGTATTACAGCTTTGCTCCAGTGAAGTGAATGACGTCACACGAGCGACGCGCTAATATTAACGTCATTACGTCCAAGGTGAAGATCAATGGATATCACCGAACAACTGGTTGCAGTTGCTTATGGGAGGTGCCATCTAGGTGCGCACTATGATGACACCTATACCAAACTTGGTGTTTCATTCACATTACACCAGAAAGTGGATTCAGCTGCTCGGTCCAGGAAGGCTCCAATCAGCTCAAAGGTAACAAACTGCTAGGCTTGGTGATGAGTAAGGATTTGGCGCTCACTAGAAGGATACTGGAGAGTGTAGTAGGTGAGTGGTCTTGATTCCCAGGTGAAGATGAATATTCGTAGGTGCTGTGAACAATCTCATAAGAGAGAGCAGCTAGAGGGAAACTCCAGTCATGGCATGAAGGAGGAAGACATAAATGAAATAAAAGAGAAAAAAACCTCAGCGCTCGCACCGTAGAATAAATGAAAATAGAATGTACTGAAAATACTGAAGTTATGTCACTTACTTCCAGGAGGCGCCTTTAGGGTAGGCGCCTCCTAATCCAAATAGGCGTATCAGAAATGGCACCGATCAACAATGATGAACAGGTTCCACGATTTTAATAAAATAAAGTAAAATAATATATAATACACAACGCGTTTCGGCCGCACGGCCGTGTGAAAAAGGCCGTGCGGCCGAAACGCGTTGTGTATTATATATTATTTTACTTTATTTTATTAAAATCGTGGAACCTGTTCATCATTGTTGATCGGTGCCATTTCTGATACGCCTATTTGGATTAGGAGGCGCCTACCCTAAAGGCGCCTCCTGGAAGTAAGTGACATAACTTCAGTATTTTCAGTACATTCTATTTTCATTTATTCTACGGTGCGAGCGCTGAGGTTTTTTTCTCTTTTATTTCAAACTGCTAGGCTTGATTATAAAGTTTTAGAGACTTTTATTGGGTGTTGATGTTGGTGATGGGATATTTAATGGCTGCGGAGGTATCCATTTTTTATACATTGGCTTGACAAAGGCTGTCAGGAGTACAGCCGAAACGTTGCTGTTATTTTATGCGGGACGAAATAAAGGTGAAGTTTTAAACTCATCAGTTCATTCATCTCTTTGAAAAACCCCCGATGCTGCTGATGCACTGTTTGGTGATTCGGATACTATTTGGACGAAGGGTCTGCGTCTAATTTCAGCGTTGCATCAACAAGCCCATACTGTGGCTCTAGTGAGTATTTTTCTCCTATTTTTTTCTGGTGTGCTGCAACTATCTCTTTGTTTTGGATTGTGCTGGACTTTTGGACCTGTGGTTGCTTGCACCTAGAATGAGCCAGGGCACTTCAGCTGTGGTGGAGGAGGGGGCCCACCAAGTTAATGACAGTTTCGCATATACCAATGATGATGCTACACGTATCTTATCCAAATTGAGGACAGATGTAACTTACCTGAGTATACCGGATGGTAAAGCATCACTAAGACAACTTGAAGTTTTGAACAAACAGCTCATCTCACTCAAATTGCATGCTGCAACTTTGGGCGAATATTATACGGTCCAAAGAATCCCTAGAGGTCTACGATCACATATACAACCAATTTTGATCTCCAAAAATAAGGAATTCTGCGATAAATTTGTTCAAATTTCGAATAAATACTCCTTCGATTTAATACTCCTAAATCTCGAGTTCCTGCAAGAGGAAATCTCAAATAAAACGAAGGTGATACAAGCAGTGGAACAAGAAGTACGGGATCAATTGTCCACTGATGAATTCAAACAGTATTTGGAGAAATTAGATAAAGCATTAAATTCACATAAAGAGAATATCGAAAGTATAAAGAGGAGTAAGTGGATTTGCGACACAGAAGACTATCAACAGGGTCGAGTCTTTAATTGGCAGGCTACAACAGAGCCAAGAACAACAAGAGGACGACTCCGGAGGATACCGGACAACAGAAGGAAGAACAACAGGCGTGGTGGTTCCCGCTTTGGATGGTCTTCAGCAGCCTCCAATTCCACTAACGGATCACAGGGCGACAGTGAGACCACTGACGATCTTGATTTTTTAGGCCAACATCGAGTACGTATACCACCAGTAAATCGACGTACAAGAGGAGGAGAGGTGGGAGACGCCACGAGAGGAAACGGAAGAGGTCCCCTCCGAGTGGAGACACGATCATCAACGAGAGCTCAGAACAGGGGGAGAATTTAGTGGTTAATATCTCCACGGTTCCATTGACTGACGTCCAAATTAAGGTACTCTCTAAAGGCTTATCCTTTTGCCCCTCACAGAATATCAATTGGTTCAAGCTTGACGTTGATTGCAGGGCCTTTTTTAGGAGGTTGCGATTGAGGACACATTTTGCACCAACAGCTGACCCATCCACAGCTGGAACGAACAGGACATTATCTTCAAATACCTTTACAGCGGCAGCAGTGGGTTTACGTCCTGTTAGTAATTATATGCCACCAGAACAAGATCACGCCATAATGACCTATTCCAAATTGGTCCTTAGGGATTTGACCAAATTGAGATATAGGGACCATGGAAGTAAGGTAAAATCTAACATGAATGCCCTTGAATATGAGGCTATGAGAACTCTCAGTAAGGATACCAGAATAACGATTCGCGCCACCGATAAAGGCGGCGCAGTCATTGTTATGGACTCAAATAAATATCATAATGAAATCATGTCTCAATTATCAGATAGCTCAGTTTATGAGCCACTGAGGGAAGATCCTTCTAGACAGTACTTGACTGAATTAAGTTCCTTTCTGAGGGAGGGTCTCGACTTGGGCATCATAGACAAGAGGTTACATGACTTCCTTTTTCCCACACATCCAATTGCACCGGTATTATATACCGTCCCAAAAATACATAAAAATCTGAGTATGCCTCCTGGACGACCGATAGTCTCCGGACGCGGGTCCCTCTACAACAATAGCTCACGTTTTCTTGATAGGATTTTGCGCCAGTTTGCTACTGGGGCATCATCCTATATTCGTGACACTGCTGATTTCCTGCAAAAACTAAGACAGGTTACACCTGAGGAACACACCATCATAGGGTCATTCGATGTATGCTCCTTATATACAAACATAGAACACGCCTATGGATTACAGGCGGTTAGAGATTTTCTGATTACCTCTGATCTAAGCAATAGAGCCATCGAATTTGTGAGCCAACTGTTAACGTTGCTATTGGAACGTAATTTTTTCTTATATGATGGAAAATTTTATCGGCAAAGACAAGGAACGGCAATGGGGTCCAATGTGGCCCCTACATATGCCAACATTTATATGAGACATGTGGAGGAACGTCGTCTTTATGCCTTCCCCTCCTGGGCCTCAGTCCAGGTGTGGTGGAGGTATATTGATGACGTTTTCTTCATATGGAAAGGTACGGAAGCCGATTTGAAAGTTTTCCATGATGAAATCAATAACTTGGTTCCAAAATTGAAATTCACGTTAACCTATTCACCAGACACGGTACAGTTTTTGGATGTGCTTATCCACAAAGTTGGACACACTTTCAAAACCGATCTGTATGTCAAAGAGACAGACCGGAATAACCTGTTACTGTTCAATAGTCAACATCCTCCAGGGATGGTACAGTCACTTCCCTGGAGCCAATGTTTGAGAGTGAGGCGTATTGTTGAGGAGGAACTCGCGGACGTACAACTATCAAAGTTGTGTGAAAAATTCATTAAGAGAGGCTATCCCAATGAATTGGTATTACAGTCTAAAAACAGGGCCCTTAATACAACGAGGAACGAATTGCTAAGCAATAAGTTACCTCGAGTACCATCTACACGCATACCTTTTGTCACTACGTTTGGTCCTCGCAGTGGTGCAGTTAAAAATATACTGTATAAACATTGGCACATAGTGTCACATAGTCACCCTAAAATAATTGATTTCCAACAACCACCACTGATGTCCTTTCGACGAGGCATGAACCTTAAAGATAAATTGGTACATACAAGTAAAGTGACTCCCACAAATGATTCACAGGGGAGACTGGCCCCGCTGAAACCGGGGAATTTTCCTTGTTATAACTGCACTAGTTGCAATAATATGATCAGAGGGGATAGCTTCCAACATCCGCAGACTGGTAAGACATACAAATCAAAAGACACTATTCATGCCGCTCCACATTCGTTGTTTACATCATTCAGTACCCTTGTGGCATGTATTATGTGGGCGAGACTATTAATGAGATAAAAAGCCGGATTTCAGCACACAAAAGTACCATCAGAACGTCCAAAAAAGACCTGCCTGTTCCGAAACATTTTTTGGAGTGTGGTCATACCATCAGCCAACTAAGGTATAGGGTCATCGATTCAGTTGAGCCTAATCTAAGGGGTGGGGACCGAGAGAGACGTCTCAAATCTCTCGAAGCCAAGTGGATTTTTGAGTTAGGTACAATATATCCCAAAGGCCTCAATATCGATTATAATCCACTTTTATATAGATGAGCAGTAATGTATATCAATTACTTTGAAGATACTGTATTGCATCTTTTATGTTGATACCTATCAAGTCAAGTTATCTAACTTTATGTTTGTGTTTTTAAGGTTTTTGCGCCTAAAGTGACCGGGCAGCTGCATCCCTCAGTTTTGTCGTCCCACACATGGCCAGCAATTTACATGTTGATTTTGGATTTTTTCTGATGATGATATCAAGAAATTTACTCAAGGAGTAGATGTATCCCCTCTGTTACCTGACCCCTTCTTTATCTTTTTTCTTTCTTATTCTGTTTCTTTTTTACCCATTTTCTTTTTTTCTCCCCTTCCACTTTTTTCTTCTGCTTCTCCCTTTTTGCACTTTCCCTCATCCCCTTTTTCCTTTTCCTTTCCTCTTCCCCCTTCTCCTCTTCCCCTCTCCCCTCCTCCCTTTCACTCCCCCTCCCCCACATTATGTATTTTGATATATCACCAAATTTCAACCATTATGAATTAATGATTAAGCAATAAAAAACACTTATTTGATCCTCATTGACAGCGACTACTTATTGTGATATGTCTAACTGGTTTCACTAATGGGCCACTTTTATAGATGGAGTACTAACAACATAAACCACTTATAATAGAGGTGTTAATTACAATGATATACCTTTCCCATTGGGATATCTACATGCTCATATATACATATATATATGGATATATCTATCAAGGTATTATGAAAATCAGATGTCATAGATAACATTACAGTTTAATACGGTGGTGTATTTTTAGTATAGGACATCACTCTAACATAGGAAGGTTCCCGTTATTAGAGTAGGGAGACTGGGTAGATGTTGCGATCGTGTTGACGGTGCCGCGTGACGTCATTACGCTGGTCACGTGATGTTTCAGACGTCGCCATATCGGTCTCGACGTCTGACGTCAGCACGTTGATAGAAGGAAGTGCTAGAGGACTCCAGGCAACTAGTGACAGTTGCCAAGGGGAGGAACTAACAAAGGAGAGGACCACGCCGATGGCGCTACGTGATGATTACATCCAAGGTGAAGATCAATGGATATCACCGAACAACTGGTTGCAGTTGCTTATGGGAGGTGCCATCTAGGTGCGCACTATGATGACACCTATACCAAACTTGGTGTTTCATTCACATTACACCGGAAAGTGGATTCAGCTGCTCGGTCCAGGAAGGCTCCAATCAGCTCAAAGGTAACAAACTGCTAGGCTTGATTGTAAAGTTTTAGAGACTTTTATTGGGTGTTGATGTTGGTGATGGGATATTTAATGGCTGCGGAGGTATCCATTTTTTATACATTGGCTTGACAAAGGCTGTCAGGAGTACAGCCGAAACGTTGCTGTTATTTTATGCGGGACGAAATAAAGGTGAAGTTTTAAACTCATCAGTTCATTCATCTCTTTGAAAAACCCCCGATGCTGCTGATGCACTGTTTGGTGATTCGGATACTATTTGGACGAAGGGTCTGCGTCTAATTTCAGCGTTGCATCAACAAGCCCATACTGTGGCTCTAGTGAGTATTTTTCTCCTATTTTTTTCTGGTGTGCTGCAACTATCTCTTTGTTTTGGATTGTGCTGTACAATATATAAAGTGGATGATAGAGGATATTTGCGAGGAAAACCGTCTGGAGAGCGGACAATGTTCTCAACATTTTTTAGGACATTATTTGGGGGAGGTGAGTTCAAAATAAAGGTCAATGGAGCTAAAGACAAAACCATGAATAATCCATGTTTGCTGACTGATGATGAGAGAAAACAGGCCAATAAAGCTAAAGAGCGGACCCTACGAATCCTATCCGATGCTCTGAAGAAACAGGGAAGTCTCCTTGTGGAAGACCCCAAGGAGTTTGGAGACCAAGAGATGATGTATGATGATTGTCCATTGATTACCACAGATCTGGTGAAGCAGCTGATCCGGAAACTAGAGAAGGTGACCTTTACAAAAAATACAGACCCTGAAGATGATAATAAATTCATTGCTTATGTATATCCTGGATCTGACGACAGAACCATCTATCTATGTGCACCATTCTTGGAAATGGATGCAGAATCTAAATCCCGACAAAGTACAATCATCCATGAGGTTTCCCATTTTCTTGGATATGGTCATACAGTCCAGGAGAACAGCGACCGTGTGCAGAAGTCACCGCAGTCTATGTTATGTCCTCTGATAGCTGACACAGTATCTTCAGCCCTTACATCTTTTATGGATCACAGAGGGACCTACACAAATTACTCCTACTCCTGCTGTGGTGAAACCTCCAAGGACACCGTGTGTGAGAAATCCAAGATGACAGACAAATTGAGGTACGTGCCGTGCAAAAAAAAAACTCACCTAGAAGAGCTATCTGGCTCTTCTCTCCATCCCCGGCAGTCTTCATCTGTCTTCTGGTGGCCAGGGATTGAAAAATTTCTGCCTCCAGAAACCGCTGCCTCTGATTGGCTGAGCGCTGTAACCAATCACAGGCAACGCTCAGCCAGTGAATGACAGCTGAGCGCTGCCTGTGATTGGTCCCAGCGCTCAGCCAATCGCAGGCAGCACTTTTTGGAAGTGGGGATTTTTCAATCCCTGGCCACCAGAAGACAGATGAAGACTGCCGGGGATGGAGAGAAGAGCCAGATAGCTCTTCTAGGTGAGTTTTTTTTAACTTTTTTTAACCACTAGGGATGATTTTCGGGGAAGGGCTTATATTTCAAGACCCCCTTCTCCCCCCGAAAGTCATCGCTGCAGGGGATGTCTTTATCCTATTACTTGCAGCAGCGGCCCCATTTAAAGCAATGGGATAGTATTACGTACACCTGCTACAGCTGTGACAGGGGAGCGCAATGTACTCCCTATGTTTTCAATGGAGCCAGCGCTGCCTCCGCTGGCTGCATTGAAAACAATGGGCTAAATAGCGCAGACTTCTTATTGCAGCTAGGCTTGAGTGGAGGCATCGCAAATGGGAATAAAACCATTGAAAATCATGGGTTTCATAATAATGTGTTTTCACTAACTCTCGCATCGCAGGAAAGTCTATCGCTAGTGGATTAGAGCCCTAAAAATATGTATATCCTGTTGACATTGATCTCAATCCTAGCTCTTGTATACTTGGTGTTGTTGATGGACTTGATGGGCACACTCTTTTGGAAATTCATAGAGCATTGTATCCGGCACGGAGGCTGATTACTGCCCATTGGATGCAGCTTGCCCCCCGACAGTAGGAGATTTTATTACAAAGATAAGAGAGACTATATATTTATATAAAAAAAGATTCTTTTTGACTAAGGGCAGAGACTCGTGGTCATTAGTGCAAATACACTTGCTGCAGTGCAGCATATTTGCCCATGAACAAGGTTTGAAGAGCAAAATCATCAGCCCGTTGCACACGTGTCTGCGCATATTATTGTAATTCTTGCGTGCAGGGCTAGTTCACACGCGCAGGTGACACACCCTATCCGTTGAATTTAATGGCTATTTAAAGCCTAATAAGGTCCAGCTGCCTTCTTCTTCTGCATTTTGCGCAGTGTCACACCCTTCCTCTTACGTAATTTCACACCTCCCATAGACTTCTATGGCAGTTTCACTGTGCAAAATGCAGGAAAATAGAGCAGGTCCTATTTGTTCATGCTCACTTGAAAAATCTGCCCATGTGAATTGGGCCTTACTAGCCACTGTGGTGTTGCTCGAGTGGTTTTTAATGAATGAGGGGGGGAACTAGAGTGTGTGTGAAAGCTTTGCTCTGAAAGTACAGAACCAATAATGCTGCAAGTCTGTGTTGGGAAATCACTGCAAAAAGCATAAGCAGTGCAAAGTAGAGGCATAACTATAGCGGATGCCGTTGAACCTGGGCCCAGAAACCTTAGGGGGCCCGTAAGGCCTCTCTTTTCTATATAGGGAGTCCAGTACTATGAATAAAGCATTATAGTTGGGGGCCCTGTTACACTGGGGCCCAGAAGCTTCAGGTTACACCTCTGTTCAGTACGATTTAGGTAGCCAAAACTACAGGAAGCTGCAGTAACACTTAGACCAGTCATTAGTCTTTTGGAAACAGACTTTCCTTACCATAATTGGCCCTTGTGTCACGGTCTGTCCCTGGATTGGAGTCTCGAGTGGTAGCCAGCAAGGGCAGGCAACATTGTCAGGGAAGATGGGGGTTGGTACACTAGAGGGCAATGTAGTACAGAGAATTTCAGCAGAGATGTAGTCAGGAATAAGCTGGTGGTCGGTACATGAAAGAGCAATTTTTTTTAAGGAAGCAGGTAGCAGTAGGATGGGGTTCAAATGCAGAGGGATCAGAGCACAAAAAAAATGCAAGGAACTAGAGGAAGGGTGAGGCTTTTATAGTATGTCCAATTAAGGAAAACATGGTGGAGCCAGTCAGAGAGCATAGGGTGAAGTCAGTCAGAAAAAACATAGGGGCATGGAACTAGGAGCAGGGACAAGGTTTATTAGGGGAGCTGTCCAGCAGGCTGATAACTCACTGGGGAGAGCTGTTGCCTGGAGTGCAGGAGGTCCCAGATTTGAACCCTGACACCATTCAATGAGAAAGTTTGTATTGAGCTGTTAGGGCAGTGGTTCCCAACCTTTTCAGCCTTGGGGCACCCCTGGGAAAAAATTTTACGGTGCGGTGCCCCTACATAAGGGTGTATGGTTAGGGTGTGGCTGGGGGCGTGGTTAGGGTGTGGCTTATTACAACATATTATATATCCTGCATTGGCTGTCAATTTTCACATGGGATTTTTTTCACAGGGGCACCTCTACCCAAAATGTTTACATGATATACAAAATCTAGTCATTTACAACCTTTTAATGATCATGTTTAGCTATTTCCTCCCTCCACCATTTCACATGCGGCAATTCCCTCCCTCCTCCACCATTTCACATGCGGCCATTCCCTCCCTCCTTCACCATTTCACATGCCGCCATTCCCTCCTCCCTCCACATGCGGCCATTCCCTCCCTCCACTCATATTAGCCTTTTACTCCCCAATTCCACACCATTTGCAACCTGATTGGTTGCTTGGATTTACACATTCACGGTGATTGGTTATTTGGGTGGGCTGCTTCACGGTGATTGGTTGTTTAGGTCGACCATTTTACAAGCGGCCATTCCCTCCCCCCTCCACCTTTCTACATGCAGTCATTACCCCCCCCCCCCCTCCCTCCTTCCCTCCTCCACCATTTCTCATGCGGCCATTCTCTCCCTCCCACCACCATTTTACATGTGGCCATTATGCCCCCCCTTCCTTCCCTGCATATTAACTCTTTCCACAAGACTTCTGCCCTATTCAGCAATTCCGGAAACCTGATTGGTTGTTTGGGTTGGCTGATTCACAGTGATTGGTTGTTTGGGCTGGCTGATTGACCAAACAACCAATCAGGTTTCTGGAAATGCTGAATAGGGCACAAATTTGAGGAAAAAGTTAAAATGCCCCCCCCCCCCCCCACCACCACTTTACATGCGGGCATTACTCACTTCCCCCCAATTTACATGTGGCCCTGGAGTCCAGGGCATGCAAAAAGTAATGCAGCCCGACACTTGTCAGTCACCACCAGCTCTCTGCCTGCGCCCATCGGCGCTCCGCCGCTGACCCCTCGCCCTCTGCCTGCTCCCGTACATGCTGCAACAGTGGGCACCAAAGTGGTTACTCAGCACTCACCGTGTTTCCCTCGGTGCTCCAGCACTGTCGCCGGTGCCCTGCAGTTTCTCCTCTCGCTGGCTACCTGGTGAGTAGATGCCTCTTGTAGCTGTGTGCGCAGCGGTCTGGCCGCCGTTCTCGCGCACTGGCTCTGCTGCGGCCGGCTCACTGGATGAAACACGCCCCCAGCCAATCAGAAGCTGGGGGCGTTAACTTTTCAAAACAATGCTGCGTGCATTATGTCACCAATCGCACATTCTGGTGGCGACATAATACAATGAATACAAGAATACTAGCTGCAGAGCCGCAGCACCCCAGGCAGCCTCTCGAGGCACCCCGGTTGGGAAACACTGTGTTAAGGGCTTATGCCTACGAGCAACACGGGATACGCCCGTGGATTTACGCGATTAAAAACAAAATACTGCATATGAGTAATGCTATATTAATGGAGACCTCCCGCGGCTAAAATCATTGAAAAATGGAACATCCTGCGTTTTTTTTTTTTTGGAAATCTGTAGTAGAATTCCGCATGTGTGCACTGGCAGGCAGAAAGCTATTAGGTACAATTCCGCGGTACAAATCCGTCCATGGGCATGCACCCTAATACTGTTTTGTTATTAAAACAAATTTAT
Organism: Eleutherodactylus coqui; assembly: GCF_035609145.1. NCBI lineage: Eukaryota > Metazoa > Chordata > Amphibia > Anura > Eleutherodactylidae > Eleutherodactylus > Eleutherodactylus coqui. Next base: position 38,687,624 of record NC_089844.1, read on the forward strand.
TTAGTACTTTATTTAGTAGTAATATGAGTCAGAGGCTCTCTTTCCACAGCTACAGACAGAGTATTCAGTGGGCCGCCCTGCCTAGGTTCCAATTTGAGGCAAAATGGCACTGGCCAAAACCAGATTTAGTCTGGTCCAAACAAGCGTAACAAACCCGTTGCCCATCTGTTTAGAAAAGGCCACTATGACATCGATTACCATTCAATCCCCAGTGCAGACTGAAAACACACTCCTGGTGGTACCAAACGCCCAACCTGCTTCACCAGTTCCATCCTCCATGGAAGGGGAGGCTACTCCTCAAGCCCCAACTCAACCATTATTGACATCTCCATGAGGTAATACTGCTGACTCAGTGCTCCCAAGAAGTAACCGTGCACTCTTTGTACCCTGAAAGTAAAAATGCCCCATTAGTGCCCTCATGAGCAAATGATGAACTCTTAGTTTGTCGTTCATGAGTTCTCAGTTCATACCTGGCTGCACTGTTAATTATTTAATAATGACTTTGTTTCTTACTTCAACAGTTTGTGAAGCATCAATCATCCTCTCTTGTTTGTTGTAGTCAACCAATGTTACTATTGTGAGGGGGGCCTATAGACTGTTATGGCTTAAGGCCCAAACTATGCACTGTTCATAACTCCCACCACATCCTCCCCGCACGCAGACACTCACATCATGTCACTGATAAGGGGTAGAATAGAAGAGGGGCTGGGTGCTTGGTAAGTGCTGCAGGAGAGTCGCACGGCATATATGTATATTTTTTCCAAATAAATTACACCCCTTCTCGGCTTGCTGAAAGGTGGCATTCTAAGTGGTCATCAACCCTCACCTACCTCTCGTCTCAGCCCTGGGCATATCCCGATTTACACAGGGAAATGTGCTGCCAACAACAATGATTTCTGGTGCTTCATAAAGGACTCAGTGAAATATCAAACGATTATTTGGCTTGCCAGCTGATCAGCAGCTCCTTCACACAGGGCAATGATCGGGTGAGTGAATGTTCGTTGTCAATCATGGGCTCATGGTAAATGGCCTTTAAGCCTTGTGAGAGCTTCTCTGGTGGTCAACAGGGTTTAATGCTTCATACCAACATCACTTGTTATATCAGATAATAAAGAGACAAATACAAAGAGTCCTAGTGGTCTAAGTCAAAAATAGTGAGGTTAATGTCTGCCTGCTGTTGGACTAAGGCCTTGCAAAGATAAAATAATGCATTGGACTTGGTGTAAAGATAGAGAGAGTGAAACATAAAGGAAAAGAGAAGACAGCTATAACCTGTCTCATAGCCACACATTACTTTATTTACCATAGACCTGTATCTTAACACTGCAGACAAATCAGTGGCTTGCTTGCACCCCCTGTCACTTGAGGTACAAGGTGCAGTAGCACTCCGCTGGCTGAAACTAGATGGGTGACTCTGTGAACTAGCGTCTATTTACATGGACTGATCATTGTTCAAATTCTCAGGAATCTGCATGAGGATCCTTCAGTGTAAATGCTGGCAGTGACTGAACAACAAATAATAACTAATTTGTCGTTTCAGTTTCTGAGGGCAGGATAATCGAACGATAATCGACCCATGCAAACACCTGTCAGCGCAATGCAGTGCTACAGGTATAGTCTTGTGTTCCAAATTCAGAGGTTTAGTACGAGCTACTCGTAGAATCACTCACAGGTTACACACCAATTGTGTAATCACAATTGATTCCTCTTTATTTGTTAACAAGCAAAAGTATTTATAAGTTTTAGACAAAGATATTGAAAACAAGAGTAGACACCTTATTGAGAGTGGCTTCACATGAGCGTGTTTTTGTGCGTGCATGCGTGTGTCTATTAAAAGCTATGCATTCCCTATGGTGTGTTCACATGTCCGTGCTTTACAGGCGTGTGCCTGCAAAGATAGGGCATGTGTACACCATAGGGAATGCACGCATTGTCTTCAATAGAGTCGTGGCTGCTGCCAGCGGCTCCATTGAAGATAATGGTCTGCCAGCACCCCGTAATTGTTTTTCAGGGAAGAGCTTTTAAATATAGACTCTTCCCTGAAAAACAAACATTTTAGTGTAGAAAAAAATATATACTTACCTGTCCGCCGCTGCCGTGTCCCATGCAGGGATAAAGAACACATCTGCTGCATGTGGCAGATGTATTCTTCATCCCCACGGGGGAAAAGAATTCCCTGCTGCACCTGTCACATCTTTGACAGATGCGGCAAAGGAATTCTAAATCCCTGCGGGGAATAAAGAATTCTCTACCGCAGCTGTCACAGATGCGGTAGCGGATCCAACTGCCAGCACCCAGTAATTGTTTTTCAGGGAAGGGCTTTAGGTATAAGCCCTTCCCTGAAAAACAAGGCAAAGTAATGTAAAAAATAATAAACACCACATACTCACCTCCCTTCAGCTGTCGGGGCTCAACCGCGTCCTCTCTGTGCTGTTCCAGGCTCTGTAATGCAGTTCTTTGAGCAGGCAGGGATTTAAAATCCCCGCCTGCTGAAAGAGCTTCTTGTGATTGGCTGAGGTGCTCAGTAGAGATGAGCGAACCCACTCGTTTCGAGTAATTACTCGATCGAGCACCGCGATTTTCAAGTACTTCAGTACTCGGGTGAAAAGATTCGGGGGGCGCCGGGGGGTGGGGGGAGGCGTGACGGCGTGTGGGGGTAGCAGCGGGGAACAGGGGGGCCTCTCTCTCTCCCTCACTCCCCGCTGCAACCCCCCACTCACCCACGTCGCCCCCCGAATCTTTCCGTACTCGAAAATCACGGTACTTGGGTGAAAAAGGGGCGTGGCCGAGTAGGCTCGCTCATCTCTAGTGCTCAGCCAATCACAGGCAGCTCTTGCCTGTCATTCATTCAGCAAGAGCTGCCTTACTGGGTGCCGGCAGACCATTGCCTTCAATAAAGCCGCAGGCAGGAGCTGCGGCTCCATTGATGATAATGTACGGACCTGTACGCACCTATGTACGCACACGCATACGCTCCTGTGAAGCCATCCTTATTCATATGCATATCATTTATTATCATTGATTCCTAATACTTAGCACATGCAGTGATGTCGGTCTAAAGACAGAACTTCTCTCAGGTCATACACTGCTTGCATGCTATCTGTTCTTAGGGTTCTTAATTGGTTAACGTATTGCATTTCTGAGCCTATACGCTGGCAGTTTTTGGCAATGATTAATCAGTTTAGGCTTACATGGTTGAATTCAACCATGAAGGCCATGTTCAGTTCACACTTGCGGGGCCGAAGGCTGATTGAAGCTGTTTCTTGTGAAATCTCTGTAGATGGCCATGTAAACCTGTTATTGATGCTATTCATGTGCCAAGATATCTGTATACATTTCAAGTAAGAATCACAAAATGGAGTAGAGAATAAGGAGTGCAGCAGACATTTTAGTTTCTCTCACACACCCAACAGTCCTCCTGTGTAAAAAGAGCCTAAGGGTGGCTTCAGACCAGCATGTATTTTGTGTGTGCATACGCATGCACAAAAACACGCGTCTATTAGCCCCAATACATTCCCTATGGTGTGTGCACATGTCTGTGCTTTACAGGCATGCGCCTGCAAAGATAGAACATGCGTGCACCATAGTAAATGCCCGCATTGTTTTCAATGGAGCTGCGGCTGCTGCCAGCGGCTCCATTGAAAACAATGTTCTCCCGGAACCCCTGCATTGTTTTTCAGGGAAGGGCTTTACATGTAAGCCCTTCCCTGAAAAACAAAAATTTTAGTGTAAAAAAAACCAAACTTACCTGTCTGCTGCTGCTGTGTCCCCCGCAGGGATGAAGAACACATCTGCTGCATGCGGCAGATGTTTCCTTCATCCCCGCTAGTAAAAAGAAGTCATTCATTCGGCGAGAGCTGCCTGCGATTGGCTGAGCACCTCAGCCAATCACGTTCAGCTCTTTCAGCATTTAAAATTCCCGCCTGCTGATAGAACAGCACCACAGTGCAGGGGAGAGCAGGAGAAGACGCGACTGAGCCCCGGCAACTTTTACTGGATTTTCAGGGAAGGGCTTATATTTAGAGCCCTTCCCTGAAATCAATTGACGGGGTGCCAGCAGCATAATCCTCTACTGCAGCTGTCATGTGTGACAGCTGTGGTAGAGAGTTGAAGAATTCCTCCACTGCATCTGTCACAGATGTGGCAGATGTAAGAGATGTAGCAGCAGGGAATTCTTTTTACTAGCGGGGATGAAGGAAACATCTGATGTGTTCTTCATCCCCGCGGTGAACACAGCAGTGGCGGACAGATAAGTTTATTTATTAATTTTTTTTACACTAAAATGTTTCCTTTTCAGGGAAGGGCTTATATGTAAACAATGCACGGACCTGCATTCACGCATGTTTTTGCATGTACATGGCTGCACAACCTATGTACGCACAAAAACACGCTCGTGTAAAGCCACCCTAAATGATAGCTTCATAGCTGATAAACATGGCTGCTGTCATTTAGCTACTTCCTAGATGTAGACACACAAAAGAAGAGACTAGGACCGTGATGGCGAACCTATGACACGCGTGGCCATGTTCGCTGACACGCAGCCGCATGCAGCCGCATACAGGGGATTATGCGGCCGCACACGGAGAACTGGGATGTTTCATCCTCAGCTCCTGCACAGCCAGGTGCAGTAGCCGAGGATAAAACATTGTGGTGGGTAGACTCTCTGCGCCGGAGGTCTGTAGGCCAAAACCACAGACCTCCGGCACAGAGCATCTAGTAGTGCCGGGACTTCCGGTTAGGCCACTGACCTCACTTCCGGTGGACCTTCTAGCTGTGGAGTGCGCAGGGCAAAGCATCTCTGGAGGCCATCTTAGCAGCAGCATCCACCGTAAGCAGCTTAACCAGGAAGCGCCTGTGCAGCACCAGCACCATTACCAGCGTCATTACCACCAGGCACCATTACTGAGATAAGTGAGGGGAGGGCCTGTGCAGCAGCCATTTTAAATAGCAGCAAGCACCAGCACCATTACCAGTAATTCTATCTAACTTCTGTCATTGCGGCCTGATGGAGAACCCAAAAAATAAAAAAAACAAGGTTAAGTAAAAGGAGTGGTAGTAGTAGCAGTAGCCGACCCTTTCAAGAGATGTGGACTGAGATGTATGGCATTATAGAAAAAAAATGGCAGATCATTTTGCGTTCTATGTACTGAAACAGTAGTAAGCAGAACATGGAATATAAAGAGACATTTTGAAACTAATCATTCCCAGCTCTTGAAAAAAAGTGAGGATGAAAGGAAGGAATACATTTCCAGGCAGCTACACCTTTATAAGGGCCAATCTAATTCTATCCTTAAATTTGTAAAAGGCTCTACAAATTTAACGTCTGCAAGTTTGAGCATCGCCCACTCCATAGCTCAACATGGAAAAGCCCTCAGCGAGGGAGAATTTATTAAAAACACTCAGCAACAAAAAAGTCAATAATAGGCAGGTTAGTTAAAGAATTTTCCCTCCCCTCACTTATCTCAGTTCACGGCATCCCACCCAAGTTAAAGTTTCATATTGGACCGTTTAATAATTTCAAGACCAACAGAAGAAGCCGACTGACGGATGAAGAAACAAGTCACTAAGCAGGTAAGTTAAAAGAATTAGTTTTTGGTTTATTCAGTAGTTATATGTTACAAGTATACATTTTTGTTATTTAAATTATAAATATCACAAATTTTGGGGGTTTTATCGAAGTGACACACCACCCGAGTTATGCTCGGTTTTTCGGCGAATTTTGACACACCAAGCCAAAAAGGTTGCCCATCACTGGGCTAGGACAATAACTGGCTAAGGAGTGAAGAAATGCACAGCACCAAGTGATAGGACAAGACAAGTTCTCAGAACAGCAAAGTTTGATATTTTTAACCTCAGATCTGCGTTACGTCAAGAAACGCAAAATACCATTTAAAACAATTAACTACCGGTAATTAAAATGATATCTCTATTTTCCAGGTCGATGCGCAAAGCAGTGCAGAAAGTCACTGCTGGGGATGAGACGGCTAGTTCCCGTGAAGATACAGATGAAGATACAAATTTTGCTGTACAGAAGGTGAAGAGTCAAATACGTCTTGTGAAAATAAATGCAGATATGCTGAAGCAATTTACCATTTACCATTTGTTAAAGACTCAACTCGATCTGTTCAAGATGCAAACCAAACCGTTAAACACACTGACCAATCTATTAAAGACACAGACCAATTTATTAAAGGCACAGACCAAACTATTAAACACACTGGCCTATTTGCGCAGGACCTGGCCCACTTTGATGGACATACACGCTACTCTGGTGAATATGCAGGGTACTCTGGTGAAGATGATGCTCACTCTGTTGAAGACAGATGATGATGGAGTGAAGACAGTGGGCAATATGTTGGAGGTAGTGACTGATGTGGAGGAGACACTGGCCAATGTTTTAGAGCAAGTATGTATGTGTGAAGACAAATCTGGCTGCTGAGTACTTCAGTAATGCTGTGTTTAGACAGAAGAAATATCGTTCAAACAAGCAAAAGTGAACAATAATCATTCAGTCTAAATGTGAGCCAACGACCGAACAACGAACAAGAATCGTTTGCTACTCCTTCATTGTTCAGTTTCTGCAGGCATAAAAATTGTTCACTTCGTTCAGTTTTAAATAGCAAACGTTCAGTCCTTCTATTCGCTTATACAGGGACTGAACGATTCTTGTTTGAACGAGCCAACAATGCATTTGCCTATCTAAACAGGCTGCGTAAGTGAGAACGAGTTAGCAGCAGCGTTAGTCGCTTGTTCCAATGAGAGTCAGCTCTTCTAAAACTCTTAAGATTTTACTGGATCATGCAGCGCCCCCAATAATCCGACCCTTCCCATGCAGACCACGACAACCCTGGCTCAGTCCTCAAACGCATTCCTTCAGTGGTGCTCTGGATGTTCCAAACGCATTTGAAGAAAATCACAAATGCATGTGGAGAAAATCAGATTTCCCTCACTTTGCCCTTCACATGCCAAACAAGTCTACTTCACCCATGTCCTTATTATCCAATAACCCAAAAATAATCTTTGACACTTTTCACTCCCTCCTAAGCCCTAAAATAAAAAAACATGACAGATCTCCGCGCTGAAGAAAATTGACAACATGCAGCAGGAAATAAGTCATCAATCAACTCAAAACAATATTCAACCTGTCTCTTTCTTCTGATATATTTTCCTCCACCTTCATACATGTCGTCCTGTCCCTATTACTAAAAAGAAAAAAGTTTGGTACCGTGTTAGCCAGTAGAGCAAAATGTGATTGTTCTCAGGGAGAGAAACCAAGTAATCCTGTAGATATGATACCTTTTAATGGTCAACAAAAATACATGATGTTATAGTGAGCTTTCGAGCCTACTTAGGGTTCTTCCTCAGGCTGAATGGAATAGATCCGAAGAGGTATGCATATATATATAAATATACATATGAAAAGGCACAGACATGGTGTGATTAATTTGCACATAAAACAATACCAGAACAGAATGAGTAGAGGAATAAATACTTAATTTGTCCACTGATAAGGGATGTGAAAGTTTTATAATCTGTAAATTGGTGTTAGGGGGTCACCAGGCCAGCCTGTTATCTCTGCTATAGATTTCTCATAATCTCCAGTTGTGCATGAATCCACTTCTGATGTTAATTCCAGCCTTGGGACTGTCAAAGATGGCTATAAACTTGTACTCCCAAATTCTTCTATGATATTAAGATTTTAAGTTGCCTTTTAATATGGTAACTTTCATATGTTTTATTTTGTGTGAGCATTTTTCTAGTCATAGACACAACATAGAACATATAAAAGTTACCATATTAATATATTACTATATTAACCCCAAAACAGCCCTTTGTACCTCTTACCTGTTTATGCACAAACACGGCTGGTGATCCACTCACAGTTTGTCACACATGTTTGTATATATGTATAGCTCCGTATGTCTATGCTTCCCTTTAATCTGTGAACTTTGCACCAGTTTAATACTGTCTGTCATAACTCACTCTTTGTATGCTTTCTTAGGTGCTGCACAATATGTTGGCGCTATACAAAAAAATGATTATTATTATTGTTAAGTAAAGGCCCCAAATAAAGAAAGACTCAATAAAATCACGTTAGCAATGAGATATCACTATGTTCTTGCTCCATTTATTAAAGTGACCCTGTAGTGGCCCTAAACACCTATTTCTGTCCCTTCCATATATGTCAAACATGTCATGTCTTCTATGTGGAAGCACTGTGCAAATTGTCTTGTCTCTTGTTATGAGTATTGCACAGCTGCAGTATGCAAGAGGTTAAAGGGGTTGTCCCGCGGCAGCAAGTGGGTCTATACACTTCTGTATGGCCATATTAATGCACTTTGTAATGTACATTGTGCATTAATTATGAGCCATACAGAAGTTATCAAAAGTTTTATACTTACCTGCTCCGTTGCTGGCGTCCTCGTCTCCATGGTGCCGACTAATTTTCGGCCTCTAATGGCCAAATTAGCCGCGCTTGCGCAGTCCGGGTCTTCTGCTGTCTTCAATGGGTCTTCAATGGGGCCGCTCGTGCAGAATGCCGGCTCCGTGTAGCTCCGCCCCGTCACGTGCCGATTCCAGTCAATCAGGAGGCTGGAATTGGCAATGGACCGCACAGAAGCCCTGCGGTCCACAGAGAGACAGGATCCCGGCGGCCATCTTCAGCAGGGACCGCCGGGATTCGGGTAAGTACTACCCGGTGTGTTTTTTTAACCCCTGCATCGGGGTTGTCTCGCGCCGAACGGGGGGGGGGGTTAAAAAAAAAAAAACCCGTTTCGGCGCGGGACAACCCCTTTAATGTCTGAACGTGGCTGGGGTATGTCTGGAAAAGTATCAATATCTGTCTAGTCACATGATGTTTTTTTTCCTATATGTATGAGTTTGAGAGCAAGGTGTGGTCTTTGGGTTCAGTCCTTCATCATCTTCAATGGTTAGGAGTGGAGTGCCGGCCACATGGGGGTACCTTCAACTCTCATGTGGGGAAGTGATGGAGGAGGAAGAAAGGTTTCCTGAGGCCTTCTATGCCAGGATCCACCTCTGAGGAGAGAGAAGTGAGGAGTCCACCGTGCAGAGCTACCTACCAGAAGTCTGAGTGAGTGTCAGAGGAAAGTTGTGTCAGTCCTCCAGAGTGATTCAGAAGTCCCAGAGTGTGTGTATGTGTGTACATCCAGGAGCAGAGTACTGTAGATAACAGAGACTAAAGGCCCAGTGTCATCTGGAGTTTGGCTCCCTGACCAGTTGCTGTCAAGTTGCCCTTTTCCTGTATGTACGAGTAAGCTGTATTGTACCAAGTATCTTCAGTAAAGTTCACTGGTCATTGCCTGTTTCCAGTGACCGAGTTCACAAATTCCAATCATGTGTGTGGACTCTCTTTATTTAACTGCCAGATAAACTACGGTGAGAAGGAACGGTGGCATCACGCGTGATAACCTCAAGTCTACCATACTTATACAGGTCCCAACATTGCTTGGAAGAGGCCTAGCGGTGCCTTGGCCAAGGTTACGTGTGTCCCTCTGGGAAGGAGTCTGGTACAGCCACTGTGACAAGTGCCAACTCTACCCTGCCAGCTCCTCAGTGTGTGTCTTGGTCGCCATGGGGGCATTACAGAATCCCCTCTTCTTTTGGCATCACGAGCAGGATCAAACGCTTCTGTGCCACATCTATATACCTGCGTTACCACAAAGGTACTCAGAAAATTTATTCTGGCAAACAAGAAAAGAGTCTATGTCAAGTTTTCCCACCATGACTACAGTTCTACAAGAAGTCTCCTCTCAAGCAGCAATTACAAGAAAGTACTACGTAGAGAGAGAGAATGTGCTGATCCAGTTGGACCATGTGTAGTTAATGGACATTGTTGCAGAGCCCCACAGAGTCATAATATGTCTACTCAAAATGCCACCAAGCTGCCCTGTCTTCTTCCTTCTTCACAGGGTGTTCCCACCAAGACCTTGTCGCCAAACAGTTCCCAATTTGGCTGTACGCAAAGTAGGGGGGGACTACCCCTACTCAAGAAGTTTGGCGTGCATCTCAGGACCACCCCCAAGGGGTGGAATTAATTAAAGAAGAGGAGCCTCTGGACCTCCCCATGCAGAACACCTTCATCCAGCCAGCTGCAGAGATGCTCCCTCCGCTTCCAGCAGCGTCTGGCACAAAGCCCATCCAGGGTGTAGCCTCCAGCTACCCACCACTGCAGCAGCAGTATTTCTGGGGGCATAAACCAGAGTTTGCAGAACTGGATGCCCTGACGTGACTTTCATTTTTTTCCGCACCTGAAGATATTCTCAGAGCGGTTCCACAGAAAAGAAAATTTTTCTGGCCTCCTCTACTTCTGGAACTCTAAAGCCTGCTAGGCCCTGGAGAAACGTCACTGTGGCCGGTGAGCCAGCTGTCCCCACATTGGAGACAACCCAAGAACCATACATAGCAAATGTTGCCCTACCAAGAGGGAGCGCTGATCCTGCCCTGGATAATAATGCACAGGGACAACAAGGTGGCACGTGCGGCCATTCTCCAAGGGTTGCATCCCTTCACACGGGACTTTGAGGACCCTGGGGTGAGAGTCCTCTTCCATAATAGAGATCGCCTGCACTTATGGAGACAGTTGCATTCACTACAGGGCCGCCCAAGCTGGAAAGAGCTACAAATCCTGCAATGCCAATACGGGGAAATATCAAACGTCTCCGGGACCTGGATAGCCCCTCGTCTGTCACCTCTCTTGGAGTCAGCTTCTGGAGCAGTCTTCCTATGCCCACAGGCTGGACCACAGATTCAGAAGTGGATGAAGAGATCCCTGTGCAAAGCGTGCAGTGAGAAAACAACATTTTCAAGTATTAGAAAAACGGACTCTTTACGTAACAGCCATTGTTGTCCCCAGTTAAATCCCTTTAAACTAAAAAGGACTGCAAAGTTATTTAGTTTTATTTTTCCCCTTTGCAGAGATAAATGCTATGATTACTTCATATTGAAATTGTTTTTGTTGTTATGCAACGTTTAATGTTCAAGCATGGTGCAGGAAGTAGACCAAGTATGCCTATTAGTCAGTAAATATTGTTCAGCTAAGCAACAAAAAGCTCCTGACTGAATGGGACTACATGAATGGTATGTATGACTTTATGAGTATGACTGGAGGTTCTTTGTTCCCCATGTTGTGTCTTTAGTGCCAGTGTCTGTCCACCGTCCTAGTCTGTCTCAGTAGGCGGAGCATCCTTTTCACCTTATCTTTAGTCCAGGACAGGGGGTATTGACTTAAGCTACCACCTGTAACGGAGTCTGTTTCTCTTTTTCAGAGAAAGGGATGATCATTCCACTTGTCTCTTATTTTTTCTGCCAGTCGCCCTTCTCTATTTTCAAGTTCTGCATCAGTGTTGTATTCTCTTTTATCAGAGTAAGTGATGTTCATTCCACTTGCCTCATATCTTTTGTCTGTGGGGAGAAGAGTCATGTATGTGCCCCATAGCTATACTAGTGTATCCTGAATTCAGTTCAGCCTAGTAGAATCTTCTTATGGTTAGGGCAAACCATTTTCATGCATGCTGTCATAATAATACTTTACTTAGAAAGTGACATTCATAAAGTAGTCTCAGAACACCAAAATTAATTTATGGGGCTGTGGGAATGTGACAATTTCCATTTACAGACATGGTCCCCTTTTTATATATTTTTTTGTTTTTTCCTCCTCACTTTCAAAGACTCATAACTTTTTTCCATTTTCATAGCTTTCAATACCTTAGGTATTTTCTGATGTATATCCTTTTCTTGGATCAAGATCCAGTCTTCTCACTTTTTTCGATTTATTTGGGGCGACTTGAGTCCAGTTTCTGACTTTGGAGTCCTCTGCGGTTGTCCAATCTGGGATTTGAATATGCAAGAGATCCAAATTGCTCAGGACCAAAGGTAAGTCTTCTGGTGTTCTAATAGTCCAGGTTCTATGCTTGTGTATAATTTTTTAGGTCGCTTTCTGGATCTAGGGATGAGGCTGTAGGCATTTTTTGTTTCGGCTCCCATCTCCCCTGCCAAGCCCGCTGCTTTCAGTCTCACCTGCCAAACCCGCTGCTGTCAGTGTCTTGGCTCCCATCTTCCCTGCCGACCCTGCTGCTGTCATGCCATCAGCAGAGGCTATACTCCCAACCCCGCTGTGACTCTCCCCGGCAGCGGCCTCCCAGCTCCGCTGTCACACCAGTCCTCCCTGCCGCACTCCCATCTTCGCTCCTGGCCCCGCTGTCACAGTCCTCTCCGCCCTCCCATCTCTGCTTCTGGCCTCGCTGTCACAGTCCTCGCGCCCTCCCATCTCCGCTCCCGGCCCCGCTGTCACAGTGCCCTGCCCCATGCCATGTGTCAGCTCACGGGCCCCTGGTCAGTCTCCCAGCCAGCCTTTCCTCTGTGCTCTCAGCCCGCCTACTGTAGGGATGCGACAGCAGAGACCAGAAGCCAATTGGCAGCTAGGGGCATGACCGAGGTGTTATCTGCAGCTAAGGCTGGTCAACCCCAGCTTCAGGTGGAGACAATGCACCAGTACCTATGTAGTTCCCTAGACAAATGTACAGAGCCACAGAGGTTTCTCTTTCTTCTTCTCTCAGTGCAAATGTGGTGTACTTAAGTATTTAGTTCCTCTTCTAAGAGCCTTGCAGTTTTCAGAGAGGAAAGCAAGGGAAGGGGGGTATGGGAGAGGGTGAGAGCTGTGGACTGTTTACACTTTTTTTTTTTACATGCTTTGCCCAGTTATCTCCAGCAGCTCTATCTTATGCTATACAATAGCCTCTGCTGTAGGCTAAGGCCCTATTTACACGCAATGATTATCGCTCAAAATTCCTTAAAATGATGGGTTTTGAGCGATAATCATTTTGTGTAAATCATACCATCTTTCACTCTTCGGCTGAATGATGATTTTTAGGTGAGCATAAAATCCATCATTCAAGCGGAGAGAGATAGAAGGGACCACACAATGCATTCTCCACGGGCGCAGTTGATTACATTGTATTTAGCTGACAGCCCATGGGAAGAGAATGCAGCTGAGTGCAAAGTCCAGACCACATGCTGGGATTTGCAAACAGCTTCTGGAGGCTCATTTACATGCAAATGAAGGTAATAAACTGTTAATGGACATTAGTGTCTATTGGCATTTCATGCAAAATGATTGCTAGAACTGTCAGTCAAGATTGTCTTTGCATGTAAATGGGCCTTAGGGGTTTCCCTGTACAAGCTGAGCTGGCAGTGACAAGCAGCAGCAAGTGCAGGCGGCATGATCACCTCCCTGCTGGTGCTTTAGTTTTATGCCTTCCTACTGTGAGCATCTTGTGTCTGATGTGGCGCACACCCGCTGCACGCTTCCATGTTTCTGAAAACCAGGTCCCTGCTTCCAACTCCTTGCTAGGCTCTAAGGCCATGATGTAGAAAGGTAGCAGGGATCTGTAGGAAAGCTCCTTCTCCTCTGCCCAGCAGCTCAAGAGGCAGTCCCACTGGTAATCCTCCGGAGTTGGAGTCCGAGAATTATATCAGGTGGCTGTTTTTAAAACTTCTGGCTGAGGAGCTTTTTCTTCCTGCGGCCACTCTCATTGCCAGCTTAGCCCCGCCCCTCCGTGTTTTTTTTTAAATATTTATTTTTCAATAGTTCACTATATAACACAATTTTTGTTCCTGAGTTATAAATATAATTTCCTAATTGGTTGTATCATAAAAACAAGTAAAAAGTTTATTAAACTGCAAAAACTTTATTTTTGCTGTCAGCACATTGAAAGGTTAAAAATGGCATATTTTCATTAATATAAACTACAAACTTTTGGTTTTCAGGTAATAGAAAGATAAAAAACAACATTATTTATCAAACCAACTATATATTTTAACCAAAATGCTACAAATGGATGAAAAGGAACGCAGAAATGTGCAGTTTTGTGATATTTGCAAGGGTATGTCATAGCTTTCATGGATTAGTCCCTAAATCTAGTCTTTAATCATATTGCAGTTTCCCTGGTAGAAACATTCAAATTGTAGGATGTCTTGAAAGCGCTCTCCTTGCTCCTCTGAATAGGCACCCATGTTTTCTTTAACTCTACCAAGATGAGCATCAAGGATATGTACTTTTAAAGACATCCTGCAGCCCATTTTGCTAGTTTTTCACCAGAGTCTCAACCAATTCAACATAGTTTTCAGCTTTATGGTTTTCAAGGACGCCTTTAACTAAAACTGATCCATGCTTCTTTTTTTCCGTTCTTTGAGAAGGTTGGGAAACTCTTGACATTCAATAACTTTCTTGATTTGAGGTCAACAAAAATGCTGGCTTTAACTTTGGCTTCCGAAAGCTTTAGGAAAAGATCTTTTAAATACGTGAATGTTGCTGATTCCTTGTCCAAAGCGCTGACAAACTGCTTCACTAGGCCTAGTTTGATGTGCAAAGGTGGCATTAGTACCTTTTGAGGGTCTACATGTGGCTTCCATTTAATGTTATTCTTTCCCACGTAAAACTTTGTACGTTCAGGTCGATATTGTCCATGGTAGTATGCTGTAGTATCTCTGCTATCCTAAAGACAAAGATAGCATGGAAACTTAGTAAACCCTCCTTGAAGAACCATCAATAATGCAACCATTTTGAAGTCTCCAGTAACTTCCCAACCATATTCCTTATTAGAGATGAGTGAGCACCAAAATGCTCGGGTGCTCGTTACTCGAGTCGAACTTCGAGGGTTCGTTTCGAGTAACGAACCCCATTGAAGTCAATGGGCGACTCGAGCATTTTTGTATATTGCCGATGCTCGCTAAGGTTTTCATTTGTGAAAATCTGGAAAATTCAAGAAAGTGATGGGAACGACACAGAAACGGATAGGGCAGGCGAGGGGCAACATGTTGGGCTGCATCTCAAGTTCCCAGGTCCCACTATTAAGCCACAATAGTGGCAAGAGTGCCCCCCCCCTCCCAACAATTTTTACTTCTGAAAAACCCTCATTAGCAAGGCATACCTTAGCTAAGCACCACACTACCTCCAACAAAGCACAATCACTGCCTGCATGACACTCCGCTGCCACTTCTCCTGGGTTACATGCTGCCCAATCCCCCTGCACGACCCAGTGTCCACAGCGCACACCAAAGTGTCCCTGCGCAGCCTTCAGCTGCCCTCATGCCACACGCTGGCCTCATAGTCACACCACCCACATGTCTATTTATAAGTGCGTCTGCCATGAGGAGGAACAGGAGGCACACACTGCAGAGGGTTGGCAGGGCCAGGCAGCGACCCTCTTTAAAAGGGGCGGGGCGATAGCCCACAATGCTGTACAGAAGCAATGAGAACTCCAATCCTGTGCCACCTCCGTCAGGAGCTGCAAACGTGGGCATAGCATTGGGGAATCCATGTGCCACACAGTATTCATTCTGTCAAGGTGTCGCATAGCTCAATCCACACTGCAAGGGGAAAGCCGTCAGCGCTCTGCTCCCTACCCAAGTCAGTCAGTGCCTTTGTGCCAGACAGGTCAAACACCGCAATGGGAACTAAGTTTGCACCAACAGCATAGGTGGGTCCTAGGAAACCCAAGACATGAACAAAAAATTGATCTGAGCGGCCAAACATGGCAGACTTGCACCGTGCCCACAACATAGGCTTCGGCCCACAAATTCAGCAATCCTAGGCTGGAAGCGGACTTTCACTGCACCCAGGACGTAGGCCTCTGCACAAACCCTCAGCAATCGCCTTCCTACAGCGGACTCCAATGCTAGCGTAGCTGTGCACGTCTCTTTAGCGCTGTATTGCTCCTGTAGTTTGTCCCAATGCAGTGCCCCGGATAGTAGAGCTAACGTCAGATTAAATACAGGTGGGCTTCGGCCAACAATGCATGCCCCAGTCAGACTGGGGTTCTTTATAAGTAGACACAGGCAGGTACAACTCTGTGTGGACCGACAGCATGGGTGGCTCCCTGGAACCCACCGGCGGTACATAAACAAATCCCATTGCAGTGCCCAGCACAGCTGAGGTAATGTCAGATTAAACGCAGGTGGGCTTTGGCCCGCACTGCATGCCCCAGTCTGACTGGGTTTTTTTTTTATAAGTAGACACAGGCAGGTACAACTCCCTAATGTGAAGTCCGTGTGGACCCAAAGCATGGGTGGCTCCCTGGAACCTACCGGCGGTACATAAACAAATCCCATTGCAGTGCCCAGCACAGCTGAGGCAACGTCAGATTAAATGCAGGTGGGCTTTGGCCCACACTGCATGCCCCAGTCTGACTGGGGTTTTTAATACATAGACACTGGCAGGTACAAATCCGTCATGTGAAATCCCTGTGGACCCACAGCATGGGTGGCTCCCGGGAACCCATCGGCGGTACATAAATGTATCCCATTGCAGTGCCCTGCTCAGCAAAGCTAACATCAGATACAATACAGGTGGGCTTCGGCCCACGGTGCATGCCCCAGTCAGACTGGTAATATGTACCTTAACAGTAACCGCGTTGGTGGGAATGTGGTCGCGACTGCGGACCTAGTAGCGCGGTTTTATTTAGTTGGTTTTCGGAATGTGGCCATGATTAAGTGGGCCGTTGCGGGGGGGATGGTGGGGGGGCTCTCTTGATGTGTCGTTAAAGGTGAAATTCTTGGACTGCCACCAGACGGACCAATGCAAAGGTATTTGCCATGAATGTTTTCATTGTTGGAGGAGGAGGGGGATGTTTTTGAGGCACTACGTGTCCTCTCCACGTGTCCGTGGTTATATGCACCTTAACAGTAACCGCGTTGGTGGGAAATGGCCTTGCCGCCATCATGTCTTTGGGAAGCCTCCGTTTCCACACCCCAGTGACATAGCATTAGCAGCGGTATAGGCAGAGCCCAGAATTAGTAACATTTCAACAGTAGCATTAGGGACAGGCCCCAGTAACATATCACTAGCAGCAGTATAGGGGGAGCACAGTATTAGTTCCATTTCAGTAGTAGTAGCAGTCGGGACAGGCCCCAGTAACATATCACTAGCAGCAGTATAGGGGGAGCACAGTATTAGTTCCATTTCAGTAATAGTAGCAGTCAAGACAGGCCCCAGTAACATATCACTAGCAGCAGTATAGGGGGAGCACAGTATTCGTTCCATTTCAGTAATAGTAGCAGTCAAGACAGGCCCCAGTAACATATCACTAGCAGCAGTATAGGGGGAGCACAGTATTAGTTCCATTTCAGTAGTAGTAGCAGTCAAGACAGGCCCCAGTAACAATTCCGAAGCAGCAGTATAGGGGGAGCACAGTCTTAGTTCCATTTCAGTAGTAGTAGCAGTCAAGACAGGCCACAGTAACATTCCCGTTGCAGCAGTTTAGGGAGATAACAGTCTCTTTCACATTTCAGTAGTTGCAGTATAGACAAGGCCCCAGTTACATTTAAGTAGCAAAAGTGTAGGCCAACCCCACACACCTTGCTGCACCATGAGTGCAGGCGAAGCCCATAAAAATTACTAGGATTACACTGTAGGCGAGGGCCGAAAAAAATGGGTGTACCAACAGTACTTATGTACCTCCGAAAAATTGCCCATGCCCAACCAAGAGGGCAGGTGAAACTCATTAATCGCTTTGGTTACTGTGGCTTAATTTGTAACTAGGCCTGGAGGCAGCCCAGTTAAAATAAAAATTGGTTCAGGTGCAAGTTTCAACGCTTTAATGAGAATTGAAACGTAAAAACATTGTTTACAAAAGTTATATGACTGAGCCTTGTGGGCCTAAGAAAAATTGCCCGTTCGGCGTGATTACGTGAGGTTTTAGGAGGAGGAGCAGGAGGAGGAGGATGAATATAATACACAGATTGATGAAGCCAAAATGTCCCCGTTTATTATGGTGATAGAGAACGATGCTTCCATCCGCGGGTGCAGCCTACATAATGTTTAGGTATCGCTGCTGTCCGCTGGTGGAGAAGAGAAGTCTGGGGAAATCCAGGCTTTGTTCATCTTGATGAGTGTTAGCCTGTCGGCACTGTCAGTTGACAGGCGGGTACGCTTATCCGTGATGATTCCCCCATCCGCACTAAACACCCTCTCTGACAAGACGCTAGCCGCCGGGCAAGCAAGCACCTCCAGGGCATACAGCGTGAGTTCAGGCCACGTGTCCAGCTTCGACACCCAGTAGTTGTAGGGAGCAGAGGCGTCACGGAGGATGGTCGTGCGATTGGCTACGTACTCCCTCACCATTCTTTTACAGTGCTCCCGCCGACCTAGCCTTGACTGGGGAGCGGTGACACAGTCTTGCTGGGGAGCCATAAAGCTGGCAAAGGCCTTGGAAAGTGTTCCCCTGCCTGCGCTGTACATGCTGCCTGATCTCCGCGTCTCCCCTGCTACCTGGCCCTCGGAACTGCGCCTTCTGCCACTAGCGCTGTTGGATGGGAATTTTACCATCAGTTTGTTCACCAGGGTGCTGTGGTATAGCATCACTCTCGAACCCCTTTCCTCTTCGGGTATGAGAGTGGAAAGGTTCTCCTTATACCGTGGGTCAAGCAGTGTGTACACCCAGTAATCCGTAGTGGCCAGAATGCGTGTAACGCGAGGGTCACGAGAAAGGCATCCTAACATGAAGTCCGCCATGTGTGCCAGGGTACCTGTATGCAACACATGGCTGTCCTCACTAGAAAGATCACTTTCAGGATCCTCCTCCTCCTCCTCAGGCCATACACGCTGAAAAGATGACAGGCAAGCAGCATGGGTACCCTCAGCAGTGGGCCAAGCTGTCTCTTCCCCCTCCTCCTCATGCCCCTCCACCTCCTCCTCCTCCTCCAAAACATGAGGGTGCTCTAACTATCCAGCGACATACTGTCTTCCCCCGCCTCCGTTTCCGAGCACAAAGCGTCTGCCTTTATGCTTTGCAGGGAACTTCTCAAGAGGCATAGCAGAGGAATGGTGACGCTAATAATTGCAGCATCGCCGCTCACCATCTGGGTAGACTCCTCAAAGTTTCCAAGGACCTGGCAGATGTCTGCCAACCAGGCCCACTCTTCTGTAAAGAATTGAGGAGGCTGACTCCCACTACGCCGCCCATGTTGGAGTTGGTATTCCACTATAGCTCTACGCTGCTCATAGAGCCTGGCCAACATGTGGAGCGTAGAGTTCCACCGTGTGGGCACGTTGCACAGCAGTTGGTGCACTGGCAGATTAAACCGATGTTGCAGGGTCCGCAGGGTGGCAGTGTCCGTGTTGGACTTGCGGAAATGTGCGCTGAGGCGGCGCACCTTTCTGAGCAGGTCTAACAAGCGTGGGTAGCTTTTCAGAAACTGCTTAACCACCAAATTAAAGACGTGGGCCAGGCATGGCACGTGCGTGAGGCTGCCAAGCTGCAGAGCCGCCACCAGGTTACGGCCGTTGTCACACACGACCATGCCCGGTTGGAGGCTCAGCTCTGCTCTATCAGACCCTGCAGCAGTTCGTGGGCCGTGTGCCTCTTATCTCCTAAGCTGAGTAGTTTCAGCACGGCCTGCTGACGCTTGACCACCGCTGTGCTGCCACGCCGCGTGACACCGACTGCTGGCGACGTGCTGCTGACACATCTTGATTGCGAGACAGAGGCTGCATAGGAGGAGGAGGAGGAGGGTGGTTTAGTGGAGGAAGCATACACCGCCGCAGATACCACCACCGAGCTGGGGCCCGCAATTCTGGGGTGGGTAGGACGTGAGCAGTCCCAGGCTCTGACTCGGTCCCAGCCTCCACTAAATTCACCCAATGTGCCGTCAGGGAGATATAGTGGCCCTGCCCGCCTGTGCTTGTCCACGTGTCCGTTGTTAAGTGGACCTTGGCAGTAACCGCGTTGGTGAGGGCGCGTACAGTGTTGCGGGAGACGTGGTCGTGCAGGGCTGGGACGGCACATCAGGAAAAGTAGTGGCGACTGGGAACCGAGTAGCGCGGGGCCGCCGCCGCCATCATGCTTTTGAAAGTCTTCGTTTCTACAAGCCTATACGGCAGCATCTCAAGGCTGATCAATTTGGCTATGTGCACGTGTAACGCTTGAGCATGCGGGTGCATGGCGGCGTACTTGCACTTGCGCTCAAACAGTTGCGCTAGCGACGGCTGGACTCTGCGCTGAGAGACATTGCTGGATGGGGCCGAGGACAGCGGAGGTGAGGGTGTGGATGCAGGCTGGGAGACGGTCGTGCCTGTGTCCTGAGAGGGGGGTTGGATCTCAGTGGCAGGTTGGGGCACAGGGGGAGAGGCAGTGGTGCAAACCGGAGGCGGTGAACGGGCCTCGTCCCACCTTGTGGGGTGCTTGGCCATCACATGCCTGCGCATGCTGGTATTGGTGGCTCCCCGGCTGATCTTGGCAGGCAAACCTTGCACACCACAGTTCGTCGGTCGTCTGCACTCTCAGTGAAAAACGGCCACACCTTAGAGCACCTCGGCCTCTGCAGGGTGGCATGGCGCGAGGGGGCGCTTTGGGAAACAGTTGGTGGATTATTCGGTCTGGCCCTGCCTCTACCCCTGGCCACCGCACTGCCTCTTCCAACCTGCCCTGCTGCTGCACTTGCCTCCCCCTCTGAAGACCTGTCCTCAGTAGGCTTAGCAAACTAGGTGGGGTCAGTCACCTCATCGTCCAGCTGCTCTTCCTCCGAATCCTCTGTGCGCTCCTCCCTTGGACTTACTGAAATTACTACTACCTCACTGATGGACAACTGTGTCTCATCGTCATCGTCCTCCTCACCCACTGAAAGCTCTTGAGACAGTTGCCGGAAGTCCCCAGCCTCATCCCCCGGACCCCGGGAACTTTCCAAAGGTTGGGCATCGGTCACGACAAACTCCTCCGGTGGGAGAGGAACCATTGCTGCCCAATTTCGGCAGGGGCCCGAGAACAGTTCCTGGGAGTCTGCCTGCTCCTCAGAATGTGTCATTTTCATGGAGTGAGGAGGCTGGGAGGAAGGAGGAGCAGCAGCCAGAGGATTCAGAGTTGCAGCTGTGGACGGCATAGAAGACTGCGTGGTCGATAGATTGCTGGATGCACTTTCTGTCATCCACGACAGGACCTGCTCACACTGCTCAGTTTCTAATAAAGGTCTACCGCGTGGACCCATTAATTGTGAGATGAATCTGGGGACCCCAGAAACTTGCCTCACTCCTAATCCCGCAGCAGTTGGCTGCGATACACCTGGACCAGGAGCTCGGCCTGTGCCCACACCCAGACTTGGGCCTCAGCATCCTCGCCCCCGTCCACGTCCTCTAGGTCTACCCTGACCCCTCAGCATGGTGTATTACGAGTAGAGCAGAAACAGAACGCTGTAATTAAATGTGCCGCTTATTGGCCTGTGGTTGGATTCTGACTTCACTTACGGAACGCACAGCAGAGCCAGGAAACAATTATGCGCAAGCCTGTAGTAAGACCTAGGTGCGTATGACTGAGCTGCTGGAATTCACAGGGGAGAACCAGTCAAGTGGCCAAAGGCCAGTGGTAGGCCTTAAGTATTTTGCTTCAATTTTTTAAAATGGTGAGGTGAAAAAACAGACAGACACCGTATGCAGCGTATATATGTATAGTCTTTCCCTCTGGCGGGATGACGGCGATCATGTAATCGACACAGCAGAGCCAGGAAACAATTATGCGCAAGGCTGGGTATTAATCAGCAACTGCTACCCCCAGCACACACGCCGTAAACTGAAGACAGTCACTGCCAGGCCAAATATAGTATTTTTTTTCCACTTTTTGGGAAAAAGCCCACTGCCTCTGATATACGCTGTATTTGGATTTCCCTGTTGGAGGATGACTGTGGTTACTGAAAGCACAGTGCAGCCAGGAAACAATTATGCGCAAGGCTGGGTATTAATCAGCGACTACTACCCCCAGCACACACGCCGTAAACTGACGACGGTCACTGCCAGGCCAAATATAGTATTTTCTTCCACTTTTTGGGAAAAAGCCCACTGCCTCTGATATACGCTGTATTTGGATTTCCCTGTGGGAGGATGACTGTGGTTACTGAAAGGCCAGTGCAGCCAGGAAACAATTATGTGCAAGGCTGGGTATTAATCAGCGACTACTACCCCCAGCACACACGCCGTAAACTGACGACGGTCATTGCCAGGCCAAATATAGTATTTTCTTCCACTTTTTGGGAAAAAGCCCACTGCCTATATAGCCAGTATACCTCTTTCCCTGCCTCACCAGTACTACCCCTATACTGAGTAAAATGACTGCAGACTGAGGACGCTATGGTCTGCACGCCCGATAAACAAAAAAAAAATAATTGTGCAACACTGCTAAAACCAGCCTCAACAGTACTGCACACGGTCAGATGTGGCCCTAAGAAGGACCATTGGGGTTCTTGAAGACTAAAATAACACCTAACACTCTCCCTATAGCAGCTACAGCAAGACAGCACTTTCCCTGATCTCTCTCAGCGTGCATCTGTGGCGAGCCGCGGGCGGGCCAGATTTAAATACTCGGGTGTCATCTGATCTCCCCAGCCACTCACTGCAGGGGGGTGGGATAGGGCTGGAATGTCACAGGAGGAAGTTGTAATGCCTTCCCTGAGTTTCTATTGGTCAGAAAAGCACGCAAATTTCTCAGGGTAGGAAATGTAATGGAGTCGAGCACCGCGTGGTGCTCGTCTCGAGTAACGAGCATCTCGAACACCCTAATACTCGAACGAGCATGAAGCTCGGACGAGTACGCTCGCTCATCTCTATTCCTTATGCGTTTAGCAATCTCTTCACATTTTTGTAGTATTCTTTAAGTTGAGCTGAATGGGCAAGGGGAAGAGAAGGATACTTGTTACCATGATGGAGTGATACTACTTTAAGACTCTTTGATGAACTGACGATGAAGGGGCGTCACTCATTCAAATAGAATTCCAAGTTCCCTAAGCATTCCAGTTACATCATGACAAGAGCACAGTTTATCTTCCAAAACGTGGCAAAAGTGTGATGTCGCTTCCTCTGATGTACAGTTTTATCTAACAAATCCCATTGCTTGAGTCTGGATGTTAACAGCTCAGCATTAGACTTTGTAAGACCAAGATCCCTGACCAAATCATTAAGATCTTTTTAGTTGGGATAGTATGGTTTTCTTTCACTGGTTTGATATTTAGCACTGTAATTTGGATCAGCAACACCTTTAGGACTCTCATAGTTACTACTTTCATCACTAAGCCAATCTCTCTGTAGAGGAGTAGGAACAAGAAGTTGTAGGCCATGTAACACAAGAGCAATGGATGTTTGGATAAATGACTGCAGGTACATTCTTGCCAGCACGTCATTTAGAAGAGTCCACCATGCAAAAACAGCGGTCGATGGAATGATCGGTGGGTTCTCGCCAAATCCATGTAACACCAAACTTCATAGCCATCTTTTCTCCTCTGTACCATCCTTCCTGAGTTTTCTTACACTTCTCACATGTGAGCTGTGTAGCCCATGACTTGTCCTGGTCTCCAACAGGCATCCCAAAGTATGCCTCATACACTTTACACATCTGTATTGATGATGAAATGGAGAACTTTTTCCTCATCACAAAATGCATCTGCCGGATGGTTGCAACCTCTTGCAGCTATATCTGTATTGAAACAATATGAAAGTTGTGGGAAAACTAAACTGAGCGATGACGTACTTATCTGTTCATATAGATTTGAAACAGTTAATTCAGGGATGTTCTATCAGGAATCTCGAGGTACTCAACACCTTACTGGCTTCTGGCACTCTGAAAATAGGAAAAAAAATATTTATTATTTTTTATCGAATAAAACAGGCAGAAATTTGTTTTCATATACTATTGCGCATTTAATGCACATGAACAAAGAAATTTGAATACAGTGGGTAAATATTAGAATACATAAATATTATAATATTATTGTGGCAGCTACAAAAACCAACCATTCGACCTTCCCTTGCCACAGTTGTATTCCTAAATGCCCTTTATGCGGCTATATATACTGGATAGCAGGAGACTATACCAGATGCTCTGATCAAGGCAGTCAGTCCACCATTAGGGCTGACTGTTTATTATTTTTTTAAATCTTATTTAGCAGAATGGTTTTCATTAGAGATGAGCGAACGTGTCCGTAACGGACACATCCGCACCCGGACACCGGCTTTAGCGAACACTGGAGTGTTCGCGCGTAAGTGTCCGGGTGCCGCCGGGGGGCGGGGAGATGCGCGGCGGCGCGGGCGGCAGTAGCGGGGAACAGGGGGGAGCCCTCTCTCTCTCCCTCTCCCCCTCACTCCCCGCCGCACCCCCCCGCGCTGCCACGGCGGCCCCCGAACTTTTTCGCCCGAACACCGAGGTGTTCGCAAAGTTCGGTGTTCGGGCGAAAAAGGGGCGGGGCCGAACGTGTTCGCTCATCTCTAGTTTTCATTGATAACTCTAGTTAGGCCTTTTTGTCTGTTGTCTTTAGCTTCATCACCAGTGCATTTTTCTTGCTGTATTGACCATGATATTATGCGATTTTTTACCAACAATTTATGCCATTGCCTCCTTATTATTGGAAATAACTAGCAAGTTACCTTAGTGCATCTCTATCTTTATATCATTTTTGATAGGATGGTGTGGCTCCCATGAGCTTAGTAACCCTCTATGGGTTACTATATTCCAAACCTACTAGATTCCACCATTGAATATTTACTTCTATTAGGCTCCTGATGAACTAGGGTTCTCCTAGGGAAACGCATCAAGACAATTCATCTTACTACCAGCCTTTTTGAGCGCACTTCTATCTTACTATTGGCTTATTGAGCACATTTATTGTAATAGCTGTGTTTGAGAGCCAATGGAGCCAATCTATTATACTACCAGCTTGGTCAAAACTTTATCCTTAATATCTGACTGGGATTTATTGTCTTAGCTCATTTCTTTGGTCTAGAATTTAGTCAATAATCATTAGATCTTACCTTAGGCCACTTTCACATATACCATCGGCAAAACACTGCGATTTCGATCGCGGCACTTTGCTGTGATTTTACTTTTGTTTTCGGCCACAGGTTCCTGCGGCCGACAGCGTGTTTAAGCACACCCCATCATTGTGATGGGTTATGAGATGCGCTAACATGGAATAAAAGAGCAGACAGCATTCGAAACTTGCGGCACTGGAAAGTGCCACCCAGGGCTGTGATCGAATGCATGTCTGCGAGGCCTAATTGAAATCAATGGGGGCAATATACTGTGGCCTTCAAAATGGCACTGTAATCCTGATAAAAAGCACTTGTGTGAGAGTGGCCTTATTGGGTTTTCTTTGGGATGGCCGTGGCAATTGGAGTGGTTTTGATAAACATCCAAGGTGACAGTTTAATTATCAAACTGTTCAGGCTGGATGGTCTGGCTGCATCCACTTTAGACTTCATTCACATGAGTGTGATTTAAGCACAGAATAGGCGCGTGAAAATATCGCAGCTAGCTGCATGAAAAGTAGCATGAATGGGCGGTTTCCAGTTATTAAGTACCAAGCTTAATTAGCAGTGAAATTGCCCGTTCACCCGATCGAGAACTGCATGTTGCATGTTTTCCAGCTCACATAGGAGTCTATGGAAACTCCTGCACATCACTCACCAAAGATAGGTCAGGTCCTATCTTTTCTGGCAGCATGGACCTTAGATGCGAGCATTTTAGCCACGCATGTCTTATCTTTGGAGGGTGCGAGTTTTTTGCGCATCTAAAATTCCTTCATCTGAATGTTGCCATAGGAAACCATTGGTTCTATTAGACGCCATCTTTTCACGTACCTATTCTGCGCTAAAATCATGCTCGTGTGAACGAGGCCTTAAACTAAGGCAATTGTTCTTACTACACATAAACCTTCCTTTCTTACGTTATTGGAGGCATAGGAATAGAATCTTTTTTTTGGAGCAGTATTATTATATAACTAACTCCATCCTATGTCCGTTTTGTATATTTTCTGTTTTTGTTTTCTTGTCTGTCCCTAGCTCTAAATTTTACATAGTTCAATAAAGTTCTTGTTTTTAGGTTATTTTTCTGTGAAGGGCTTTTTGGCAATTAGATACCCACTGTGCCCCAGGAATTTAATACCGTTATGCAGACAGATAATTAAAACAAGAATACCCAATACAGTTTTAAAAGTGAATGGATGTCCAAATATCAATGAGCTCAGCTATCCTCAGCATTCATATGAGTCATAATCAGACTATAAATAAAACCATACTAGTAACTATTAGGAACCTTGAGTCTGCATGTTGATGGTTTCCCTGAATTAAAAATCTTTTTTTTGAACATTAATTTTTTCTTGAAAAGATTTTTCAACATAGTTACAAAGCATAACCTTCCACTGACAAGGTTTCACAGCCCATGTTTCCCTGTGGAGCCTTCCTCTCTGTTGCATCATATCGCACAAAAACGCGGTTTTGAGCGATGTAATGCAACTTTGACATTAGGAAATCCTACTGTCAAAGCCCTTAAATAAGACCTAGCTGCAAGAAAAAAATAAAAAAAAGAATACATCACCTAGATGAGCTTTCTGGCTCTGGCGCATCTTCTTCCCAATCCCCAGCATTGTTCCTCATTGTTTCTTCTGGCCGAGGATTGAAAAATCCCCACCTTCTGGAAGTGCTGCTTTTGATTGGCTGAGTGCTGTG
The DNA here is from genome assembly GCF_035609145.1 of Eleutherodactylus coqui. NCBI lineage: Eukaryota > Metazoa > Chordata > Amphibia > Anura > Eleutherodactylidae > Eleutherodactylus > Eleutherodactylus coqui. The sequence continues at coordinate 38,714,118 of NC_089844.1, forward strand.
ACGCTTAGCCAATCAGAGCCAGAGCTCGATGAACCATTGGTCACAGCGCTCAGCCAATCGCAGGGCAACCTCTCTTCATATACCATGCAGCTGAAAGGAGCTATTAATATACAATATTCCAATATACAAAAAGAGGTCTAAAAGAGAGCCTGGTAACTACAGGCCGGTAAGTCTCACTTCAATAATTGGAAAAATATTCGAGGGGTTTCTGAGAGATGCCATTCTAGAATACCTGAAAAAAACCAAAGGCATAACTCCTCATCAGCATGGGTTCATGAGGGGTCGATCAGACCAATCTGATCAGCTTCTATGATGAAGTAACTTCTAGGTTGGACCTGGGAAAGTCTATTGATCTTGTATATCTGGACTTTTCTAAAGCATTTGATACCGTGCCGCATAAGATGCTGATATATAAAATGAGACAGCTCGGTATGGGCGAAAATGTGTGCATCTGCGTCAAGAACTGGCTCAGAGATAGAAAGCAGAAGGTGGTAATAAATGGATCGTACTCTGATTGGGCCACCATTGCTAGTGGGGGGCCATAGGGTTCAGTATTAGGTCCCATTCTGTTTAATATATTTATCAACGACCTGATAGAGGGACTGCACAGTAAAATATCATTATTTGCAGACGATACAAAATTATTCAAGATAATTAATACAACGTTGTTTTGCACGCATCTGTGCTGCGCAAAAAGCAGCGCAGCACGGATTTGCAAAAAAACGCGTGAACGAAGCTCTGTGCCCATCGTTTCAATGCTTTGAAAGCAATGGACTTCAAGCACCAACTGCAGTGCTTTTTGGGGAAGGGCTTGAAAAATAAGCCCTTCCCTGAAAATCATGCCTAGCTTGTGTAAAAATTAAAAAATATATATACTCACCTCTCTGCCGCTGTCGGGGCTCGGCGCGACTAGCCACTTGGTTCCCGGGAGTGCTCTGAAGCTCTTTCAGCAGGTGGGGATTTTAAATCCCCACCCCCTGAAAGGGCGTGTCTGTTTGGCTGAGCACTCAGCCAATCACAGGCAGTGCTCAGGCATTCATTGAATGATAGCTGAGCGCTGCCTGTGATTGGTCACAGCGCTCAGCCAATCACAGGCAGCGCTCTGCCATTCATTGAATTCAATGAATGGCTGAGCGCTACCTGTGATTGGTTGAACGCTCAGTCAATCAAAAGCAACCCTTTCAGGAGGCGGGGACTTTTAATTTATGCCTGCTAAAAGAGCTTCAGTACAGTGTCGGGGAGACAAGCGGCTAGATGCTCCGAGGCCCGACAGCAGCACAGAGGTGAGTATATATTTTTAAAATTTTTTCCACATGCTAAGGATAATTTTCGGGGAAGGGCTTATATTTAAATCCCTTCACCAAAAATCATTGCAGTGGTTGCCGACATCCCATTGCTTTCGATCAAAGCTATGGAAGAACCTCGCAATACTCAGCTGTGACAGGTGTGGCAGGGTATTCCTTTGTCCCTGCAGGGAGTCTCCTTGTCACTAAACACAGTGACAGTGCTGTAACAGTGTTCAGTGACAAGGGGACACCCCAAGGGGGAATATTTACGCACAGCACGGATCTCCCCGGCGCACGAATGTCCTACCTTTTGCAAGTGCGCGAATTTGCACACCTGTAAAAGACGGACATGTGAACTCACTATTGGAAACCAATGGTTTTAATAGACGCGCCTTTATGTGTGCACATACGTGCACACAAATACACTCTCATTTGAACAAGGCCTTAGGCACTTGTCTGGCCTCAAATGGCTTGCGTCATCAAAGGGTTAAGAAGGGTCTCTTTAAAATGGTAAAAGTAGAGTATGGATAGTACATCTTTTGGTGTGTCTTGGGGAATATTTTTTAGCTTGGACATTCTGAGAACTTTATCTACTAGGAGGTCTCATTCAGCTGATTTAGGAAGAATCAAACTACTAACGACCACTTGTTCGCTTGTAAGTATGTGCATGTATGTGATTCTTATGCTCCACCCCTAGTGATGTCATCGCTCTGCCCCCTCATTGACGTCATTGAAGGTCCTACAACATATATAAAACACAGAGTCTGACTGACAGAAGAACAGTACAGTTAGGGCTCTTGAAAAGGGGAGGACAAAAATAACAAAATGAAAATACAACTAAACCGCTATTATGTCAGACACAACTCAGCAGTCCTGACAGAACACACTGACCTACTTCCACCACAGAGATCCGATGGGCTAAAAGACCTTTGGTGATGTCCCTGCTGTGGGAGGAGCCAAGCTGTGTTTGTCTTGTGTGGTAATCGAGTTACTGTGTGTGTGATGTGTAGTAGAGCTGTGTGTGTGCATGCACCATGTAGCAGAGCTGTGTGGCGCATTGCACCTCCAGAAACACTGGTACTATAATTCCCTACACAACTCAGCAGTCCTGACAGAACACACTGACCTACTTCCACCACAGAGATCCGGTGGGCTGAAGGACTTTTGTTGATGTCACTGCTGTGGGAGGAGCCAAGCTGTGTTTGTCTTGTGTGATAATCAAGCTTCTGTGTGTGTGATGTGCCACTAGAAACACTGGGACTATAATTTCCTAATAATTACTAGTGGCCACAAATGGATCAGTGAGTAATTCTATCAGATTGGAGTCATGGATATCTTCTGGGATGATTCAGAATCTAATATGATTTCTCCTTGACTTATCCTTCAAATCAGCTATGAGTTCCATAAATGTGATATCGTCTCCCATTGCGTTGCATTGTGTTGTGGGCGTCCACTAGAGAGTTATGAGCCAATACAAACTCCTTCATTTTCTCTTCTAGGTGAGCCGTGCGTTCTCCAATCGCTGTGATATCTGAATGTATGGCTGAGACGGCGTCTCTAATATCTATTTGTATGGACTCTTTTAAATCCCAAAACATGGATTTCATCATGTTGGTTCATATAGGTTCTGATGCAGAGAAAGGAGTCCCATGTGAGGAGGATTCGCCTGAGGGAAACTTTTGTTGGTGATTTTGGTTAGAATTTTTAAGGTGTGGGGAGGGATATGTTTCTGTATTGGAAGTAGACAGCGCTTCCTGAGGGACGACATCTAGTGATTTTATTGGAGAGTCAGGCTTGTGTAAATTTCACTTTATGCCTTATCTTTTCCTAAAATGTGGTCCAGGATTAGCAGAAGAAACATGGCTGCTTTAATCCAGTAGCAGCGCTGCACGTGTCCATGGGTTGTGTCTGGTATTACAGCTTTGCTTCATTGAAGAGAATAGGGCTGAGCTACAACTCCACTTAAAACTTGGGGACAAGTTTGACGTTGTTTTTAGAAGATCCTGGACAACCCCTTAAAGATTCTGGACATTTTCATGGGGAACAAAATAAAATTATTATTCTTTATACCATGCAGCTGTTCCTGGAAATCAGAGTCTGTGACCAACTATGTGGAATTGGAACGTCTCTTCTCAGAAAACGAAATAACAGTCAATATCTATAAATTAATATAATTAGCTAATAAAATATAACAGCAATGAAAGTGAAAGCAGCACAGGAACTTTTTGCTTCCTTATTTGCACAATAAATAAAGCAGATGACAGAAGCTGTTGTGTGAGGATCGCGCTGGTAACACATCTCCAGGTATTAATTGGGATATTTGATGAGAAAGTAAAGACTGAAGAAGCTAAAGTTAGAACTATGAATAATCCATGTTTGCTGACTGATGATGAGAGAAAACAGGCCAATGAAGCTAAAGAGCGGACCCTACGAATCCTATCTGATGCTCTGAAGAAACAGGGAAGTCTCCTTGTTGAAGACCCCAAGGAATTTGCAGACCTGGAAAAGAAGTGTTGGCCATTTATCACCATAGATCTGGTGAAGGAGCTGATCCGGGAACTAAAGAAGGTGACATTTAAAAAAGCTAGAAACCCTGAAGATAAAATTGCTTATGTAAAACGCAGCACTAGAGTTAGAACCATCTACCTATGTGCACCATTTTGGGAAATTGATCCAGAATCTGGATCCTTACAACGTGCGATAATCCAGAAGGTTTGCAAATTTCTTGGGTATGGTGATAAAGTCGAGGAGAACAGTGACAGAGTACGGAAGTCACTGCAGTCTATGTTAGGTCCTCTGACAGCTTACGGAGTATCTTCAGCCCTTACATTCTACATGGATCACCCTGGAGTCTACACAAATGGCTCCTACATCTGCTGTGGTGAGACCTCCAAGGATACCGTGTGTGAGGAATCCTTTATGGGTATTGATTTGCGGTAGGTGCAGATGTACATCAAATAATCTACTGTTCTCTTAATAATTATAATGGGTCCAGGGCAGATTTTGAACACCCTCCAAATGTTTATTGCTTGGTTGCACTGACTGGTTCCATTGGCATTGTTAGGCTCTATTAAGATATATGACCCATCTCTCTCCCAAAAAAGCAGAATAAAACACAAATATACACTACAGCTCGTTGATTGTGATACAACACCTGAATTAACAATGGCAGCTCATTTGTGATGAATATTAATTTATTTAGGCAACTAAATACTGTATTCACTACTAAGAGGGGATACTTCGATGAGAGAAAAATATATTTTCCGTATTTGTGGTGCATAGAAATGAATCAGCTGTAGTGTATATGGTCTTCAGATCTTATAAGTGATTACAGTCATTAAATCAGTTTAATAGCTAGGCTTTCCATCAGTTTGCTGCCTTAGATCTGTATCTAAACACTCTGGACAAAGCAAAGGGGTTTGCTTGCACCCTCTGGCACTCAGGGTACTTAGTGCAGTAGCACTCCCCTGGCTGGGACTATATGGGTGACTCTATGACTAAATGGTAACTCCATAACTGATAAATGTGGCTGCTGTAATTTAGCTACTTCTTAAATGCAGATACAAAAAAAAGAGGATCGGAGAATAACTGGCTGAGAAGTACAATAAAACATAGCATTAGGTTACAAGTTCTCAGCACAGCAAGATTTGATTTTTAAATGGGTTTTCTGGGACTAAATTGATGACCCACCGCTTGGGATCCCCACTGAGCTACTGGACAGCAGGGCTCTGGTGAGTGTTATAGTGGCATCACTCCATACCAGCCACAGTGCCATACATTGTATAGTGGCGGTGCCTAGTATTGCAGCTCAATCCAATTTGTTTTAATGGGGCTGAGCTGCTCTCAGACTATGTGACCGATGAAGGTGATGTCATTGTCCTGAGATGAGGCTGCCCGAGTGCCGCAACTTCTTCAATCAGCTGATCAGTGGTGATCCTGAACCATGGACCCCGCCTGAGAATAGGTCAGCAATAATTTAGTCTTGGAAAACACCTTTTTCCTTAGACCTGCCTTACATAAAGACAAAAACAAAATAACATTTTAATTAGGTAATTTAAATAAATGGTATATTTTTTTATTTACCAGTTCAACACGCACAGCCATGCACTACAAGATCCCACCTGGGGCATCCGTCCGTGTGACTACCAACAGGTAACAAAACTGTGCAGATTAAATAAGCATGCAAGACGGAAATGTGCATTTTAACTCTTTAAGGACAGGGCCTATATTCGCCTTAGCCTGTTAAAGGTAACCTGTCATTTTTTTATACTCACCCGTTCCCTGATTCCCATGATGTCTGACCCTGAAGATCACGCCGGGACTGCAAATCTGCCTCTCTTCAGCGTGCTGTGCGCACGCTCTTTCATAGACTTGTACAGGCAGTGTGAAAAGAGTTGGATGTGCAGTGCTGTCACGATCTTCCTAAGGGGTCGCGGATCCGCGTGCGGGTGATCCGCTGCGGATTTTAATTCTTCTTTTCCCCGTGGACATGAGGCCTTAGATTGTAATCCATAGAATGTAACTTTTATTAGGTTTATTAAATAAAACCCCCCAACAAAAGAAAAGACAAAATTAAAATGAGGGCCGACACGAGAAGCCGAGAGCAGCGAACAGAAACGGTCTCATCCTATCCTGACATATATATGTATTGACTATCTGAGTAGCGGGAGTCTCTATAGGCTCTCCTGTAAAACCGTGATCAGTCACTGCTGCAGCCGGGGACCAAATATATGTAAATGCTAAGTATGTGAAATCCAGGACTAAAATGCAACATAGTAACATAGGCTGAAAGAAGACAATGTCCGTCCAGTTCAGCCTGTTTGCACAGCCCCCCCCCCCCCTCCATGTTGATCAAGAGGAAGGCAGAAAAGCCCCGATGAGGCAGAAACCAATGTTTCGCTACTAACAGAGCATTCTCAGGTAAACATATGTCACAAGGGAGTAACCAAACATTGCAAACTGCCGATCCCAGTCCCATTCTAACTCTGTTTTTTCTTCTGTTGGGTGGCTTTATTTAACCACAATGCAGGTTATATTAGGGATTACAATCTGATGTTGTTTGCATATGGTCAGCATGGGATGTTGTCCTATGGTTCGCACCCTGTGCTGTTGTTCAGTACAATAAATACCTCCCCCGGCTCCCTATCACTTAGTTTATGGTGTTGAGGGAATGCGGCAGGTTCCCCGTAAGGACGCAGCCCTTTTTTTTTTTCAATTTTCAGTTTTTCCTCCTCACTTTCAAAGAATAACTTTTTTATTTTTCCGTTTACATGGATACATGAGGGCTTGTCTCTTGCAGGACGGGTTGTATTTTTCAATGACTTCATTTAACCCCTTAGTGACCAAGCCTGTTTGCGCCTTAATGACCAGGCCAAATTTTGCAAATCTGACACGTGTCACTTTAACATGGAAAAACACCAGAAAGGTTTTGCATATCCAAGCGATTCTGACATTGTTTTTTCGCCCCATGTTGTACTTCATTTAGGCGGAAAAAATAGACCGATAGAATTTGTGTTTATTTATTAAAAGTGCCAAAATTGGGAAAGTTTTGAAAAAATCGTCATTTTTTCACATTTCCAACTGCAATATCTTAAATATGTGCAAACATAATATAGAAATTTTTGCTAAGATATATATTTCCACCCATTCACTTTATTTTGGGCGCACATTGGAAAAACTTTCGTTTTTTTTAAAACCATTTAGGAGACGTACAAATTTAACATAACTTTTTAGCATTTTGAGGAACACTTTGTTTTCCTACACGAAGCCAAGATTGGAAAGGCTCATGAGTGTCAGAATGATAGATACTCCCCCAAATGACCCCATTTTAAAAACGACACCCCTTAGTGTATATACTGAGGGGTGTCATGAGTATTTTGACCCCACAGGTTTTTTTCAGGAATTAATTTAATTTATACGAGAAAAAGTAAAATTTCATATTTTTGCAAATCTGTCATTTTGAAGACATATTTTTTTCCTATAGTTTACATGAAAATGAGGATTTACACCCCAAAATGGATACCCCTGTTTCTCCCGTGTTCAGAAATATACTCACTGTGGCCCTAATGTTATATCTGAGTCCACAATGGGGCCCAAAATGAAAGGAGTGGTCAGTGTCTTTCAAAACAGAAATTTTGCTTGAAGTCCTTTTAGGCCCCATAGCACACATGTAGAGTTCTTGAGCACTCAAAACCATAGAAAACCCCCACAAATGACCCCATTTTGAAAACTAGACCCCTTAAGGAATTTATCTAGGGGTGTACTGCATATTTTGACCCCACAGTTTTTGAATGAATTCAAGCCAAGGAAAAGGAAAACATTGTGATTTTCGTTTTTTTGGCAATTTTGTCATTTTAAAAACAGCTTTTTTTGTACAGCACACATATGAGTGAAGACTTGCACCCAAAAATGGATACCCCTGTTTGTCCAGTGTTCAGTGCCATACCCGTTGTGGCCCTAATCTTATGTCTGGATGCACAACAGGGCCCAAAGTGAAAGGAGTAGTCAGTGGTTTTCAGAACATAGATTTTGCTTGAAGTCCTTTTAGGCCCCATTGCCCACTTGTAGAGTTCTTGAGCGCCCAAAACCATAGAGAACCCCCACAAATGACCCCATTTTACAAACTAGACTCCTTAACGAATTTATCTAGGGGTGTACTGTGTATGTTGACGCCACAGTTTTTGAATAAATTCAAGCAAAGCAAAAGGAAAAAACTAGGATTTTCATTTTTTTGGCAATTCTGTCATTTTAAAAGCAGCTTTTTTTGTACAGCACATATATGAAGAAAGACTTGCACCCCAAAATGGATACCCCTGTTTGTACTGTTTTCAGAAGCATACCCATTGTGGCCCTAATATTATGTCAGTATGCACAACGGGGCCCAAAATGAAAGGAGTAATTGGTGGCTTTCAGAACATAGATTTTGCTTGAAGTCCTTTTAGGCCCCATTGCCCACTTGTAGAGTTCTTGAGCGCTCAAAACCATAGAGAACCCCCACAAATGACCCCATTTTGAAAACTAGACCCCTTAACGAATTTATCTAGGGGTATACTGTGTATTTTAACACTACAATTTTTGAATAGATCTAAGCAAAGCAGTAAGAAAAAATTATGATTTTAATTTTTTGGGCTATTGCGTCAATTTAAAAACTGTTTTTTTTGTACAGCACATGTATAAATGAACATACCCCTTGTGGCCCTAATAGACTTACAGGACACATGGCTAGGGCTACAATGAAAGGAATACCCGTTGGATTTCAGGGTACAACTGAATAAATTCCAGGTCCCATTGCCCACTTATAGAGCCATTGAGCGGCTAAAACTATAAAGAACCCCCTCAAATGACCCCATTTTAAAAACTAGACCCCTTAACGAATTCATCTAGGGGTGTACTGCGTATTTTGACCCCACAGTATTTGAATGAATCTAAGCAAAGCAGAAGGAAAAACGATTTTCAATTTTTTTGGCAATTTTTTAAATTTGAAAACAGTTTTTTTGTACAATGTACATAGGAATGAAGACATTCACCCCCAAATGGATACCCCCATTTGTCCCGTGTTCAGAAACATACCCATTGTGGCCCTAATTTACTTACAGGACCCATGGCAAGGCCTATAAAGGAGGGAACACCCATTGGATTTCAGGGCACAACTGAATAAATTCCAGGCCCCATTGCTTATTTGTGCGGAATAAAAATTGACTCCCTAAAAAATTTTTCCTCCGCCGACAGACACTCCGCGCCCTTTTCAGCGTTCGCAAATCTTAGATAAAAGTAATAATGTGAACTGTGTGGTATTTCTAAAGACAGGGGTACTTACGAAGGCTGGTTGGAATGGGCCCATGGGGCAAAAAAAACCGTGTATCCCCCCCTCCTCTCATGCTTTTTGGGGGTCATTTCTTGACCTCAGTGGCGGGTATAGGGTGTAAAAAGTGGCGCTCTGTGAGTCTCCGTAAGCTTGATGAGGTGCGGCGGTCTCACACAGAAGACACTCAACAAGTTACTCCTGGAACTGCAGGAAGGCGAACATTCCCGGGGCTTCTTGTAAAATACTTATCACAGGTAGCGGTCTGAATAGCGCCGGGCTCATGCAGCCGTAGGCGGAATCCGCTTGCGGAGGCCCGCAGCGGATCCCATCTGTGACCCTGCGTACGGCCGCGTAATGTACACAGGCAGTCATTCGCAGTACAAATTTTTTTCGTTTGTATTTCCCGCACCGGTGCTTAGCGATGACGCGGGTACCCGCAGCCCGTACACAACGTAGTTGCGTATGGGCTGTGGGTATATCCGCAACCATGGACCACAATAGGCTCTATGCTGCGGATAGCCGCGGTAAAATAGAACCTGCTGCATTCTCTTTTCTGCGAGTGGATTACGCAGTTCCGACCCCATTAATGTGAGCCGAATTGTGTAATCCAATGCGATTGATCTGCGTAATACCGCGGATCACACGCATGCGGAATCCGTAATTCCTATCCGGTCATGTGAGACCGACCTAAGGTAGATCGCTACCTTTTTATCACGTGACCGGCGACCGCTCAACGAGGCCACCCGTCACTGCGCTCCTGGGCTCCCCGACTCCTGCACATGTGTCCGGTGTTTTACCGGCGGTCTCACGTGCAGCATCCGGAAAAGTTCACAGAGGAAGATCGCGTCGGGGTGCAAATACGGAGGCCTCCGGTAAAAAGTTTCATCTCCTCTCACCGATCGCATCGGTGAGGGGAGATGAACCTTCACCTTTTTTTTACTTTTACGTGATCGCCATTATCCATTGGATAACGGCGAACACGTGATCAGGAATCGCTCACCACAGTCCCCTGTGAAATCTCCAGGCTCTTGGCTCAGTTTTGTAGCCAGGAGCAGGGAGATTTTAAATTATCCTGGCAATCCACGGCTTTTGCGCATGCGCCTGTCATAGTGGCGACGGCGGCGTGCGTAGCAGCTGGGGTTAGGTCCGCGGATAAATCCGCGGGCCTTAGGTACGTCATTTCATCCTCCCTCACAGATATGATCCGTGGGGGGAGATGAAATGCAAGTTTTTTAAAACTTTTTAAAAAAGGAGATTTTAAATTTCCTGGGCTCCCTGCCTCCTGCGCATGTGTCCGGCTTTTTGCCAGCAATCGCATGTGCAGAATCCGGGTAAGTTCACGGATGAGGATCACATCGGGGTGCAAATACGGAGGCCTCCGGTAAAAAGTTTCATCTCCTCTCACCGATCGCATCGGTGAGGGGAGATGAAACTAACTTTTTAAAAAATCTTTTACGTGATCGCCATTATCCATTGGATAACGGCGAACACGTGATCAGGAACCGCTCACCGCGGCCCCCCGTGAAATTTCCAGGCTCTTGGCTAAGTTTTGTAGCCAAGAGCAGGGAGATTTTAAGTTATCCTGGCAATCCACCGCTTTTGCGCATGCGTCTGCCGCTTTGGCGAATAAATCCGGGGGCCTTAGGTACGTAATTTCATCCTCCCTCACAGATATGATCCGTGAGGGGAGATGAAATATAAGCGTTCTAAACTTTTTTTTTTACTTTTGAACTTTTTTACACTTTTTTTAAATTACTTTTTTACACTTTTTTTTTACTTTAAATGATCACTGCTATCCATTGGATGATAGTGATCATCTCTGCAGGGACATCCCTCTGATCCTGGCTACACATGGTAGTCAGGAGCAGAGGGATTTTAAATTTCCCGGGTCCTGAGCCCCTCTGTGCACGATGTCAATCATCGGGCGCACATGCGCAGAAGGGGACTCCGGTTCCGGAAGACCGGGACACCGCTGAGGACTGGGGGTGAGTATTTTCACCTCCCCTCATGGATCCGATCCATGAAGGGAGGTGAAATTAACTTTATTTTTACTTTTCTAGAAACTTTTTCACAATCACCGCTATCCACTGGATAGTGGCGATCACGGGTCCGGGGACCGCTCGCCGCGGTCCCAGGGGACATCTTCTGGTTTCCGGCTACCTTCAGGAGCCGGGAACCAGGAGATTTTAAACTCCCCGGGGTTCCCATTCTTCTGCGCATGCGCGTGATGTCATTCGTCTGGCGCGCATGCGCAGAAGAGCCGCACCGGGTCCCGGAGGACCCAATCTCCACTGCAGACATCGGGGAAGCCGGGTGAGTATTTTCAGCTGCCCTGATGGATCCGATCCATCAGGGCAGCTGAATCTTTAACTTTTTAAACTTTTTTTTTCACTTTATTGCGATCGGCAATTGGATAGGGGGGGGGACTGCCCGCAGCCCAGGATGACAGCTCCATGCTGTCGGCTACCTGCGGGCACCGACAGCATGGAGCTGTCACGTCCATAGCCCACGGGGCTTTATTCTCTGTAGGACGCATGTTTTTACGTCCTCAGAGAATAAAGCCCACTTGGGCAGGACGTAAAAAGGCTATGGGCTGGTCGTTAAGGGGTTAACGGACCACATAGAAATTTTTTGACGTTTTCAAGTAAACTAAGTGGAGTAAAGTGGAAATAAAGCATAATTCTACTATCTATGGGAGATGGGGTGGTTTGTTTTCACACCGTACACATTGCGGCAAAGATGAGATTACTTTATTCTGGACTGCAGTTTCTTTTGGTATAATTTTAGAGTTCATGTGACTTTTTAATTGCTTTTTTTCCTAGGAGACATTGTGACTGAAAATGCTCAGTTTAGCTTTTTTTTTGTGTTGCTTTGATAGATTTGACTTTTACAGATATGGTGATAGCAAATATATTTTTATTTTTTTATTCTTTTTTTTATTTTTAATATGGAAAATGTTTTTTTTTTACTTTTAGATTATTTTTTCTAATGAAATAAAAACTTGTTTAGGGCTAAAGTGCAGGCTCTATAAGGGCATGTGGATAAGGGCTTATTCCCACGAGCGTATATCGGCCAGCATTTTCACGGCCGGCCAATATACGCTTCCATCTAAGTAGTCCCCCCTTCCCTCCCACTCACCGGCTCTTTGCCTCTCTCCTCCAATCCTGCATTTGCAATGGGTTGGGGGGGGGGGGGGGGGACAGGTGCAGAGCTAAGCTATGGACAAGGGGCAGGAGCTTAGCTCCACCCCCGTCCAACACACTCCCATTGCAAACCGCTCGGAGGGGAGAAGAGAAGCACAGAGCCAGTGAGTGGGAGGGACAGCGTATATCGGCCAGACGTTAAAACCCAGCCAATATACACACGTCTGAATAAGCCCTAAGGGCTTAGTCAGACGGGCCTCTTTTTGCGCGATTTGCGCATGCGCATGCGTCCGGCGATTTTATAAAACCATTGCTTTGCAATGGTATCGGACACATGAGCGCTTTTTATGCGCTTGTCCGATAAATTATAGAACAGAAATCGCAGATCGCACCTATCTGCGATTCCTGTTCTCTTCTCTATATGCGCTCAATGGGGCCGGCGGCAGCAGCGCCGACCCCATTGAGAACATATAGTACACAAATCATTCTTCTCTGCCACAGCTGTAACAGCTGTGGCAGAGAAGAACGATGTTTGCCCATTGAATTCAATGGAGCCAGCAATACAGCCGGCTCCATTGAAAGCAATGGGCTGCCGGCGAGCGCGGGATGAATTGTCGGGAAGGGCTTAAATATATAAGCCCTTCCCTGCAATTCATCCAGAAATGTGTAAAAATAAAAAAAAAATTTAAATCCCCGGCTGCTGAATACTACAGAGAGCAGTTCAGGAGAACTGCCGGCCGGCCGCGTGGAACTCTGTCTGCCGGGACAAGGTGAGTATATATATATTTTTTCTTTTTACACATTTCTGGATGAATTGCAGGGAAGGGCTTATATATTTTTGCCGCAAATTGTGGCAAAAAACGCCCGTGTGACTAAGGCCTTAGCCTGTATCCAGCCGCGGGGATAGCTGTAACAACACAAGGTGTTATATCTAGAAACAGCCCAATTTCTGTTGCTCCTATTCGCTTCCACTCTAGTCTTGAAAGGATGACAGTGGAGGAAGGCCTATTTTAATGATGTGCCTTTTTGTAATATTCAGTTTCTCCTCCCTACTTTCAGAAAATCATAATTCCCTTACGTCCCACAGCAGCACAACCATGGGGGTTAATTAAGCACCTATGTACTATTAGGACGTGGAATGTTTTAAGAATCTCACTAAACTCTAATTAACTGGAGCCCCCTGGCTCTGCTGGACTTCCTAGATTGTTCTGAGATGCACTACGGTGCTGTATTAAAGGGGTTGTCCCGCGAAAGCAAGTGGGGGTATACACTTCTGTATGGCCATATTAATGCACTTTGTAATATACATCGTGCATTAAATATGAGCCATACAGAAGTTATTCACTTACCTGTTCCGTTGCTAGCGTCCCCGTCTCCATGGTGCCGTCTAATTTTCAGCGTCTAATCGCCGGATTAGACGCGCTTGCGCAGTCCGGTCTTCTTCTTTTCTGAATGGGGCCGCTCGTGCCGGAGAACGGCTCCTCGTAGCTCCGCCTCGTCACGTGCCGATTCCAGCCAATCAGGAGGCTGGAATCGGCAATAGACCGCACAGAAGCCCTGCGGTCCACCGAGGGTTAAGATCCCGGCGGCCATCTTCACCAGGTAAGTAAGAAGTCACTGGAGCGCGGGGATTCAGGTAAGCACTATCCGGTTTTCTTTTTTTACCCCTGCATCGGGTTTGTCTCGCGCCGAACGGGGGGACTATTGAAAAAAAAAAAACCCGTTTCGGCGCGGGACAACCCCTTTAACCCTGTACTGGGTTCTCAGCAGGTTAAGCTGTTGCTTGCATCCTGCTATTGTGTGTTTAGCTTGTTTGCACTAATCCACCTTTATTTTTCTCTCTCTAGGCAGTTCATCTTAGTGTCCTTTAGGACGCCATACAGAGGCAGACGCCATACGCCCATAGTTTCAGTATTTGTATCAGGATAAGTATTTTTCCTAGGAAATCACAGGTGCAGGAGGAGGAATCCTCTATTGTTTTTGTGTTCAACTTTAAAAGATACTTCTCAGGCCGCTTTTACAAGGCCCAAGAAAATCGCACAAGATTTGTGCGTTGTGAGACCCACAAATCTTGCACGAATATGAACCCCATTCTTTTGAATGGGGTCATATATATAAGCAATTGTTTTCCTGCATCGTGGTGCGGTAAAAAAACATAGCATGTAACATATTGGGTGTTCCCTCGGAACACCTCACCCATTGTTCTCAATGAAGCTGGAAAGAACAATGCATAGCATGCAAGGTGCACGCGAATGTGATGTGAAGTTTTCCATTGAAAACAATGAGAAACACTTGCTACTTCCCTGAAGGAATGCGAGGCGTTTTTGACATTCCTTAAACTCAATGTGACTTTCTAACAAGACTTAACAATGATTGGGAATAAGAAACCAAGCCAGAAAACTATACACAGACAGCTGTTTCAGGGTGTTTACGCCTCATCAGTGTACACTAGGTCCCCACACCCCTAGGTGTCTCCATACACTTTTGGGTGCTCTCCTTGAGGAAACACAACACCCTCTTCCTGACTGAAGATATGTAGAAATACCTAACTGATGTTTTAAGCGAGTTCTGTCGACAGAGGTTTTGGAGGAAGGAAAGCAACCGCCACATAAATGCACTTAGCTGCAAGGACTGTGATATCCACTTGCCTGATAGCTATGTACTGTATTCTATGTGCAAGACTGCCACCCTTGTGACCTTGCTGGCCACATCTCTGTAAGAGGGTTTGAATGAAAAATCCACGCAGGTGTAAAAGAGAAATTCTATCCTGCCCTGATCAAATTGCAGGAAATTGCTAAAGTATATGCAGTCATACGATCAGGGGCGTACCTAAAGGCTCAGGGGCCCGGGTGCAAAAGTTCAGCTCGGGCCCCCCCTGGGCCCTTTTTTCCCCTCGCCCAGTCCCTGTGCCTGAGGGCCAATGTCCACGTGTGGATTTTATTTATAAAATCCGCACGTGGACCCACACGGGAGATCTGTGAATCTTGCTGCCCAGAGGGATGCATTGTCATCGGTAGGGCAGCTAAAAGCATGCAGATGGGATTCCTTCCCGGTTTGCGGGTCACACGCACAGGAAGAAATCGCAGCATGCTCCATTTTCCTGTGGATCTGCCACACGGACGGCTCCCGCGGCTTCCACTGAAGCCTATCGAAGCCGTTCGTATCCGCGGCACAGCCGCAGCTGTTGTTGTCCTGTGCCGTGGATACATGGGAGAAGAGGAGATATTTTTAAGTATTTGTGCACGTGGCGCACTGCCGGTGTGCCGAGCACGTCCGCCGACCGGAAGAAAGAAGATCCGGCCTGCACAGAGAAGAGCCCCGCAGCGTCCGGAGAGGTGAGTATAATGTATTTTCCCTCTCCATGTCCGCGGGCATGTACGGATTTCACTGCGGGATTCAGCAAGTGGGCATGAGGCCTAGGAGTGAGAGATAGATAGATAGATAGATAGATAGATAATAGATAGATGGATGGATAGATAGATAGATAGATATGAGATAGATAGATATGAGATAGATAGATATGGTATAGATAGATAGATAGGAGATAGATAGCAGATAGATAGATAGATAGATATGAGATAGATAGATAGATAAATAGATAGATAGCAGATAGATAGGAGATAGATAGGAGATAGCTAGATAGATAGGAGGGAGATAGATAGATAGATAGATAGATAGATAGATAGATAGATAGATAGATAGATAGATAGATAGATAGATAGATAGATAGATATGAGATAGATAGATAGCAGATAGATAGGAGATAGATAGGAGATAGATAGGAGATAGATAGCAGATAGATAGGAGATAGATAGGAGATAGCTAGATAGATAGGAGATAGATAGGAGATAGATAGATAGATAGATAGATAGATAGATAGATAGATAGATAGATAGATAGATAGCCTCCTGACTTGTGCTGTCGGCCGGACCGCACTAACTTAGCAAGCAGCCGCCGACAGCGCAAAGTGAAAGTGACCTGTATATGCTGCAGGGCGGCCTCTGGGCCCCCTCAAGCGCAAGGGCCGGGTTGCGGTTGCGACCCCGGCACCCCCTACTGGTACGCCTATGCATACGATCATGATGTTGACCCAGGAGAAGCTCCTGTCTCCTGTCTCTATAGGGTGATTATTTGCTAAGTTCCCTCGGTTGTGCTGCTGTGGGACGTAAGGGAAGCATTGATTATGATTGTTAGTCTATTTTCCCTTAGTCCTAACAGCAGCACAAGCTTCCCGCTCTAATTATATACTATTACCTTATAATAAATAAATGTTGGTAGTGGCTAGACATCCTTCTTGTAAGGTCAGGGGCTTCTAGTTAATTAGAGTTTAATTTGATTAATTAAAAATGCCATCTCTCCTAATCGTGAACAGGGGCGGAATTAACTCCTTGGTTGTGCTGCTGTTATGACTAAGGGAAAACAGATTAACCCCTCAGTAAACAAGTTCTTTGTTTTTTTTCCATTTTTGTTTCCCCCCCCCCCCTTTCTAAAAATTGTAACTCCTTTTTTTATCCATCAACGTCGCTGTATGAGGGCTTGTTTTTTGTGGGACGAGTTGTATTTTTCAATGGTAGTATTTATTGTACCATATAATGTGCTGAAAAACATTTAAAAAATGCCGTCATCTTTCCGTGCATCTTGTTTCTACGGCGCACAAACTGCAACAAAAATGACATGATGACTTTATTCTATGGGTCAGTGCGATTCCTACGATACCAAACTTATATAGTTTTTTTTTGCTGCACTACTTTTTCAATAATTAATTTCTTTCTGCCGCCATCTTCTGTGCACAATATCTTTTTTATTTTTCCATCAATGTAGTTGTGTGAGGGCTCATTTTTTGTGGGACGTCCTGTAGTTTGTGCTGGTATTTTCGAATACATACGACTTTTTGATCGCTTTTTATTGCATTTTTCTCAGGGCTATTTCAAACGACCGTATATCGGCTCGGTTTTCACGCCGAGCCGATATACGGTGTCTTTGTCTGCAGGGGGAGGAGGATGGAAGAGCCAGGAGCAGGCACTGAGCTCCCGCCCCCTCTCCGCCCCTCACCACTATTTGCAATAGAAGGGGGCGAGACAGGGCGGAGCTAAGTACCGGCGCTTAGCTCTGCCCCGCCCCTCCCATTGCAAATAGTGACGAGGGGCGGGAGCTCCGTTCTTGCTCCTGGCTCTTCAATCCTCCCTCCCTGCAGACAAGGACACCGTATATCAGCTCGGCGTGAAAACCGAGCCAATATACGGTCATCTAAATAAGCCCTCGGAGACAGGGTGACCAAAAAAGCGCATTTCTGGCGTTATATATTTTTTTCCTTGGACAACGTTTACCGCGCAGGGTAAATAATGCATTACTTTGATAGATCATACTTATATGGATGCAGTGATACTAAGTACGCTTTTTTGTTTTAGTATTAGGATTATTATATTACAAATTTGAAAAGGTTTTCTTATATTACATTTTTTTCTTAACAATTAGTAAAACTTTATTGATCTATCTTTTGACTTCTTCTTTTAATCCCCCTAGGAGACCATAACTAGCGATACTTTGATCGCTCCTCCAGTATGATGTAATGCCATAGCATTACATCATACTGCGATCTGACAGGCAGTCTATCAAGCCATCCCCGTCATTCTGCCATGACAGCCCTGCAGCCTTTCAGAAGGCCCCCGGCTGGCACCCGCATGGCTCTCTGTGATCTAAATTATTTTCTGTCCCCATCTTCTGACTGCCATAACTTTTTTTATCTTTCCATTGATGGGATTGTCTGAGGGCTCATTTTTGTGGGACAACCTGTAGTTTCTATTTGTACCATTTTGAAGTACTTACAACTTTTTGTTAGCTTTTTATTATTTTTTTTTCCTCAGAGACAGGATGACCAAAAAAGTGCAACTGTGACATTATGCTATTCTTCTGCTGACGTTCACCATGCGAGATAAATAATGCTTTATTTTGATAGATTTTCTACTTATTTTTACTTTTTTTTTAGTCCCCATATTTTAGGGCCTTCAGAAGGCTCTGGGCTATAATGACAACCAAACAGCACAGCTGTTTGGGACTCCCGAGCTCCAATCAGGGCATTTAAATGCCGCTGTCAGAATGCTACTGTTAAAGAGTTAACAGCTGTGATCAGCAGTCACATTGATCATGGCTGTTGTGGGCGAATATTAAAGGGGTTGTCTCGCGAAAGCAAGTGGGGTTAAGTACTTCTGTATGGCCATATTAATGCACTTTGTAATATACATCGTGCATTAAATATGAGCCATACAGAAGTTATTCACTTACCTGTTCCGTTGCTAGCGTCCCCGTCTCCATGGCTCCATCTAATTTCAGCGTCTAATCTCCCGATTAGACGCGCTTGCGCAGAAGGGTCTTCTCCCATCTGTTCGGTCCGGCACGAGTAGGAGGCTGGAATCGGCACATGTGACAGGGGCGGAGCTACGCGATGACGTGTAGAAGGGGGCGGAGCCAGAATGCCGCTCGTGGCTCATATTTAATGCACGATGTATATTACAAAGTGCATTAATATGGCCATACAGAAGTACTTAACCCCACTTGCTTTCGCGAGTCAACCCCTTTAACTGTCAAAGACAGCCGGCATGTATGGAGGGCAATCGGCTAATGATCCTGCTCTCAGAAATCCCGACACTGGAGGACATACATGTACGACCTTTAGAGTCAAGGGGTTAAATAGTCTAAGTAGTATAATTTACACCATATACAGCCTCATTGTTGCAGTATTTAGGGCAATCACACCCACAGACTCCTATAAACTCCAGTGTGATGATTGGTCCAAGATAGCAGGAGTTAGTATGTGCTGCAGACTACTATGGTGCATGGAAACATATAAAACCATCATGGATCTTACATGATCTGCATCAATAGAGTTGCATAGTTAAGATGGAAATACACCTTCCATTCAACCATATAGAGAAAAGACACACTTTACACAGTGATGTCGATGAGACCACTCACAATGGGGAACAACTCACCAGGTTTGATGATTGCTGCTTCCTTCTAAAGTACATTCTAGTATTGCAATTCCGAGCAAACAGCATGATATGAGTAGTGAACCTCCGAATACAACACATTACTGAAACATTGTTGCTGACCAGGTTGATCTCTTTTGTGACTCTCCATTATTCAGATGCACAAGAGTTGTACCTTCAGCAGATGGCCCCAACTTACAGATGGATGAGTGTCTTCACATTTCAACGCCTTTAGAATGAGGTGGGTTATGTGCAGAATGTTTGTACAACCATCTACTGTGCAGCAGCTCAACCGCTATCTAGTGCGCAGTAGGTCAACATCATTGGGTCATGTATATAGTTATGCATAGTGGATATAATGTATGAGCAGTCATAAATTAGGGTCAAATTCTATCATAAGTTAAATTTTGACTAAATTAGGAAATGTTCAAATCTTGCATGAGGTTTGACCCAAATGAATTATACCAAAATCAAAAGTTAGCCCCTATCCACAGGATAGGGGATAACTCTATGATCGGTGGGGGTCCAACCGCTGGGACCCTAACTGATCCGGAGAATAGGGGACTCAATGGTCTTCACTTTACTGGAGAGAAGGACGCGCATACATGTTGCCACTTTATTAATTTCAATGGTAATACTGCAGATTGTTAAATTCAAGTGCTCAGCTATCTCCAGTTCTGTTATTGATATGAATGGAGTGAAAACATGTATGCGCGTTCTCCACCTCATTCATGTGGGGACCATTGGGACCTCCATTCTTGGAATCAGTGGGGTCCCAGTGGTTGGACCCCCACCAATCATTAAAGGGGTTGTCCCGCGGCAGCAAGTGGGTCTATACACTTCTGTATGGCCATAATAATGCACTTTGTAATGTACATTGTGCATTAATTATGAGCCATACAGAAGTTATAAAAAGTTTTATACTTACCTGCTCCGTTGCTGGCGTCCTCGTCTCCATGGTGCCGACTAATTTTCGCCCTCCGATGGCCAAATTAGCCGCGCTTGCGCAGTCCGGGTCTTCTCCTGTTCTCTATGGGGCTCCGTGTAGCTCCGCCCCGTCACGTGCCGATTCCAGCCAATCAGGAGGCTGGAATCGGCAATGGACCGCACAGAAGAGCTGCGGTCCACGGAGGAAGAGGATGCCGGCGGCCATCTTCACCGGTAAGTATAGAAGTCACCGGAGCGCGGGGATTAAGGTAAGCGCTCCGGTAAGCTTTCTTTAGGTCCCTGCATCGGGGTTGTCTCGCGCCAAACGGGGGGGGGGGGGGGGGGAGGGGGGGTGAAAAAAAAAAAAAAACCCGTTTCGGCGCGGGACAACCCCTTTAAGATGTCCCTTATCCCTTGGATAGGGAATAACTTTATATTTTGGTATAACTCTTTTAATCCTTTAACAACCACCCGTATGTCTTTTTATGGCAAATGTTAAAGAGCTTAAATTGTGATGCCTGCTCCTTTTTGTGGACCTGCATCAAAAGCTTTGTATGGGCCTCCCATGCTAGGGGGAACGCAGGCTTAGCTATGTAATATCAACTGGGCTCCAGCTGTAACTGCGGGGACCAGAGAAACAGACAATCCCAGCCATTTACCCTTTAGGCCTTATGCACATGGCCGTGACAGACTCCGCAGGCAGAATACCACAGTGGAGTCTGTCACGGCGGCCCCCCAAAGACCCCATAGTTACCTCCGAATCTGCCGCATAGCTCTCGCATGACGTGCTGGCAGTGTAGCATGACGGGCGGCTTCCATTGATTACAATGGTAGCTGTCTGTGCGTATACCCGCAGCAAATAGGACATGCCGCGGGTAATTTCATGCAGCATGTACATTGAGCTATTAGGTTCAATAGAGCCTAATAGCTGCAGTGAAACGCCGCGGATTTCCGCCACGTAAAATCCGGCTGTGGGCATTACACTTTACATGCTAAATTCACTGCAAACACCCCCTCTTTCACCCATTAGACCCCTGTTATCTGATTGTGGGGTCTCAATGGGTACTTTGACACCCGGAGGTGTGAAGATGGCCTCCAGATCTGCCATGTTATGGTGGCTTATGAGGCTAAGCCTCTGGTTGCTAAAAATATATTATTTTCTTATTTTTTTTGGCAGATGTGCCTCTTTGGCATAACCAGCTTCCTCCCCACTAGGTATCCCCACTAAGTTGTGCCTTTCTGGATGTCACATGGGAGTTACAACTCTAGCAGATTTTTACCCAAATGGTATTATGTGCTCATTTCAGAATCTAGACAAAAGGAATCCAAGTTGCATTTACTCTCTCTCTGGTACAGGAAAACCCAGCTCTTCTGTAGCATTGGGGAAGCTCATTCCTCAAAAGGCTCTATGCTCCCCACAAAATCTGTGGAGTCACCACCCAGCCTGGGAACAGGATCTGCCTTTTATACCTTGCCAATCAACAGGCAGCTCAGGTCCTTTTAATCCTGTATTCTCCTGGCCTTGTACACTTCTGTCAGCATTGGTGGCACATGCCCTAACCACTGTCCTGTCCTGCTCACCAGACTGCTGCATTGTAAAGATAAGCAGCTTAACATGAAGATATGATGCTATTGTGCACAACAGGCTTACAGTCAGGACTATCTGCAAGGTCTGCACCGGCTGGCACTGTGTTCAATAACACGGATCACTATAAAGTGTATGGATTGTGGTGCAGGAACTGGCTCTGGGGACGATATGCGGCCGAAGACCTTAGTCATATGGGGCTGGACAACTAGACCACCCACAAACCTGCAACTGTGTTGCAGCTGACTGGCAGTGGCACGTAGCAAAAGAAGGGAAACACAGGGGAAAACAAGAATCTGGCTCTGGTTACGGGCAGCACCAGGGCTTCACTGGGACCTAAACACCAGCCATGGTCACAGCTCTAAATTTCAAGATAAGGTTTGCTAAGATGGAAATAGAAAGAACAGTTTTCTCATCAAAGTAGAATAAATTCCACATATGAACACTATTTGTACACTACGACCGCAGATCAGAGAGATATTCATACTGATGGATAATTATTATTATTAACTTATTGTATCTTTTTTGTTTCCTTTGGTTAGGAGCGGTGTACGTTACCTGGAAACCATCAGCAAGTTGATACGGACAAGTCCAATATTGTGCATTTGTATGTACAGCATACTAGTGTTCTGATATCATTGGGCAGAGGATGTGATTTGCTCTTTAAGGCCCAATTTCCACGGGCGGATTTGATTTGCGGAATCCACGCAGTTGATCCGCACAAAAGATCCGCAATTCAAGCCACGCTGCTTGAGACTTCTCCCCGCTGTCATCTCCCTGCTCGGCTTTGAGTTCCCCCGCTGTCAGCACTGTGTAAGTAAGCGCTATGATTGGATCGAGTGCCAGCCAATCTGAGCTGGCGCTCGATAAACCAATCACAGCCATTCAGTGATGTCATTCACTGAATGACTGTGAATGACCGAGTGCTGGCTGTGATTGGCTGGCGTGAAAACGCAGCTACATAGCCGCATAAAAACGCTCATGTGAATAAAGCCTAAGGCTGACTCCACACGGGCGTTTGCGTTTTTGGGTGAGCATATTGCTGCATTTTTCGCCTGCCCAAAAAGGCAGCGATATGGCAAATGCGTCTGCTTTGTAAAGTGCGTTGTCACGCCTTTTTTCACCCAAAACGAACAAATAATGGCTTCATATGGAAACATAGGTACATAAAAAGGTAAAAAAAGCTGAACAGAGAGCACATTGCGGATTTAAATTTAACCATTGAAAGACATTGGTTTAATAAATCTGCTTTTTACTCACTCTCGCATAAAGCAAAAAAACGCTGCATTTTATCGCCCGCGTGGAGTCAGCCAGACACTCAGATTTAGGATTTGTTCATACTCATCCATCGTTTGTGTCAATCTCCGCAATTTTATAAAAGCAAATATGACCAGAAACGAGCGACACAACTGATCCAATTGGCTTCAGGACTTGGTTTCTACCACAAACGCTTCCAGTGTTGTTGATGAACATCATTGGTGACAGACAGGAAAATATTGCATGACCATTGCTTTTTCTAGTCAGACACTCTTAGATTCCATAGACCCATCAATCTCAGTGGTTACAATATTGAAATTGAAAATTAAATGCTTCACTGGTGGAATAATGAATATTCTTTAGTCTACTGAGGGAGATTCTACAGATGGGAGGATTCCTGCAACTGATGACAATTTTAGTCTTTTTGATACCTAACACTGATAGAAGCTAATATAGATATTACAAAAGTTCACCACAACACCAACAAGATAACACGCCGGACATAAAAAAATGTTAAAAATACCCTCGTCTCCTCACTATCCCACAACCCCAAACGACTCTTCAACACCTTCCACTCCCACCTCAGCCCCAAAGAACAGGCCCCCATGATGGATCTCAGTGCTGGAGAGCCAGCCTCACACTTCAAAGAAAAAAAAAAGAAAACATCTGCAAAGAAATCTCCGAATATTACATGGCTAGCCCTGACCCCAGTCTCTCCGGCACTGCATCCATCACTCACCCACTATCTATACTAGAACCAACGACAAAGGAAGAAGTCTCCAGACTGTTTTCGGCTGCCCACCCCAACACATGCGCTAGCGACCCTCTTCCCTCACAGCTTTCCCCAGCTGTGAGGGAAGGGGGTCTTCAACTCTTCAACTTCTCTGTGACCTCTGGTATTTTCTCCTCCTCATTCAAACACACTATCATACCCACTATGCTAAAGAAACCGACCCTTGACCCAACCGGAAATTTTAATCTTGTTATTTGTATAGCGCCAACTTATTCCAAAGCTCTTTCAAGTAATTTATTTATTACCCCACACCAAGCTGGGTACTTATTTTACCGACCTCAGACGGATGGAAGGCTAAGTCAAACTTGAGCCGGCTACCTGAACTATGCAGGGATCGAACTTGCAACCTTCAGGTCATGAGCTTAGGACTGCATTTCTGATGCCTTAGCATCTGGGCACTACAGAGCTCAATTCACACTCATCACCCACAAAGCCCTCCATGGCGCTGCACCACCGTACATCGCCTCCCTCCTGTCCATACAGCACCCATCCCGCGTGCTCTGCTAACACACTCAGACTAAACACCCCTGTAATGTGAACCTCGCATGCTTGCCTTCAGGACTTCTCTAGAGCAGCACCGATCCTCTGGAACGCTCTACCCCAAAACATCCGGACAATCCCTGACGCGCAGAACTTCAGACGTGCCTTAAAGACACACCTCTTCATAGAGCCATACCAAACCACCTGATCTTGTCCCCCATCCCCACAATATTCCCCTTGCCCCTCCCTATGGCTTTCCACTTTTGCCTATCATGTACACTTCCTGTCGCACACCTTCTGTACTACCCCCACCCCGTTTGTGTCCCAAAAACTGTATATCACATGTTATCGTTGCATTGCTGTGTTCCCCTTCGCTCCACCGTCTGTCCCTGCACCTTTTGTATCACGCCACCCCCTTTGTCTTCAAATAATTGAATACCATATCTAACATTTGTAATTTCTATATTTTCGTATGGATTGTGTTCCCCATGTGCCTCATAAGTGCTGCAGTATAAGTTGACGCTATACAAATAAAGATTATTATTATTACTCTATTTAAAGAAATATACACAAGTTAGCAAAGTAGTCAGCCTATGGCCCAATGTCCACCAGCTGGTTTGAATTGCGATCCGCAGTTTAAGCCACTCATAGGGAAGCATGAGGTTTCCGCACTTCAATTACCACCTGCGGATTAGATTTGCAGATGCCACTTGTTGAAAACAAATCGCAGCATGCTCCATTTTACTGCAGACTCCACGCGGATGGGCTCCATTGATCGCTAAGGAAGCGAGCGATCCACAATTGAATTGCAGATGCATAGCGGATTTGTAGGCAGATACCTCTTTGATTGCTTGGAGATCAAGCAGGAAGGTGGGGAGGAGGAGGAAGGCAGGCACTTTGGGCATCTTTTTCTGCGTGGATGATCTGCAGTGCGTCCGCGTACAGAATCCACGCGTGTCGTGGACATGAAGCCTAAGAAGCAAGATGCCCCAGGCCTTGTTTAGATCTGTCCACCATTTGTGAGTTGAAGTAAGTCTGTAAAAGATCAATAGGGTCAGAAATACTGTAAGTGTCACAACTGATCTTATGGACTCCAGTAGGACCTTGTTTTGACCACAGACGCTTCCTTTATTGTTGAGGACAATGAGTGAGGCAAAAGAATAATAAAAATTCTGGAAGGGCGAAAATGGCGCAACCTTTTAACGTGAAAAATTAATTGAGAAAGGGTTACTAGCTAAAAAGATCTCAGTTTATTATTAAAACTAGCTTGTATACGCATTTCAAGGCTTTAGAAACTGTGTAAGTGGGCATTTAATTGGCTCAATGGTAGGAAGCAGAGCGTGGTTATTAAAGGTACATACTCGGATTGGGTCACCGTTACTAATGACCCGGTAGAAGGATTGCACTGTAAAATATCAAGAAGATGATACAAAACTATGTAAAGTAACCATAGACTTACCTGGAGCAACCAGTGTCAGGCAGCTGCTGCCAAGGCAAATAGGATCATAAGGTGCATCTAAAGAGGTTTAGGGGTGCATGACAATAACACTGTTCTTCCTCATTACAAGTCACTGTTCAGACCACACATGGAATACGGTGGACACTTTTAGGCACCATTACTCAAGAAGGTACAAAGGTGGCAATTAAAGTAATAAACGAAATGGGTGGACTACAATACTCAGAGAGGTTATCAAAATTGGGGTTATTTAGTTTAGAAAAAAGACGGCTGAGGGACAACCTAATAACTATGTATAGATATATCAGGGGACAATACAGAGATCTCTTCCATCATCTATTTATACCCAGGACTGCGATAAGGGGGGGACCCTCTATGTCTAGAGCAGTGGTTCCCAAAGTGGCCTATATGGACCCCCAGCGTTCAATTTTGACTTTCGGGGGCTCTATATCAGGAAGAAAACAGTTTGGGGGTGCACGAGATGTAAATGGGGGTCCACGTGAACAGACCCCATTTAGGCAGGTCATCATCAACATTTAGGTGTTCTGTAAATGACATAATACACCTTCCACAGATTGTGACATAATACTTATAATAAACAATTTTATGAAATACTAGCTTACCCTTCGCGCGTTGCTGCGAAGACAGACATACATACATTCCTTTTTATATATCTAGATAACAACCAATCACAGCGCAGCTTTCAAGTTACCTCAGCGATATAATATATAACAACCAAGCACAGTGCAGCTTTCATGTAACCTCAGTAGTATAAGAAGTAGCAACCAATCACAGCACAGCTTTCATGTTGCCTCAGCAGTATAATATATAGCATTCTCAATATCCAGCAATTGTCTTGCGAAACGTTCGGCGGATGCATCATTTTGTAGTTGAACACGCATCCCGTTGCTCGTAATGCCTTTTGCTTTCGTGCTTGAGATGGAAATCAAACGATCTTTGTCTGGGGGGCATAACTGTCGACGATGCTCGCACGCGCGCCACCTATTGTAGAATAGTTGTACTATGCCAGTAATCTTCCCAGGAGTGTACTCAGCAACTTCCCAAAGTTTCATGGCGATTGGATGAATGGTGTAGTAATGCATAAAGGACAGACAGACAGACAGACAAACAGACAGACATATATTCATTTTTATATATATATAGATGACATCAGGAAGTGAGAGTTAGATTCCATATGTAAAATTTGGACGCTAATTCTTTTGCGCTTAGAATTGAATAATCGAGTTGGGACCCATTAACTTTTGCTATTTATGACATAATCAATGCTCGTGCCAAATTTCATGTTTCTACTACATCGGGAAGTGAGAGAATTGGTGGAAATGATGGAAATCGAACGATCTACGTGGGGTGGGGGGCGTAACTGTCGACGATGCTTGCACGCGCGCCATTTATCATAGGATAGTTGTACTATGCCAGTAATCTTCCCAGGAGTGCACTCAACAACTTCCCAAAGTTTCATGGCGATTGGATGAATGGTGTAGTAGCGCATAAAGGACAAACAGACACACAGACAGACACACACACACGCATACATTCAATTTTATATATATAGATCAAAGAGGTAAGTCATTTCTATGTCTATGTAGATTTCGCACAAAACTTCTTGGGCTCTGGCAATAGAAAAAAACAGACCTGCGCAGGAGATAATTTACCTATGAAGTTTTCATGTGATCAACCAGAGCCCAAAAAGTTTTGCGCAAACTATACCTATCTACTTTCTGATGGGCTATGTTCATATGCAGGTTTTTACAAGTTTTCATAGCGGCAGCAATGCATCGTGCGCGGACCTATCACTTATCCTGCATTATAGACTATCGCAAGAAAGTTTTTCCATCTTCATACCACATGGAAAGTGGTCTTAGTATGGACGCCAATCTTTTTACAAAAAAAAAGAAATCAATTGCAAATCACTGGAAGTGGAGATTTAAGACTATACCTCACTAATGTGAAGCCAAATATTAAACAGTTGCTATCAGAGCATCCGGCTCATCCCTCCCATTAACAGCATTATTTGTGTATTTACAGGGTGGACTTGCTGCAGAATTTCCCTGTGGAATTTCACTGCGGCAAATCCGCCTGCAGCCGCTAATCCTGGGATTAGCCAGCCATGTGGCCGAGATTTGTCAAAAATGTCATCCACACAGGGTGGACAACCACTCAGACACAAGCTATTAGTCTCGAATCTCAACTTGATCTGGGCGTATAATGCCAAAAGCTCCCGTTTCATTAAAACACATAATACATGCCCTTTATGGGCGTATAACATATGACATCAGTAACATTATATATATATATATATATTTTTTTTTTTCATTCGTTGAGCCATATAGAATCTCCTCCCCTCCCCACGCCCCTCTCAGGCCCAGTGTACAAGCCAGCCTTTGTCTCCTCAACATGTGGTCAGGCAAAGACCAGTTCCTTTGTTTCAGAAGTTGAGAGGGGGGAAGGACGGGGGATACACCCAAGATAGATACACTTTCCGTCTTACTATATAGCAATGTGATTTTAACCCTTAAGAGGTTGCACCAGAGCTTTACATTAGGCTAATGTTATAGGACACATCTTTCACCATGCCAATGTCTAGCAATCACCATAATGAAATTATGCGGCCATTAGCCTCTACAGAGTTAAATCACTACAGCTGTGTAATACATGTAGTTTATACAAATCAATAGACATTTTACGAGTTAATCATCATTTCTACTACACCTGGACGCAGCATGTCAATTTTTTTTTTGTAGCGGCCTCGCTCCTCTCCATGGGAGAGCTGGACGCAACGGAAAAGCATGTGGCAAAACCATTCCAAAACCCGCAGCTAAGTGCCGCGGGTTTTGATGCTGCGCTTTTCCCGCAGAAATCTTGCAGTTTTTCACTGAGGCAAAACCGCAAGATATCCACGATGAAGCCGTCTACACAACACAGAAGGGGGTTATTTACTGTAAGAGCAGTGAGACCATGGAACTCTCTGCCTGAGAATGTAGTGATGGCGGATTCGATAAAAGAGTTCAAGAGGGGCTGGACGCCTTTCTTGAGCGTAACAATATCATGTTATAATTACTGATTACTTCAGAAGGGTCGTTGATCCGAGATTACTCCGATTTCCAGATTGGAGCCAGGAAATAATTTTTTTTCACTTAAATGAGGAAAATTGGCTTCTACCTTATTTGTTTTTTTTCCCTTGGGCAGGCTCATACAAGTGTAATTTCATTGCGTATTACATGCACATATTATGTGGTGACTGGAGTCAATGACAGTACATGAATTTTCATTGAGCAACTCAAATTAGCTTTTTTTATTGCGTATAATACACATGTAAAAAAAGAGCGCAGCATGTTCTATTTTAGCGCGTGATAGAGCCCTATTGTTCTTTATGGGCACGTAATAAACACTGTAAATACTCAATTACATATAAAACAAACACGTCAGTTTGTGCATGACAGCGTGCATAAGATATGCTGCCATGCGCAGTAAAGAAAAAAACTGCTGCCCTACGCAGCGATATGCCTGCTGTGGGAGGATAGCTCGGTAGCGTGCGGGTTTTGCGATATTCAGAGACAGAACACCAGCGGATGCAGTCCAACAGCAGGCGCGACCTGCGTTTATTTTTTATAACAGCAACATAAAGTCCAACCTAAGCTTCAGGCAAACAAATAATAGTCCAAAATCCAGCTATCAGGCCGTCCCAGCCTGATCAGGTCGCACTTAGTAGGTGCAGCGCACAGCAGGGCTTCTATCTCCAGCCGGTCACACAGGCTGCCAGGGTCCAGCAGCCATCTTAGCTACCCTGTGTCCGTGCACCTGCTATTTATGTGCACACTTGATCTGGCTCAGCCTCAGCACCTGGGCTGATTGAGCTCACCCACACCCTGGAGTGGAGGAGGTGGAATGGACAGCCCCACTACCAACCTGCCATCCATTCCAAAAAAACCAGGCCCAGATATTTTTAAAGAACAGAGCTCCAGCAACTGCTTGCTGGAGACCACATTACGCTCCTGGTTTCTTACGTCTCCGAGAGCGGGACATGACCTTCCTCCAGTCCCCTTATACATAGTACTGGAACCTAGGGGCGACGTAGCGACCGTCCACCACTACGCCCCTCAGTACCTCACATACCCTCCCCCTCTGCTCAAACCTGTAGGGGCGAACACTTTTACTAACCAAGCAGTGTGTTCGGAACAACTTACCAGCCCTGTGCTCTACATTAAATTTAAAGTTTTGTAACGAAAGGAACCACCTCGTCACCCGAGCGTTTCGCTCTTTGGCCTGACTCATCCAGGTAAGCGGGGAGTGGTCTGTCACCAATCTTAAATGTCGTCCAAGCAGATAGTACCGTAAGGACTCTAAAGCCCACTTTATAGCCAGACACTCTCGTTCCACAATGCTATAATTTCTCTCGGCGGGGGTAAGTTTCCTACTAAGATAGGTGACTAGGTGCTCCTCGCCTCTAACCGCTTGGGAAAGGACAGCCCCCACCCCTACATCAGATGCATCTGTCTGTACTACGAATGTTTTGCTGAAGTCGGGAGTAATTAAGACCAGCTCTCTACACAGGGCTGTCTTTAACTTCCGAAATGCCTGCTCGGCCTCGTCACTCCACGTAATCATGGTGGAACTTCTTCCCTTTGTTAGCTCTGTCAAGGACGCTGCTATGGTGGCGAAGTTAGGGATGAACCTGCGGTAGTAGCCTACAATTCCTAGAAACACTCTCACCTGTTTCTTGGTCAATGGTTGGGGTCAGTTTTGGATGGCTTCTACCTTATTAATTTGGGGCTTGATAACTCCTCGTCCAATTATGTACCCCGAATAACGTGCTTCTTCCACTCCCAACGTACACTTCTTGGGGTTTGCCATTAACCCTGCATCCCTGAGGGAATTAACTACCGCCTGTACTTTGGCCAAGTGACTCTCCCAGTCAGTACTAAATATAATGATGTCATCCAGATAGGCGGAGGCATACTGACGGTGCTGTCTCAGGATGATATCCATCATTCTTTGGAACGTAGCTAGGGGCCCCATGTAGCCCAAAAGGTAGGCAGACATACTAGAAGAGTCCCTCGGGAGTAGAAAAGGCAGTCTTTTCTTTGGCCTCATCAGTAAGTGGTACCTGCCAATACCCTTTAGTCAGGTCTAAGGTAGAGAATAACCGAGCATGTCCTAGCCTTTCTATTAGCTCATCTACTCGCGGCATTGGGTAGGAGTCAAACTTAGAGACTTCGTTCAACTTCCTGAAGTCGATGCAAAACCTCAAGGTGCCATCGGGCTTAGGAATCACGTATTGTGAACATCAAGGCTGGCAACAAACAATCTCAATCCTTCCCATCTTGGATAACCACTAGAGATGAGCGAACGTACTCGGATAGGCACTACTCGTCCGAGTAATGTGCCTTATCTGAGTACCGCTGTACTCGTGCTCAAAGATTCGGGGCGCTCCGCTGCTGACAGGTGAGTCGGAGCGGGGAGCGGGGCAGAGCGGGCGGGAGAGAAGGAGAGAAAGATCTCCCCTCCGTTCCTCCCCGCTCTCCCCTGCAGCTCCCCGCTCCGCAGCGCGTCCCGAATCTTTGAGCACGAGCAGAGAGGTACTCGGATAAGGCACATTACTCGGACGAGTAGTGCCTATCCGAGTACGTTCGCTCATCTCTAATAACCACCCTTTTTAACATACTCTTCAAAGTTTTATTAAACCTCTCGACCAGGCCGTCACTTTGCGGGTGATATACTGAGGTACGCAGTTGTTTAATCTTTAGAAGTTTGCACATCTCTCTCATTACTTTTGACATAAACGGAGTTCCTTGATCGGTAAGGATCTCTTTGGGAATACCAGTGTGGGAGAACATCTTGAACAGCTCTAGGGCAATGAGTTTGGAGGAGGTGTTTCTCAGGGGAATTGCTTCCGGGGACCGCGTGGCATAGTCTAGAATGACCAGTATATACTGATGTCCTCTAGCGGACTTCACTACTGGGCCGACTAAATCCATGGCAATCCGGTCAAAGGGTACCTCGATAACAGGTAAGGGCACCAATGGACTCCTGAAATGAGGTTTAGGGGCCATTAATTGACATATAGGCATGGGGCGCAATACCGCTTAACCTCCTCATGTACCCCGGGCCAATAGAACCGTTGCAACACTCGTTCGCGGGTTTTTTACGCCCCCAGATGACCTCCAAGCACATGTTTATGAGCCAGGTCGAGGACTATCCGGCGATAGGGTTTGTGTACCACTAGCTGTTCCAGTTCTTCCCCGGGCACCTTATCAACTCCGTACAACATGTCATTGTTAACAGCCATATACGGGTATACTTCACTCCCACCTGGAGTTTGAGGTACCCTGTTTACTTACGGCCTCACGGGCCCTGATCAACGTTGGGTCTTTCAGCTGAGCAGACACAAAATTTTCACGGGACACCTCAAGTTCCGGCATGGCAGGAACGTCTGCCCGGCTTTCAGTGTTGCCAGCCAGTACAGGGGGACAATCGTCCTCATCACCGATGGTCACCCCGACTGCGGGCCCAGCTGTGTCCGGGTCATACGGCTCAGGGCTTACCTCCTGACACAGAACATTATCAACCACATTCTTATTGTCCGAAGTCCTTTTCCTCCACAAGGCCCAGAATAGTGGAAAGTCCCTTTCGATTATAGCCACGTGCATTAGGGACTTAACCACTCCTACCTCGTGGGTAGGGGTGCCGCAAGGGGTGGCTATTGGTACAGTAGCGGTGGGGTATTCCCAAGTGTCCCCATGGATGCCCGGAACACCCACTCGGCCTCCATTGTAGGAGGTTGAGTTCACCAATAAACCATGTACCAGGGTCACAAGGCTCCCAGAGTCCAACAGAGCCTGTACCAGGAAGTCCCCAATGTTCACCAAACACACCTGCTGCTCATCCTTAGACAGGTTTTCGGCAGCTAGCGTGGGGCATGCGTATAGGGAGACCCTCCGCCTAGAGCTGCAGTCCATGGGCTCGAAGCCTAGGGGGCAGTGCGTCGTGACATGACCCCATTCGTGACACCGCCAGCACTGTAGACGTCCGGGGTCCCGCTCTCGAACGCCCTGGTGTGGTCCAACTGCTGGCTCACCTCCTGAGCCACCTCCCTTCTTCCACACAGGCCCCTTGGGAGCAGAATATGGTACAGTCTTACCATCTCGACGGGGATCCTTTTCCTCTCTGGCGCGGCCCTGTCTCGTAGAGGCTTGTAACAATTCCTCCGTGGCGCAATACCCCTCAACCTCAACCAGGTTCACGAGGTGGTTGGCGTCAGCATGCGCAGACGACCTGTGCGTCGCGAGCACGCTGGAGCGGCCCCTTCAACGGGACAGAAGAGGCAGAGTGCGCAAGCGCGTCTAATCCAGCCAGGAGAAGGATTCGGTCAGTGCCATGGAGACGGGGACGCCAACACAGGGGGGTAAGTATATAACTTCTGTATGGCCAATATTTAATGCACGATGTATATTACAAAGTGCATGTATATGGCCATACAGAAGTGTTTACCTTTACTTCATTTTGCGGGACAACCCCTTTAAGCTGCAATACTATGGACAACCTGTGGACAGGCGGGGCACTATTGTTGGAAGATTCTTCATAACCCCATAATAATAATAGTGGACCTTTCCATGGGGAACAAAATTTAATTCCTAAGTTATTCTTTATACCATGTGGCGGTTCCTGGAAATTAGAGTCTGTGGCCCACAATGTTTAGCTGGAACACCCTTTCTTGGAAAATACTATATCTAATAAATACGACTGTAATGAAAAGTGAAAGCAGCGCAGGGACTTTCCACTCTCTCTGCATAAAATAGAGGACAGAAACTATTGTAGAAGGGAAACGATCTGCAGAGATGGCAGGGCTCGTAACACTTCTTCTGGCATTACTTGAAGTATTCAATGAAGCTAAAGGCAGAAACAGGAATAATCCATGTAAACTGACTGATGATGAGAAAAAACAGGCCAATGAAGCTAAAGAGCGGACCCTACGAATCCTATCTGATGCTTTGAAGAAAAAGGGAAGTCTCCTTGTGGAAGACCCAAAGGAGTTTGGAGACCACAAGATGATATATAATTATTGTCTATTGATCACCACAGATCTGGTGAAGGAGCTGATCCAGAAACTAGAGAAGGTGATATTTACAAAAAATACAGACCCTGAAGATGATAATAAAACCATTGCTTATGTATATCCTGGATCTGATGACAGAACCATCTATCTATGTGCACTGTTCTGGGAAGAGGATCCACAATCTAAATCCCGACAAAATACAATTATTCATGAGGTTTCCCATTTTCTTGGATATGGTCATACAGTCCAGGAGAACAGCGACCGTGTACAGAAGTCCCCGCAGTCTATGTTATGTCCTCTGACGACTTACGAAGTGGCTTATTGCCTTACATCATTCATGGATCACACTGGGATCTACACACATGGCTCCTACTCCTGCTGTGGTGAGACCTCCAAGGACACCGTGTGTGAGAAATCCGGGATGGCATTCACACTGAGGTAGGTGCCGTGCAAAGAATGTCTAGGAATTTATTGTTCTATTAATAAGGGGTGTAACTAGAGCCTTCTGGGCTCCACAACAAATTTTGAGCATGGCCATCCCCCTAAAAGTGTGTGCTTGGATGCACAGGTTCTAGTGGCATTGCTAGGGTCTATCCACATATGTCCCATCTCCTTCCCATAAAAGTAGTATACTGTATATGTCTGCAGATCTTATAAGTGATCACAGCGTTTAAAACCACAGGTGAAGTCTTCTCTGACTGGGGTCACTCACTTTCACTTCTCTTCTCTGTCCACCCAAGACCACTGTGATGGCTTCTTTTAGCCACAACTCATTGCATTCAGATGAAGGAATTTTAGACGCGCAAACAACACGCACCTAAAAAGATAGGTCATGCATAACTGAAATGCATGCATCTAAAGTCCATGCTGCATAAAAGGATAGGACCTGAGCTATCTTTGGTGTGTGATGCGCAGGAGTTTCTACAGACTCCAATGGGAACTGGATAACAGGGGAGGGGGAGGGAGATCAGCTAAACATTCCGATTGTTTAGTTTATATTTCCAAGCAATGTGAATGGAAGATGGAGGGAGATAAGAGGGAGGGAGTACTGCTGCGACACTAAAGCCAGAAGCATGTTTTAAAATGTCCTGCTGTAAGCTCTTGTTAGTCCCTGTGGTAACGAGGGGGACTCCCCAGGGGTTCCCTTAATCTCTGTGAGGCTGGAGGAATTTCCCTGCAGTGGAGAAAGAGAGAGATAGGGCGCCTGCACACGAGCGGAAATTCCGCCACTGGAAGCCTGCATAGGATTGCATTAACAAATGCAATACTATGCAGACGGCCGCGATTTGGCCGCGCGAAATCTCATGCGGCAAACAAATCGCGGCATGCTCTAATTCTGTGCGGGGCTCGCAGACCCCACACAAAAATGTCATTCACCCGCCGCCGGCTCCAGTCTGCGCATGCGCCGGCTGCCTGGCAAGCCGGCACACCACAGAGCCGGAGCCGCGGGCGCGGGTGAGTACGTGCTGGTTCCTGCAGGTGCTCTGGTCGGGTCCCGCGGTGATAATCCTTGCCGCCTGATCCGACCCGCCCGTCTGCAGGCGGCCATAGAGTGAGATCAATGGTGTCCCCAAAAAACTCCCTTCATCACTGGGGACTGCCTTCATCTCAGCACAATACTGGCATTACCCTGCAGGGGAGGATAAGGAATTCCCCAGCAGCAAGGAGAGAAGGAATTCCCCTGAAGGGGAGCATGAGGGAAACTCTATAGCAGGAAGAGAGAGGGGGTGGGGCTACAAGGCTTCCCTGAGAGCAGGGGAAGTGGGTGGGGCTAGCAAGAACCTAGCCCTGTCCCCTCTTTCTCCTCTATGGGGGATTTCCTCCTTTTCTCCCTGCAGTGCGGATATTCCTCTTGCTCCGCCCTCCCCCCCGCTCTCGGGCTCTTGGGGCATCACCTGGGAATCCCTTAGCTCCCTTTTCTCCCTGCTACAGTGATTCCCTCGTTCTTCCCTGTAGGGGAATTCCTTCTCTCCCCACTGCTGTGCAATCCCTTATACTCCCTTGCAGGGGAATGCCGGTATCATGCTGAGATGAAGGGAGTTCCCAGCGATCAAGGGGGTTTCCGGGGGAACTCCCTTCATCTCACTCTCTCACTGCTACAAGGGAATTCCTCCATCTTAGCTGCTGGGGAAACTCTGCATCCCCACTGAGATGAAGGGAGTCGCCAGCGATGAAGGAAAGCCCCGTGGCTTTCCCCCCCACTCCCCCCTGCTCCCCGCCGCAACTCACCTATCACCGGCACCGGCCCCCGAATATTTAGAGACAAGCGGGGCGATACTCAGCTAAGGCACTACTCGCTCGAGTAATGTGCCTTAGCGAGTATACTCGCTCATCTCTAATCTTAAACAACCCTAATAGATCTTGCATGAGCACGGAGATAAACTCCTGGTGTGAGCTCCCTGCTTCCTGTATTGATCTAAGTTATATGGAGGCCTTCATCAGCTCTCATTACTGACTGGCTCTATTTGGGTGCTCATTCCCTGTATAATTGGGAGCCTATCTAAAATATTGAGCACTAGTATGATATACAGATCCAGTCAGTTACTTTAGTTTCATTATATAGCTCAGCTGCTATCACATATTAAAGCAATTTCCATATCACTATACTGGACAGTTGGTGTGAACGCATTCTGGTTTCTGATGAAGTGTCCTCCCATGACACAGAAACACGTCAAACCAAACTCATATGATATTTAATCAGAATTATCTGATATTGGAACCACAAATAAAATTTATGAGTCATCATAACTATAACTCTGATGATCACACCTTGGAATATCTATATTAATGAGTATAATTATTATATACTACCAAAGTCATGTTTGTACCAAAAATGTAATTTCTAAACAATCTTTTTTGCATTGTTCAAAGTTAACAGCCAACCGGCATAATGCACTTACTACTTTGTTATTACACTGTAAAAGAAAAACTTCAATAAAAAGTGATTTGTTAAAACAATTAAATAATTTAAATTATATTTTTATTTTCCAGATTGATGCGCAAAGTGGTGCAGAAAGACACTGCTGGGGATGAGACGGCTAGTTCTTGTGACGATATAGATTGGACTGATGAAGATACAGAAACCTCTGATAGAGAGACCTTTATCTCTGGAGAAAAAATAAATAATACTGGAGAAGAGTCCGATACATCCGGTGTAGAGACAGAGGCTTCTTTAGAAGATATGGACACCTCTGATGAAGAGGTAGATGCTGCTGCGCAGCAGACAAATATTACTGCACAGAAGATGAAGAGACGAACAGCTCTGGGGAAAATAAACACAGATATGCCAAAGGAACTGATAAATTTGGTAAAGACTAGAGATGAGCGAACGTACTCGTCCGAGCTTGATATTCGTGCGAATATTAGGGTGTTCGGGATGCTCGTTACTCGTAACGAGTACCACGCGGTGTTCGGGTTACTTTCAGTTTCCTCTCTGAGACGTTAGCGCGCTTTTCTGGCCAATTGAAAGACAGGGAAGGCATTACAACTTCCCCCTGTGACGTTCAAGCCCTATACCACCCCCCTGCTGTGAGTGGCTGGGGAGATCTGATGTCACCCGAGTATAAAAATCGGCCCCTCCCGCGGCTCGCCACACATGCCTTGTGACTTAGCTGAGGGACAGTGCTGCTGGTGCCTGAGCTGCTGTAGGGAGAGCGTTAGGAGTTAGTGTAGGCTTCAAGAACCCCAAAGGTCCTTCTTAGGGCCACATCTACCTGTGTGCAGGCTGCTGCTAGCAGTGTTTTTTTTTTTTTTTTTCTCAAAATCGGCAGTGCAGAGCATTGCACCCGGCATTAGGGACAGAAGTGGTGCTTAGGCAGGGAGAGTGTTAGGAGTGAGTGTAGCCTTCAAGAACCTCAACGGTCCTTTCTAGGGCCAAATTTAACCGTGTGCAGTACTGTGCTGGCTGCTGTTAGCAGTGTTGCATATTTTTTTTTTTCTAAAAATCGTCTGTGCAGAGCATTGCACCCTCCATTGATACTACAGGGACAGAATTGTGTAGGCAGGGCCACAACACAGTTATTGTTCATTGAATATACGCAGTGGGGCCTTCCCTTTGCAAAAAAGCGAAAAAATTATATTTGGCCTGCCTGTGTCAGTCCTAAGGTCTCCGTGTACGTGTGTGCTGCGTGGAGAACGTACAAAAATCAGACGCAACCAGCTACGGTTTACTGCAGGCTTGCGCCATTGTCTTTCCTGACTGGCAAATACCTGCTCTGCCAGAGTTAATAACTCTGCTACACTAAAGTTGTGTGACACTTTTTCAGGGCCACACCACAGTTATTAAACGTATTGTTCATTGAATATACGCAGTGGGGCTTTCCCTTTGCAAAAAACGAAAAAATTATATTTGGCCTGCCTGTGTCAGTCCTAAGGTCTCCGTGTACGTGTGTGCTGCGTGGAGAACGTACAAAAATCAGACGCAACCAGCTACGGTTTACTGCAGGCTTGCGCCATTGTCTTTCCTGACTGGCAAATACCTGCTCTGCCAGAGTTAATAACTCTGCTACACTAAAGTTGTGTGACACTTTTTCAGGGCCACACCACAGTTATTAAACGTATTGTTCATTGAATATACGCAGTGGGGCCTTCCCTTTGCAAAAAAGCGAACAAATTATATTTGGCCTGCAGGCTTGCGCCAATATATTTCATGCCTGGGAAATCAAATCACTGGTAATACAGCATGCTGAGGGGTAGGGGTAGGCCTAGAGGACGTGGACGCGGCCGAGGACACGGAGGGCCAAGTGAGGGTGTGGGCACAGGCCGAGCTCCTGATCCAGGTGTGTCGCAGCCGACTGCTGCGCGATTAGGAGAGAGGCACGTTTCTGGCGTCCCCACATTCATCGCCCAATTAATGGGTCCACGCGGGAGACCTTTATTAGAAAATGAGCAGTGTGAGCAGGTCCTGTCCTGGATGGCAGAAAGTGCTTCGAGCAAGCTATCATCCACCCAGAGTTCTGCGCCGTCCAGTGCTGCAAATCCGAATCCTCTGTCTGCTGCTCCTCCTTCCTCCCAGCCTCCTCACTCCACTACAATGACACATGCTCAGGATCGGGAACACTCCCAGAAACTTTTCTCGGGCCCCTGCTCAGATTGGGCAGCAGTGGTTCCTCTACCACCAGAGGAGTTTATCGTCACTGATGCCCAACCATTGGAAAGTTCCCGGGGTCCGGGGGATGAGGCTGGGGACTTCCGGCAACTGTCTCAAGACCTTTCAGTGGGTGAGGAGGACGATGACGATGAGACACAGTTGTCTTGCAGTGAGGTAGTAGTAAGGGCAGTAAGTCCGAGGGAGCAGCGCACAGAGGATTCGGAGGAAGAGCAGCAGGACGATGAGGTGACTGACCCCACCTGGTGTGCAATGCCTACACAGGACAGGTCTTCAGAGGGGGAGGCACGGGCAGCAGCAGGGCAGGTTGCAAGAGGCAGTGCGGTGGCCAGGGGTAGAGGCAGGGCCAGACCGAATAATCCACCAAGTGTTTCCCAAAGCGCCCCCTCGCGCCATGCCACCCTGCAGAGGCCGAGGTGCTCTAAGGTCTGGCAGTTTTTCACCGAGACGCCTGACGACCGACGAACAGTGGTGTGCAACCTTTGTCGCGCCAAGATCAGCCGGGGAGCCACCACCAACAGCCTGACCACCATCAGCATGCACAGACATATGATGGCCAAGCACCCCACAAGGTGGGACGAAGGCCGTTCACCGCCTCCGGTTTGCACCGCTGCCTCTCCCCCTGTGCCCCAACCTGCCACTGAGATCCAACCCCCCTCTCAGGACACAGGCACGACCGTCTCATGGCCTGCACCCACACCCTCACCTCCGCTGTCCTCGGCCCCATCCACCAATGTCTCGCACCGCACAGTCCAGCCGTCTCTAGTGCAACTGTTGGAGCGCAAGCGCAAGTACGCCGCCACGCACCCGCACGCTCAATCGTTAACCGTCCACATAGCCAAATTTATCAGCCTTGAGATGCTGCCGTATAGGGTTGTGGAAACGGAGTCCTTCAAAGCTATGATGGCGGCGGCGGCCCCGCGCTACTCAGTTCCCAGTCGCCACTACTTTTCCCGATGTGCCGTCCCAGCCCTGCACGACCACGTCTCCCGCAACATTGTACGCGCCCTCACCAATGCGGTTAGTGGCAAGGTCCACTTAACTACGGACACGTGGACAAGCACAGGCGGGCAGGGCCACTACATCTCCCTGACGGCACATTGGGTGAATTTAGTGGAGGCTGGGACAGAGTCAGAGCCTGGGACCGCTCACGTCCTACCCACCCCCAGAATTGCGGGCCCCAGCTCGGTGGTGGTATGTTCGGCGGTGTATGCTTCTTCCACTAAAGCACCCTCCTCCTCCTCCTCCTCAACCTCTGTCTCGCAATCTAGATGTGTCAGCAGCAGCAGGACGTCGCCAGCAGTCGGTGTCGCGCGGCGTGGCAGCACAGCGGTGGGCAAGCGTCAGCAGGCCGTGCTGAAACTACTCAGCTTAGGAGATAGGAGGCACACGGCCCACGAACTGCTGCAGGGTCTGACAGAGCAGACCGACCGTTGGCTTGCGCCGCTGAGCCTCCAACCGGGCATGGTCGTGTGTGACAACGGCCGTAACCTGGTGGCGGCTCTGCAGCTCGGCAGCCTCACGCACGTGCCATGCCTGGCCCACGTCTTTAATTTGGTGGTTCAGCGCTTTCTGAAAAGCTACCCACGCTTGTCAGACCTGCTCGTAAAGGTGCGCCGGCTCTGCGCACATTTCCGCAAGTCCCACACGGACGCTGCCACCCTGCGCACCCTGCAACATCGCTTTAATCTGCCAGTGCACCGACTGCTGTGCGACGTGCCCACACGGTGGAACTCTACGCTCCACATGTTGGCTAGGCTCTATGAGCAGCGTAGAGCTATAGTGGAATACCAACTCCAACATGGGCAGCGCAGTGGGAGTCAGCCTCCTCAATTCTTTTCAGAAGAGTGGGCCTGGTTGGCAGACATCTGCCAGGTCCTTCGAAACTTTGAGCAGTCTACCCAGGTGGTGAGCGGCGATGCTGCAATCATTAGCGTCACCATTCCTCTGCTATGCATCTTGAGAAGTTCCCTGCAAACCATAAAGGCAGCCGCTTTGTGCTCAGAAACCGAGCCGGGGGAAGACAGTATGTCGCTGGATAGTCAGAGCACCCTCCTGTCTATATCTCAGCGCGTTCAGGAGGAGGAGGAGGAGCATGAGGAGGATGAGGAGGAGGGGGAAGAGACAGCTTGGCCCACTGCTGACGGTACCCATGCTGCTTGCCTGTCATCATTTCAGCGTGTATGGCCTGAGGAGGAGGAGGAGGATCCTGAAAGTGATCTTCCTAGTGCGGACAGCCATGTGTTGCGTAAAGGTACCCTGGCACACTTGGCTGACTTCATGTTAGGATGCCTTTCTCGTGACCCTCGCATTCAACGCATTCTGGCCACTACAGATTACTGGGTGTACACACTGCTCGACCCACGCTATAAGGAGAACCTTCCCACTCTCATTCCCGAAGAGGAAAGGGGTTCGAGAGTGTTGCTATACCACAGGACCCTGGCGGACAAGCTGATGGTAAAATTCCCATCCGACAGCGCTAGTGGCAGAAGGCGCAGTTCCGAGGGCCAGGTAGCAGGGGAGGTGCGGAGATCGAGCAGCATGTACAGCCCAGGCAGTGCAACAGTCTTTAAGGGCCTGGACAGCTTTATGGCTCCCCAGCAAGACTGTGTCACCGCTCCCCAGTCAAGGCTGAGTCGACGGGAGCACTGTAAAAGGATGGTGAGGGAGTACGTAGCCGATCGCACGACCATCCTCGGTGACACCTCTGCCCCCTACAACTACTGGGTGTCGAAGCTGGACACGTGGCCTGAACTCGCGCTGTATGCCCTGGAGGTGCTTGCTTGTCCTGCGGCTAGCGTCTTGTCGGAAAGGGTGTTTAGTGCGGCTGGGGGAATCATCACAGATAAGCGTACCCGCCTGTCAACCGACAGTGCCGACAGGCTAACACTCATCAAGATGAACATAGCCTGCATTTCCCCAGACTTCTCTTCTCCACCACCGGACAGCAGCGATACGTAAGCAATACGTAGGCTGCACCCGCGGATGGAAGCTACGTTCTCTCTCACCATCCAAAACGGGGACATTTCTGCTTCATCAATCTGTGTCTAATATTCCTCCTCCTCCTCCTGCTCCTCCTCCTGAAACCTCACGTAATCACGCTGAACGGGCAATTTTTCTTAGGGTCACAAGGCTCACTCATAATTTTTCTAAACAATTTTTATATGTTTCAATGCTCTTAAAAGCGTTGAAACTTTAACTTGAACCAATTTTTAGTTAAACTGGGCTGCCTCCAGTCCTAGTTACCACTTAAGCCACATTAACCAAAGCGATTAATGGGTTTCACCTGCCCTCTTGGTTGGCCATGGCCAATTTTTTTGATGTACATTAGTACTGTTGATACAGCAATTTTTGTGGGCCCTCGCCTACAGTGTAATCAAATGAATTTTTAGCCCACCTGCATTACAGCTGACGTTACATCCGCTGTGTTGGGCAATGCAATGTGATATTTCTGTGTACCGCCGGTGGCTTCCTGGCACCCACCCATGCTGTGGGTCCACAGGGAATTATAAATGCATCTGATTCCACTTGTAAAGAACCCCAGTCAGACTGGGGCATGCAGTGTGGGCCGAAGCCCACCTGCATTAAGCACGACATTACTACCTCAGCTGTGTTGGGCAATGCAATGGGATATTTTTATGTACCGCCGGTGGGTTCCAGGGAGCCACCCATGCTGTAGGTGCACACGGAGTTTAACCTACATGTGTCCACTTGTAAAGAACCCCAGTCAGACTGGGGCATGCAGTGTGGGCCGAAGCCCACCTGCATTAAGCACGACATTACTACCTCAGCTGTGTTTGGCAATGCAATGGGATATTTTTGTGTATCGCCGGTGGGTTCCAGGGAGCCACCCATGCTGTCGGTCGACAGGGACTTCACAATAGGGAGTTGTACCTGCCTGTGTCTATGAATTAAAAAAACGCGGTCTGACTGGGGCGTGCAGACACCTTAACAGAATGAATAGTGTGTGGCACATAGGTTCCCCATTGCTATGCCCACGTGTGCAGCTCCTGATGGCGGTGGCACAGGATTCTATTTCTCATTGCTTCTGTACAGCATTGTGGGCTATCGCCCCGCCCCTTTTAAAGAGGGTCGCTGCCTAGCCGTGCCAACCCTCTGCAGTGTGTGCCTGCGGTTCCTCGTCATGGCAGACGCACTTCTAAATAGACATGAGGGTGGTGTGGCATGAGGGCAGCTGAAGGCTGCGCAGGGACACTTTGGTGTGCGCTGTGGGGGGGAGGGGGGGGGGTTGGGCAGCATGTAACCCAGGAGAAGTGGCAGCAGAGTGTCATGCAGGCAGTGATTGTGCTTTGTTGGAGGTAGTGTGGTGCTTAGCAAAGGTATGCCATGCTAATGAGGGCTTTTCAGAAGTAAAAGTTTTTGGGAGAGGGGGGGGCCCCACTCTTGCCGCTATTGTGGCTTAATAGTGGGACCTGTGAACTTGAGATGCAGCCCAACACGTAGCCCCTCGCCTGCCCTATCCGTTGCTGTGTCGTTCCCATCACTTTCTTGAATTGCCCAGATTTTCACACATGAAAACCTTAGCGAGCTTTGGCGAAATACAAAAATGCTCGGGTCGCCCATTGACTTTAATGGGGTTCGTTATTCGAAACAAACCCTCGAGCATCGCGAAAAGTTCGTTCCGAGTAACGAGCACCCGAGCATTTTGGTGCTCGCTCATCTCTAGTAAAGACTAAATCCAATCTGTTGAAGATGCAAAACAAACTATTAAATGCACAGACCAATCTCATAAATGCAAAAACCGATCTATTAAATGCACGGATCAATCTATTAAATGCACGGATCAATCTATTAAACGCACCGACCAATCTCTTTAATGCACAGACCGATCTCTTAAACGCACAGACCGCTCTCTTAAACGCACGGACCAATGTCTTAACTGCACAGACCGATCCCTTAAATGCACAGACTGATCTCTTAAACGCACGGACCAATCTCTCAAACGCACGGACCAATCTCCCAAACGCACAGACCAATCTCTTAAATGCACGGACCAATCTATTAAATGCATGGACCAATCCATTAAAAGGCACAGACCAATATATGAAATGCACAGGCCAATATATTAAATGCACAGACCAATCTATCATATGCACAGACCAATCTCTTAAATGCATGGACTAATCTTTAAAATGCGCAGACTAATCCCTTAAAAAGCACAGACCAATATATTAAATGCACAGACCAAACTATTAAATGCCCAGACTCTGAGGCTAAGTTCACACGAGGATTTTATCGCGGCCAATGTCTGCATGTGGCTGGGATATGTCTGAGAAAAGTATCATATTATGTCTTGTCACGTGGTATGAAAGAAAATATAATTATGAGTGTCTGAGAGCGGGAAAGGAGTCTGAGAGTTCTGGAGAGTGTCCATTATCTTCAACGGTAGAATGGATTGGAGAGCCGGCCACATGGGGGTACCTTCAACCCTCATGTGGTCAAGGTAATGGAAGAAGCATGAAGTACTTCATGACAAGAGAAGCTAGAGGGTGAGGATGAGAGAGCGAGTGAGGAGTGAAAACATCGAGACCACCGTGCAGAGGTATTACTACAACTGAGTGTC
The DNA here is from genome assembly GCF_035609145.1 of Eleutherodactylus coqui. Taxonomy (NCBI): domain Eukaryota; kingdom Metazoa; phylum Chordata; class Amphibia; order Anura; family Eleutherodactylidae; genus Eleutherodactylus; species Eleutherodactylus coqui. The sequence goes on from NC_089844.1 coordinate 38,758,600, forward strand.
TGTGGAGAGTTTGTTCCCCTAACCCCTTCCAGGAATAGCACCATACAGATAACGAGGACTAAAGGCCCAATATCATCCTGAGTCACCTCTTTGACAGAGTTCCCCTTTCCAGGAGTGGTACCGTACAGATAATGAGGACTGTGGGACCGGCATCATCCTGAGTTTTTCCTCCCTGATCTCCTTGCTTCTGCTTTGCCTGCACCGCTGTGTTTACTCTGTTCTGTACTGAAGCTTTCTGCAAGTAAAGTTTTGCCAGGCCCTGACCATTCCCAGGGCCTAAGGTACTTAAATACTTAAACGTGTGTGGACTCTCTTTACCATCGCCGAGGTTCATTCCGGTGAGTAAGGGAACAGTGGTGTCACGTGTGGCAAGTCTAAAGTCCGCATACATGTATATTAGCACAGAAAGCAGTAGGATGCACACCAAGACATACAGATATGCCTGAAGCAGGCACAACACAGAGAAGGCTGAGTGTGATGAACAAACAAAATCAATTGAAAGGCATTAAAGTGCATCAGTTCAGCTTAAATAGGGGTGTAATGACTAATGAACCCCTCAGGTGAGCTCAGAAGGAGAGAGCTGGGTAACCCTCTCAGTGCTGGACAAAAGCAGACAGGGAAAGCAGAAGGATGCTAGCCACTGGCCGCAACAGCAAGTACTACAACTCTTCTCTTCCACACACAAGTGCATTGAATCGCTACCACCTCCCTTTGGAATTCCTCTTATCAGGGAAAGCAACAAAGAGCAGAAAAACATTCAGACTGTAACTGTTTCTAATACTAGAGCTGTACAACAGATTCCACAACTAACGCCAGTATCACTAATATTTTCCCATAATAGGAACACTCAGGTCTCACAGGTTATCAACAACTCATCATTTCTCCTACAGGACATTATCACACGGAAAACACAACAGTAACACCATTTAGCAAGTATACACATGTCCAATCAATCACAGAACTGACATTTACACAAATATAAGCAAGAATATGCCATAAAATTTCTATAGATTTCCTATTTTTAAGACAGTGTAAGTCACTTGATCATTACAAGTTTCTATTCCATTCATGCAAGTTGTAACGCTGCAAGATTTTGCAAGGTCAAGCACACACTGTTTCCCTCCTGCTTCTCTCTCATTATCTATCTAACTGTGAGGCTAAGAGGAAGGAGGGGGGCTGTGCCCATAGAGCCTTGCAAGCACACATTCTTCAACAATTTATCTATTCCTATACACTCTTGCACTGTCTCAATGCTATCAAATTATCACATAATAATCCTTTCTGTCTCTGAAAGTTTTTGTACTGGTCTGCTATCTTCTGATCCGTATAAATGCTATTGTCACCCATAGTGACCTTTCCCCGCAGTGTGGACACTACCTGACACTTGTATGCAACACATACAGCAAAGATCAGTGTTAAGACATCAAGAAAACGGTGGTTATTTGTCACTTATTTGTCCACAGATTCTGCATGAACTTGCTTTATGTCATTGGGGGACACAGACTATAAAAGGATTTCCTTTCTCCACCATTTCCCTCCCACTGCAGAGCAGAAAAGATCTCTTCAGTAAAAACTACATGTGCGGGCAATTTAAGCACAATGCTAGGCAAAACGACTTGAGGTGGGTGCTAAACACAGGCTGCAGGGCAGATAATCAGAGGGAAGGGTGGTTTGCAGCTGAGATGGAGGGGTTTTGAATATTCCTATGCAATTCAGAAAAGGCACCCATCAGTGAAATGCTACCAGTGCAAACATTGGGATGCCAAGTAATAGGTACTGTGAGGGGTTAATTCTAGATTTTCCCTTGTCTTAGAATAAATAAGAAAATACATTTAATTTCTTTTTCCAAACTTACTCCTTATCTGTCCTGTTCCCGCTATATGACCCTGAATCTGTTCCCATATGCCTTATCAGTTCTCTCCCATGTCTTTTTTCCTTGAGAAACTCACTCCTTTCTGAGAAGCCTATCCAAGGACATATTATGTTTTGATACAGTTGTCACCGGGCATTGATGTATTGTTCCTGTAAGAAATGTCTTTGAAGGAAATATTAGTAATTATAAAAATCCAGCTGTCCAGCGACCTTGGGCATGCGCAGTAATCAAATAACTACATCAGCAAACGTCTTCTATAACTTCTGTAACTCTGAATAAACCTTCACTTCGCTTATGACAATCCCATGGTGCATGTGGCTGTCTATTTGCGTCGTCTGAGTACTCACATCTAAGACTAATTCGGAAGCAGACAGCATTAGCTGAGTGGTCTGGTTTTGACCCCCCACAATACTTGGCGCCTGAACGTGGGACAGAAGTTAACTCCTTACCTGCAGCCGATACCTGACGACCCTGCCTGACGACCAGCTGGACTAGAGGCCACGGGACCCCAGATCTACAAAACACCGGTGTAAGGTAAGCCCTTGACTTACCACTCTAAGATCTGGGTTCCCTGGACTTCAAGTCACGTGTCGACAGACGGGTAGTTGCTGCATGTTTATAGGACACTTCTGCCTGTTATTTACGGTGTTCTTAGTAACCGTGCTAGACGGAAGAACCCTTTTGTATATTGCCATGCTGTCTGCTGTGTGCTGTAGAAAGTATTGCTTTTTGCCGGACTCATAATGTTAGCTGTAATTTGTAATAAGATTACTAAAAGCTGCCCAGCAAGGCAAGCCGTGGTCCTTCCTCTATCCCCGTAAGTATAGTAGTAATATATTCGTAATATAGATTGCGAATATCCTGCCCGTTGCGGACGTGGCGGAAGGGACTGAAAAGTCCAAAGTATTTCTGCAGTTGCGGACTTTCAGAAGAGAATATCCTGCCAATACTTGGCAGGAGGGCCCTAAATAAATATCCTGCCCGTTGCGGACGTGGCGGAAGGGACTGAAAAGTCCAAAGTATCCTGCCAGTTGCGGACTCGGCAGTAGGGACATCTGTAGGAGATAAGTCCATAGCTAGAATGGGGTCTCAGACTTTCCTGACACCCATTGAGATAATAAGATTGGGGGAAGGGAAGGACATCTGTAGGCAAGCCTATGAAATATATAAACAGACAGGTAAAACGGCGGGAACCTTTAACTATGAGTTCTGGCAACAGTACGAGGAAAAACACATGCAGGAGATCAGAGATGCCGGTCTAGGAAGAGGGATAGAAACCATAATAAGATATAGCAAAAAGGTAAATGTAGAACCATGGGATTGCACGACGAGGGATGACGGCATACTTGTGTACTCACCCCCGGTGCCAAACCCGGCTAGGATGTACCCGGTCCTACCAACCGCGGACAGCTCCGACATTCTTCCTGACTATCAGAGTTGTACCGCCACAGTCCCACCAAAGAAGTCCCAAAAAGGGAAACCTTACTGGGATTGTCCCAGGTGCGGACAACAAAACCCTTTACGAAGACAAATGGCTTTAACTATGTGTAGACGGGAAAAGAATGAAGCTATTTAATGTTATTTTGGTAGGCTGGAATCGAAGGCTAGGGACGCGTTCATGCAAGGCATTGGCCCATCATTGGCAGATAAAATAAAAGCATGTACCCCTGACTGGCGACAAGCTGAGCCCAGGGACTTGTATAAAAAGGCAGTAGGGTTTGCTATGGATGAGAAGCGCCCTACAGTGGCGGTTAAATACTATAGCAACCAGGAGGGGAAGGTGCAGCTCCAGGACAGACTCAACAGAGAAACACGCAAGTGTTATAATTGCGGCAAGGTAGGCCACCTGGCCAGGGATTGCTTTCATAAGTCCCAGCGATCCCGCCCCAGTATCCCTACCGTGGAAACAAAGGACAGAGGCACTCAGACCTTTGAGCCTGCTTCCATAGGAGGTGAGGAAGTGCCCTTCCTTATAGACACTGGGGCTACAAATCCTGTCTCAAAATTCATGTGGAATATGAGAAACGTTCAAGGCAAGGAGTATGCCTATATGGGAACAGCTAGAGAAATAGCAAAGGTCAGACAAAGCAAGTTAGCCGTGTGGAGAGAATCTAGCAAGTTGTTGAGAAAAGCAGGTTAGAATTTTGGGAATCTTAGTCCAACAAGTTTCGAAAAGATTCAGAGATAAGCAAAGGTTGGGTAAAGTATGTTAGATAAATGGATTGAGGCACGTGTAGATACGGCAGTTATCAGAGAAAGGGAATTCTTTTATAGTTTGTGTTCCTTTGGGACATAAAGCAAGTTCATGCAGAATCTGTGGATAATTATGTGTCAAATAACCAATATTGTTTGTCTTCATGTTATGTAATCTAATCTTTGTTATACGTTTTAGTCTTCTTTGTCCTTTTTTTATGTGTTTAACTATTCCTCTGCCGTCTGGGTTTGATAGTCTGTGCAGAGAAATATACCTCTTGTTGTTGCTAATGATTGATGTTGTTTGGAGTCTGGATGTTCTGGCTGTTTTCCAAAAATCTTAGTTATTGTTCTGTTTCCTAGAGAGAGATAAAATTCAGTCATAGAAGAAAGACAGACGTTGAATATATTATGTGAATTATGTGGTTTTAAAAATAGAATATAGATATAGGGATTTTAAAATATATTTTTGCTTTTTATGTAAATGTCAGTTCTGTGATTGGTTGGACGTGTGCATGATTGCAAAATGTGTGGGTTTTTTTTGGAAAAGAAAAATTAGCTATACAGTGGTTGTTGTGGAATCCGGTATACTTCTCTAGTGTTACAAACAGTTAAAGTTTGACTGATTCCAGGGGGAGGTGGGAGTGATTGAATGCATTTGTTTGCAAGATGAGGGCAGTTGCATCATACGCGTTACGTCCTGTGTGAACTCTTACTAACATTTGAATGAGACTTGACCGCATGAACGGATGAGAGTTAATGACCCGTGTTCAGACTGTAATGAATGTAAAATGTGTGATGTAGGCGCTGTGTGCTGATAATTTGGAAGCCTGCCAACAAGCCACAATTATACTGTCTGAGAGAATGTTCTATAGAAGAAACGTGCAAACAGCCATACCTGTACTTACACCTGCTGCCAAACTCCGCACCTTTCTGGGCCTTGTTTTCATACTGCCGCCCATGGGTCCACTCTGTTTCCGCTCTTATGCAACTACTCTATGACTGCCTTTCAATCATTCTTTTTTTCCTCTCTCACCCCTGAAGCTCATTTCTCACCCTTTTACACTTTATCCTTTATTCTTTTCTGTACTGAATTTTCTGGCCAGGGGATGACAGTATTGACATAAAGGCACGGAGGACAACCACGGCCACCTGGATACTACTCCTTGAAGCTGTATCCAGTGGCTCGAGGAGCTCCCTCATGTGTTTGTGCGGTGGCAGCAGTACAGGCAATGGTTAACAAATCTTCGGAGTTGGTATTGAACTAACCCTCCCTAGTGGTCCTCACCCCCCCATGACATCCGGAGCATATACACGCAAGTGCAACCCAAGCACTTATTTCTGGCCCGTCAAATCCAGCTACAATGTGCTCTTGTCATTCTTCTCACTGTTGCTACTACCTTGAACACGGTTACTCTTCCAATTAAGTACCCTAGTTCAAAGGGGGGGGGGGAGGGAAGATATAGGTGATCTAGGTATTGCAGGTCAGCTATTTAAAAAAAAAAAATTCTTTTTTTCTCTTCTTGCAACAAGGTTATGATCTATTTGAAATAGAATACCAGCCTGATTGTCTAGCGGTAATCGGTGCAAGGGGTTTCAGAAGTGCCAATTCAGCTGGCAGAAACTGAACCGCTTGAGGTAATGTTTAAAGGGTCACAATGCCTCATGCGCTTCCTTGTGCTGGAAGGTCCTGAAAGCATATTGGGAACTGACGTGATGGGACCCTTGGGATGTTGTATCAAACTTCACCCATCCGGTGAGGCTCGTATACACCCCGGGTCTGAAAGTCACCCGACCTTCTGTCGGATGGCAGCAGACCAAGCGACACCTCTCCCTGTCCTCACTCTTATGCACGCAGAGGAACAAGCTCTTAGCCCCCTTGGTCCGTCAGTACCCCCTGGCACATGTCCAGGAAGATGCAATTGCAGACACTGTCTCTTGTTTATGTTAACTGAAAGCCCTTGTTAACAATGCATATTTTTAGTTTTTTTGTTATAGATGGTACCAGGGGTGATTGACGACTCCACACTGGATATGCAGTGGTCACACACCAAGATGTCCTAAAAGCAGAATGCCTCCGCATGTCTCAGGACAGGAAGCGGAATTACAGGCCCTCACTGAGGCGTGTAGAGTGGTAGAAGGTAAGACGGCAAACATTTACACTGACTCCCGGTATGCATTTGGCATAGATCATGATTACGGCCTAACATGGAAGGCCAGACAGCTTGTTACCTCAGCAGGACAGCCAATTAAGAATGGTGCAGCGGTGCAGAGTCTCACAGAGGCCCTACTTACTTCTACCTGACAAAGTGGAAAGCTCACACCAATTCCTACACCAGAAAAATAAGAGGCAACGCCATCACAGACCACACAGCAAAGGCAGTGGCCCTCAAGCCATGGAAGAAAAGAAAAGAAGAAAAGAAAAGAAGAAAAGAAGAATTTAACAATAACTTTGGACTTTGATATGAATTTGGATTTTGATAAAAACTTTGGACTTTGATATGCTAAAGACTTTACAGTTACAAGCCAGCAAGAAAGAAAAAGACAAATGGACTAAATATGGGAGCAGCAGAAATGGGACAGTGTATGGCGAACAGTCAACAGCACTTGCCCACCACGGTCCCTGTGCCCCATGATGGCCCAGCTGATGCACGGAAAGACGCACCTCTCAAAGCAGCAATGATGTCGACGCTTGAACGAGGACAGGTGGCTCCTGGGTTTTCTGTAGCTGCTGCATCACCATTTGTCCAATTTTGCGTGATCTTTGCCGTAAGCAACAGGGCAGAAGTAAATTTGCCACATAACACTTGCCTAGACCACTCTACCCATTTCAGGGATTGCAAATTGACTACACTCAGCTCCCACTGGTTGGGAAGTATGAATATGTGCTTGCTGTTGTTGATGTCTTTTCAGGTCGGAGACCTACCCTGTTACCAAAGTAAATAAGCAGGTAATCGCACAGGAGCTGATGAATGAGGTAACCTGCAGATATGGGGCACCGGAAGTGATTGACTCAAACAAAGGTACACACTTCACGCCTGCAGAGTTTAGGCAAAGTTAAAAGACTAAATGGTATGCTTAAGTTAAAAGAAGTGTTGTTTGGCTCTATGCCAAGATTGGGGCTGTATCATCCACAGACCCTACAGCAGGGCTATGACATAGTAGCCGGATATGTAAAGCACCTGTGTGACCAACTAATGGTAACCCAGAATCTAGTCTTTTTCTCCCATTCCAGACCCAGACAACCTAGAGGGATCTCACTCCCTACAACCTGGAGACTGGGTGGTCGTAAAGAGGCGTGTCCGGAAATCCCTAGGGCCCAGATTCAAGGGGCCCTATCAAGTCCTGCTGATCACACCTACTTCAGTAAAGTTGAAGGAATTGTTGTTTGTTTTGGGACTAATGGACTTTTCACGCCCTACTTTGCCCCCCATGGGAAGGAAAATGAAGGACATTTTGTTTATTGATGGACTTTTGGACTCCTCACTCCATGCTTCACCCTTGTGAGAGGGTGCAAAAGGACAATGCCCAGAACCACTTTGTTAGACACCACCAAATACTGGCAGATGGACTAAACACCTCATAGGTGAAGGACTGTTGGACTTGTACACACACACCAGTAACCGCCACTAGTTTTCCTTTCCTGGCTGTTCCTGTTCCGTCGAAAGAACTGCTTGCATGGACAAATGGAAACTCAGAAACCAGGAATAGCTGGTGGGGTAACATATTTAGTTCTTTGAACCCTGCCAATTGGTTCTCTGGTTTAGGAGGTTGGTTTATGGGGATCCTACAAAGTATATTACAAGTTGTGATGATTTTATCATGCATTTATATAGCAATTAAGGTTATAATTTCATGTATTTCTAAATGTACTGAAAAAGCTTTCTCTGCGCCGATATGAATCACGTGTTTATGGACTAGGAGTCGTACTTGTCTTGACTCCATGTCCAAAATGGGGGAATGTGAGGGGTTAATTCTAGATTTTCCCTTGTCTTAGAATAAATAAGAAAATACATTTAATTTCTTTTTCCAAACTTACTCCTTATCTGTCCTGTTCCCGCTATATGACCCTGAATCTGTTCCCATATGCCTTATCAGTTCTCTCCCATGTCTTTTTTCCTTGAGAAACTCACTCCTTTCTGAGAAGCCTATCCAAGGACATATTATGTTTTGATACAGTTGTCACCGGGCATTGATGTATTGTTCCTGTAAGAAATGTCTTTGAAGGAAATATTAGTAATTATAAAAATCCAGCTGTCCAGCAACCTTGGGCATGCACAGTAATCAAATAACTACGTCAGCAAACTTCTTCTATAACTTCTGTAACTCTGAATAAACCTTCACTTCGCTTATGACAATCCCATGGTGCATGTGGCTGTCTATTTGCGTCATCTGAGTACTCACATCTAAGACTAATTCGGAAGCAGACAGCATTAGCTGAGTGGTCTGGTTTTGACCCCCCACAGTACATTGATGGGAGGTGATAAGCCAGCTCACTTCTGCTGTGAAGCTGAGATGGCGCTCGGGCGTCGGCCAAATGTATTGTTACAGCAGATTCTAAAATGGCTGCTGGGCCATGGTGGGCACTGAAATGGCCACCGAAGGCGTGGCCTGAATGGGCAATGGTGATGGGCGGGTCCAGGAATACTACATTATAAACACGTATCAAGATATGCAGACTGCTATTGGCCACAATAATGACACAACTATCTAGGGGCAGGGCAATAGGGAGAAAACATCATCCGTGACATGGTCAGGGCGGTGTTCTCAGATGGTGAAGAAGGGCAGGCCTTCCTTTGTCTTTCACACAAAGCACATGTTACAATCGCCATCTTGTAACTTTAACTATCTTTCTTTAACTTTTCGTCATCTACTGAAACATTCTTCACCGGGTCTCTGCAAACTTGAGCAATCGTCTATCAGCCAAAATTCCTTTATTATCATCTACCACATTTTTCAAACCTTCTCATCGAAACAACAGTCTGCTATTTCCACCATTCATTTTCTTCGCAACAGCTTGTACTATTTCTTCTGCTGTAAGCATCCTATCTTCATCATCGTCCATTTTAAAGTTAGCATAACCCCATATGGATAAAAAGCTACCTTTTATGATCCAATTATTCACTGTCAACTACCCTGTTTCCTTGAAAATAAGTCATACCCTGAAAATAAGACATAGCATGATTTTCCAGAATTTTTGAGGATGCAAAATGATTTTTCAGGCAGTTAATTTAAAAAGTCAATTTAAATAGTGTCCAGGCAGCCATACATGTAAAAAACTTAAACCTTTTTGAACAAAAATTAATATAAGATACTGTCTTATTTTCGGGGAAACACGGTACTTAGCAATCTAATAGCCGAAGCAATTAAAAATAACCTTGGGAATAAACGTTTCTTATCTAAAGAAACGAGCACCTTATCTTAAGATGCCATCAAATGTTCCTCAAGATTTGGAGAATGGGGTACACTACGGACGATGATGATACACCTTATCTCATGTCTAAACAACAATTTTACCGCTCATAGCAACACAGAACAGTGGAATCACAAGACAGGGTTCTTAAATAGACAAGTGACCATTTAGCAAAAATTAACCCCTTAAACGAAAATTACTCACCCAACCTTGGCAAGCAGAATGCCGGATGCACAATGAGGGAGGGGAGAATAATCCTCACCTTTTTTTTTTGCTGCAGCGTGTCCCCATTGTTGACATTCGCCAAACCGAATGCCGGCAATTAGATTTGTATTTCCAGCGGTCACTCACCAATTTTTCCAAAGTCGGGTGCCAGATGTTATGGAAATAATATCTTATTCCTGATGAGTCCACTGTCTGCTCCAAATTGGTTATAATGAGAAGTTTGCATTAGAGATGAGCGAGTATACTTGGTAAAGGCAATTGCTCGAGCGAGCATTGCCTTTATCGAGTACCTGCCCGCTCGAGATGAAAGGTTCGGGTGCCGGCGCGGGGGAGTGGTGAGTAGCGGCAGTCAGCAGGAGGGAGCGAGGGAGGGAGAGATCTCCCCTCCGTTCCGCTCCGCTCTCCCCCGCAGCTCGCAGCCCGCCTCCGGCACCCAAACGTTTTATCTCGAGCGGGGAGATACTCGCTAAATGCAATGCTCGCTCGAGCAATTGCCTTTACCGAGTATACTCGCTCATCTCTAGTTTGCGTGCATGCAGAAAGTATTTGAGTCAGAGCCCGTTGTTTGGTCATTCTCTAATACGCTTCTGATTTATTCATATCATAGCGGTACAGATATAATTTGAACATGACACATTAATTACATGCACACCCCCAACATCTTAACAACTCATGATTGGCTTAGTATGTGATGATGCTAATGATTAACATATGTTAACGCCCCAGGTGTATGCTGCCACCAAACACGTAATTCCTATATACCCGAGTAGCATAGACTTATTAATATCCCTGCCTGGATCAAAGGAATGCAGTAGTAGATAAGAAGTAGTTCCCTCTCTTGTGAGCCAATGCTGGGAATGATGCGTAGGGGTTTTACAGCACAGAGTCCAACACGCACACCAGTGTACAATATTGAACCAGTTAACCATTTAACTGCTAGCTATTTCCTATGAAGGTAGATATATGGATACATATATATATATATATATATATATATATATATATATATATATATATATAAAAAAAAAAATATATATATATATATATATATATACAGATATATACATATATATATGCCTAGGCTGATGTAGGGAACACATTTATTATTACTACAACAATAAGAAGTCTCCAGGCTCCTCTCTTCTCGCTCTACTACCTGCATTAATGACCCTATTCCCTCTCACCTCTTTAAGTGCCTTTTTCCGCTGTTATCAGTCGCCTCACAACAATATAAATCCTCTCTCTTTCTTCTGGTATCTTTTCCTTTTTTTTAATCCCTTAGTGACCAGCCCATTGCATTTTTACGTCCTGGCCTGCTGGGCTTAATTCCCAGAGGATGTAAAAACATGCATCCTCTGGGAATAATAGCCCTGCAGGCTCAGGATGTGACCTGAGGTAGCCGACAGCATGGAGCTGTCATCCCGGGCTGCGGGGCCCCACTACCGGTCACGCGATTGCTGGTATCCACCAGATACCGGCGATTGCGTTGAAGTCTATGGGTAGTTAAGAAAAGTAAAGTTTCAGTGCCCCTTACAGATCGGATCCGTAAGGGGAGCTGAGAATACTCACTCCCCGTCCTCTGAGCCGTCCGGCGTCTTCTTTCTCCTCCCCGGACCCGCCGCCGGCGTCTGTGCATGCACACCAGATGCATCACGTCACGGGCATGCGCAGAGTGTCGGGAGGCCTGGGAAATTTAAAAACTCCCTGCTCCCAGCTAGTATGAGTAGCCGAGAGCAGGGAGCTGTCACCGGGAGCTGCTGTATGCGGTTCCTGGTCACATGTTCGCTGCTATCCAATGGATAACAGCGATCATGTAAAAGTTTTAAAAAGTTCAAAAAAGTGTAAAAAAAAAGAAAAAAAGTTTGCTTCATCTCCCCTCATGGATCATATCCATGAGGGGAGATGAGATTAGGTACCTAAGGGCCCCGGATTTATCCACAGACCTTACCCCAGCTTCTGAGCACGCGTACGTTGTCAAAATGGTGGACGCAGGCGCAAAAGCTGCAGATTGCCGGTGTAATTTAAAATCTCCCTGCACCTGGCTACTAAATGTAGCCAACAGCCTGGAGATTTAATGGGGGGGGGGGCACAGTATGCAGTTCCCAGTCACGTGATCGCCGTTATCCAATGGATAATGGCGATCACGTAAAAGTAAAAAAAAGCTAAAGTTTCACCTCCCATCACGGATCCGATCCTTGAGGGGAGGTGAAATTACTGAATTAAGGCCACCGGCGATGTCCCCCGACAGAATCCTTATCCGTGGACCTCTACCCAGCTTTGGTGCATGTGCCCGTCGCCAAAATGGCGGACGCAAGCGCAGAAGCTGGGGAGGGCAAGATGAAATTTAAAATCTCCTTGATCCTACTAAAGGTAGCCGAGAGCTTGGAGATGTCATGGGGGGCCACGGTGAGTGCTCCTTGGTCACGTGATCGCCATTATCCATGGATAATGGCGATCATGGCGATCACGTAAAAAGACAGTTAAAGTTTGATGTGCAGTTCAGTTTGGGCCCAGTTGTGCATCTAGACAGAAGATTAGGGCCACAATGGGTATGTCTCTGAACATGGGACAAAATGGGGGTATCCATTTTGGGCTGAAAATCTTCATTCCTATGTATGGTTTCCAAAAAAAACTATTTTTAAAGTGACACAATTGCCAAAAAAACAGAAATTGTAATTTTTTCCTTCTGCTTTGTTTAGATTCATTCAAAAACTGTTGGGAGTCAAAATACACCCCTAGATGAATTAGTTAAGGGGTCTAGTTTCCAAAATGGGGTCATTTGTGGGGGTTCTTGTTTTTGCCGCTCAAGGGCTCTACAAGTGGGCAATGGGGCCTAAATCACCTTCAAGCAAAATGTTTGTTCTGTAAACCACCGGCTGCTCCTTTCGGTTTGGGCCCCGTTGTACATACGGACAGAAGATTAGGGCCACAATGGGTGTACTTCTAAATACAGGACAAATGGGGGTATCCATTTTTGGGTGCAAATCCTCATTTTCATGTGCACTTTAGAAAAAAATCCTGTGTTTAAAATTACATATTTGCAAAAATATGAAATTTTCTTTTTTCTCGTCTAAATTGCAATTATTCCTGAAAAGAAACGGTGAGGTCAAAATACTCCGGACCCTCCTCAGTGGATACATTAAGGGGTGTAGTTTTTAAAATGGGTTCATTTGTGGTGGTATCGATCACTCTGACACCTATGAGCCTTTACGATCTTGGCTTGGTGCTGGAAAATAAAGTGTTCCTCAAAATGTTAATAATCAATGTTAAATCTGTACGTCATCTAAATGGTTAAAAAAACCGAAAGTTTTTCCAATGTGCGTCTAGGATAAAGTAAACAGATGGAAATATATATCTGATCAAAAATTTCTATATTATGTTTGCACATATTTGAAAGTAAAATGTGAAAAAATGATGATTTTTTCAAAATTTTCCCAATTTTGTCGCTTTAAATAAATATAATAAATTTACACAAATTTTATTGGTCTATTTTTTCTGCCTAAATGAAGTACAATATTTGGCTAAAAAACAATGTCAGAATCACTTGAAATCACTTGAGGGAAGATGAAATTATGTACCTAAGCCCCCGGATTTATCCGCAGACCTTACCCTGGCTACTGCGCACCAACCCGTCGTCAACTTGCCAGACGCATGCGCAGAAGTCGCAGATTGCCAGGGTTATTTAAAATCTCCCCAACCCTGACTACTAAACGTAGCCAAGAGCATGTAGTTTTCACGGGGGGCCGCAGTGCGTTGTTCTTGGTCACGTGATCACTGTTATCCCATGGATAACGGCGATCACATAAAATTAAAAAAAAAAAAAGCTAAAGTTTCACCTCCCGTCACGGATCTGAACGGAAATTACTTAACTAAGGCCTGTGGTGATGGCCCCCGACGGGATCCTTATACGTGCACCTTTCCCCAGCTTCAGCGCATGCGCCCCTCGCCAAAGTGGCGGACATAAGCGTAGAAGCTGGGGTGGGCTTGGGAAATTTAAAATCTCCTTGCTCCTGGCTACTGAAGGAAACCGAAAGCCTGGAGCAGTGACTGAGGTCCGAGGTGAGCGGTTTAAAGTCACGTGATTGCCATTATCCATATGGATAATGGTGATCACGTAAAAGTTAAAAGACAGTTAAAGTCTGATGCTCTGTTTGGTTTGGGTCTCTTTGTGCATCCAGACAGAAGATTAGGGCCACAATGGGCATGTTTCTAAACACGGGACAAACAGGGGTATGGATTTTGGGGTGAAAGTCCTCATTCATAAATGTACTGTACAAAAAAAAATATTTTTAAAATGACACAATTGTTAAAAAAACAAAAATCATATTTTTTTCATTCTGCTTTGCTTTCATGCATTTAAAAACTATGGGGTCAAAATACACAGTGCACCCCTAGTTAAATTCGTTAAGGGGTCTAGTTTTCAAAATGTGGTAATTTGTGGGGGTTCGTCATTGTTTTGGCTGCTCAAATGCTCTACAAGTGGACAATGGGGCCTAAATCACCTTCAAGCAAAATGCTAAAAGCCACTGGCTGCTCCTTTCGGTTTGGGCCCTGTTATGCATATGGACAGAAGATTAGGGCCACAATGGGTATATTTCTGAACACAGGACAAACAGGGGTATTCATTTTGGGTTGCAAATCCTCAAATATGAAATTTTCTTTTTTCTCGTCTAAATTGCATTAATTCCTGAAAAGAAACGGTGCGGTCAAAAGATTTCTGACACCTCAGTGAATACATTAAGGGGTGCATTTTTAAAAATGGCATCATTTGAGGGAGTATTTATTATTCTGACACCTATGAGCCTTTACAATCTTGGCTTGGTGTAGGAAAACAAAGTGTTAATAATTAATGTTAAATTTGTACGTCTCCTAAATGGTTAAAAAAAACGAAAGTTTTTCCAATGTGCGTCCAGAGTAAAGTAAACAGATGGAAATATATATGTTATCAAAAATGTCTATATTATGTTTGCACATATTTGAAAGCAAAATGTGAAAAAATGACGATTTTTTCAAAAGTTTCCCAATTTTGTCGCTTTCAATAAATATAATAAATTTACACAAATTTTATTGAGTTTTTTTTTCCGCCTAAATGAAGTACAATTTGTGGCTAAAAAACAATGTCAGAATCACTTGAAATCACTTGAGGGAAGATGAAATTATGTACCTAAGGCCCCCGGATTTATCCGCAGACCTTACCCTGGCTACTGCGCACGTGCCCGTCGTCAACTTGCCAGATGCATGCACAAAAGCCGCAGATTGCCAAGAGCGTGTAGATTTCACGGGGGGCCGCAGTACGCTGTTCTTGGTCACGTGATCACTGTTATCCAATGGATAACGGCGATCACATAAAAGTTTTTAAAAAAAGCTAAAGTTTCACCTCCCGTCACGGATCTGAACGGAAATTACTTACCTAAGGCCTGTGATGATGTCCCCCGACGGGATCCTTATACGTGCACCTTTCCCCAGCTTCAGCGCAAGCGCCCCTCGCCAAACTGGCAGACATAAGCGTAGAAGCTGGGGAGGGTTTTGGAAATTTAAAATCTCCTTGCTCCTGGCTACTAAAGGTAACCGAAAGCCTGGAGCAGTGACTGAGGGCCGAGTTGAGCGGTTTACGGTCACGTGATCACTATTATTCATATGGATAATGGTGATCACGTAAAAGTTAAAAGACAGTTAAAGTCTGATGCTCTGTTTGGTTTCGGCCTCTTTGTGCATCCAGACAGAAGATTAGGGCCACAATGGGCATGTTTCTAAACACCGGACAAACAGTGGTATGCATTTTGGGGTGAAAGTCCACATTCATATATGTGCTGTACAAAAAAACTATTTTTAAAATGACACAATTGCTAAAAAAACGAAAATCATAATTTTTTCATTCTGCTTTGCTTTCATGCATTTAAAAACTATGGGGTCAAAATACACAGTGCACCCCTAGTTAAATTCGTTAAAGGGTCTAGTTTTCAAAATGCGGTAATTTGTGGGGGTTCGTTATTGTTTTGGCTGCTCAAATGCTCTACAAGTGGGCAATGGGGCCTAAATCACCTTCAAGCAAAATGCTAAAAGCCACCGGCTGCTGCTTTCGGTTTGGGCCCTGTTATGCATACGGACAGAAGATTAGGGCCACAATGGGTATATTTCTGAACACAGGACAAACAGGGGTATTCATTTTGGGTTGCAAATCCTCAAATATGAAATTTTCTTTTTTCTCGTCTAAATTGCATTAATTCCTGAAAAGAAACGGTGCGGTCAAAAGATTTCTGACACCTCAGTGAATACATTAAGGGGTGCATTTTTAAAAATGGCATCATTTGAGGGAGTATTTATTATTCTGACACCTATGAGCCTTTACAATCTGGGCTTGGTGTAGGAAAACAAAGTGTTAATAATTAATGTTAAATTTGTACATCTCCTAAATGGTTAAAAAAAACAAAAGTTTTTCCAATGTGCGTCCAGAGTAAAGTAAACAGATGGAAATATATATCTTATCAAAAATGTCTATATTATGTTTGCACATATTTGAGATATTGCAGTTGAAAATGTGAAAAAATTACATTTTTTTCAAAGTGTTCCCAATTTTGGTGCTTTTAATAAATATACACAAATTCTATTGGTCTATTTTTACTGCCTAAATGAAGTAAAATATGTGGCAAAAAAATCAATGTCAGAATCGCTTGGATATGCAAAACCTTTACGGAGTTATTCCATGTCAAAGTGACAATGTCAGATTTCCAAAATTTGGCTTGGTCATTAATGCGCAAACAGGCTTGGTCACTAACAGGTTAAGCTGTAGTAGCATGGACAACCTGCGGATAGGTGGAACGCTGTTGTTGGAAATGTTGGAATTGTTGAACTGTTACACCCTTTCTGGGAAAAACATATATCAGACAACAACTAATAAATGAAAATGAAAGCAGCGCAGGGACTTTCCGCTCTCTCAGTATAAAAGAGACGACAGAAGCTATTGTGCAGGGGAAACAATCTGCAGAGATGGCAGGGCTCGTAACACTTTTTCAGGCATTATTTGAGGTCTTTAATGAGAAATTAAAGACCAATGAAGCTGAAGATGGAACCATGAATAATCCATGTTTGCTGACTGATGATGAGAGAAAACAAGCCAATGAAGCTAAAGAGCGGACCCTACGAATCCTATCTGATGCTCTGAAGAAACAGGGAAGTCTCCTTGTGGAAGACCCCAAGGAGTTTGGAGACCACAAGATGATGTATGATTATTATCCATTTATCACCACAGATCTGGTGAAGGAGCTGATCCGGGAACTAGAGAAGGTGACCTTTACAAAAAATACAGACCCTAAACATGATAATGAAACCAATGCTTATGTATATCCCAGATCAGACGACAGAACCATCTATCTATGTGCACTGTTCTGGGAGAAGGACGCAGAATCTAAATCCCGACAAAATACAATTATCCATGAGGTTTCCCATTTTCGTGGATATGGTCATACAGTCCAGGAAAACAGCAACCGTGTGCAGAAGTCACCGCAGTCTATGTTATGTCCTCTGACGACTTATGAAGTAGCTTATGAACTTACATCATCCATGGATCACTCTGGAACCTACACAAATGGCTCCTACTCCTGCTGTGGTGAGACCTCTAAGGACACCGTGTGTGAGAAATCCTGGACGGCAGACAAACTGAGGTAGGCGCTGTGTAAGGAATGTCTAGGAATTTACTGTTCTATTAATAATTATCATGGGTGTAACTAGAGCCTTCTGGGCTCCACGACAAATTTTGAGCATGGCATCCCCCTAAAAGTGTGTGCTTGGATGCACAGGTTCTAGTGGCATTGCTAGAGTCTATCCACATATGTCCCATCTCCTTCCCATAAAAGTAACATACTGTATATGTCTGCAGAGCTTATAAGTGATTGCAGTAGTTAAAGCCACAGGTGAAGTCTTCTCTGACCACTAGAGTCACTCACTTTCACTTCTTTTCTACAACTCATCTCTGAAGGATTTAATGCCAAGACCTTGTTGATTCCTCACCTTTCCAGCACATCCCCCACTCCGTACATAGTATCCCAGCCCCAGAAAGTATTAAATCCTTAATGATGCGTCCCTTTTTTTCTCCGTTTTTGTTTTTTCCTCCCCCTTTTAAAAAATTGTAACTTTATTTATTCATCGACGTCGCTGCATGAGGGCTTGTTTTTGGAGTAAAGTGGAGTAACGTGAAAAAGAAATTATATTCCTCCATCTTTCACTGCGTCTTGTTCCTACGGCGCACAAAGTGCAACAAAAATGACATGACATTTATTCTATGGGTCAGTACGATTACTACGATACCAAACTTGTATAGTTTGTTTTTTTCTGTACTACTTTTATTTTTTTCAAAGACATTTAATTTTTTTTATTTTCTGCCGCTATCATCTGCGTGCAATACCTTTTTTATTTTTCCATCAACGTAGTTGTGCAAAAGCTCATTTTTTGCGAGATGTACTGTAGTTCATGTTGGTACCATTTCGGAATACATGCGACTTTTTGATCGCTTTTTATTGCATTTTTTCTGAGAGACAGGTTGACTGAAATAGTGCATTTCTGGGGTTCTTTACTTTTTTTTCGGACGATGTTCACCTTGCGGGGTAAATAATGCACTACTTTGATAGATCAGACTTTTACAGACGCGGTGTCTTTTACAGACTGTGGGGAACATTATTACTACTGTGGGGGGCACTATAACTGCTGAGGCTGTTGTGGGGCTTAATATTACTACAAGGACTACTATAGGGGGTCAATATTAGTACAAAATTCACTATGGTGGTCACTATTACTGCTAAGGCCACTTTTGGGGTCATTATTACTGCTTAGGCCACTGTGGGGAACACTATAACTACTGAAGCCCCTGTGGAGTTCACTATTATTACTGAAGTCACTGTGGGGGTCACTATTACTGCACAGACCCCTGTGGGGGTCATCATTACTTCTGAGGCTGCTGTGGGGGTCACTATAACTACGGGCGCAACTGTGGTGGCCACTATTACTATTGAAGCAAATTTGGGGGTCACTATAACTGCTGGGGCTGCTGTGGGGCTCACTATTACTACAGAAGCCACTATGGTAGTCATTATTGCTGCTAAGACCACTGTTAGGGTCACTATTACTGCTGAGGTCACTGTGGGAGTCACTATTACTGCAGAGACCACTGTGTGGATGACTATTACTGCGGCGACCACTGTGAGGGATCACTATTACTATGGAAGCCACTGTGGGGGTCACTATTACTACTGAATTCACTGTGGGCATCAGTATTACTACAGAGACCACTGCGGGGTCACTATTACTTTTGTGGCTACTGTGGGAATCACTATAACTACTGGTGCAACTGTGCTGGTCACAATTACTACTGAAACCACTGTGGGGGTCACTGATAGTACTAGGGCTACTGTGGAGGTCAGTATTACTATTGATGATGTCACTATTACTGCTAAGGCCACTGTGGGCATCACTATTGCTACTGAGGCCACTGTGGGGGACACTATTACTACTGAAGCCACTGTGGTGGTCATTATTACTGCGGGGACCACTGTGGTGGTCACTATTACTACTAAAATCACTGTGGGGGTCACACATACTACTAGGGCTACTGTGGAGGTCACTATTACTATTTAAGGCATTACTATTACTGCTGAGGCCACTGGGAGGGTCATCTTTACTACTGAGGCCACTGTGGGGAACACTATTACTACTGAAGCCACTGTGCGGTCACTATTACTATTGAGGGCATCGCTATTACTGCTGAGGCCACTGTGGGTGTCCCTATTACTATTGATGGTGTCACTATTATTGCTGAGGCTGCTGTGGGGACACTATTACTACTAAAACCTTTGTGGGGGTCACTATTACTACTGGGGCTACTGTGGAGGTCAGTATTACTATTGAGGGCATCACTATTACTGCTGAGGACACTGTGGGGGTCACTTATACTACTGAGGCCACAGTGGGGAACACAATTACTACTAAGGCTGCTGTGGGTGGGGGGTCGCTATAACTGCTGGGGCTGCTTTGGGGCTCACTATTACTAGCAGGGCTGCTGTGCGGGTCACTATTACTACAGAAGCCACTATGGTGGTCACTATTGCTGCTAAGGCCACTGTTGTGGTCACTATTGCTGCTGGGGCTACTGTGGGGAACACTATTACTACTGAAGCCACTGTGGGGTTCACTATTATTACTGAAGTCACTAAGGCGGTCACTATTGCTGGTAAGGCACTGTGGGGGTCTTCATTACTACTGAAGTCAGTGTGGGGGTCGCTATTACTTTTGAGGCTGCTGTGGGTGTCACTATAACTACTGGCACAACTGTGGGTGTCACTATTACTACTGAAGTCACTGTGGGCATCAGTATTACTACAGAGACCACTGCGGGGTCACTATTACTTTTGTGGCTACTGTGGGAATCACTATAACTACTGGTGCAACTGTGCTGGTCACAATTACTACTGAAACCACTGTGGGGGTCACTGATAGTACTAGGGCTACTGTGGAGGTCAGTATTACTATTGATGATGTCACTATTACTGCTAAGGCCACTGTGGGCATCACTATTGCTACTGAGGCCACTGTGGGGGACACTATTACTACTGAAGCCACTGTGGTGGTCATTATTACTGCGGGGACCACTGTGGTGGTCACTATTACTACTAAAATCACTGTGGGGGTCACACATACTACTAGGGCTACTGTGGAGGTCACTATTACTATTTAAGGCATTACTATTACTGCTGAGGCCACTGGGAGGGTCATCTTTACTACTGAGGCCACTGTGGGGAACACTATTACTACTGAAGCCACTGTGCGGTCACTATTACTATTGAGGGCATCGCTATTACTGCTGAGGCCACTGTGGGTGTCCCTATTACTATTGATGGTGTCACTATTATTGCTGAGGCTGCTGTGGGGACACTATTACTACTAAAACCTTTGTGGGGGTCACTATTACTACTGGGGCTACTGTGGAGGTCAGTATTACTATTGAGGGCATCACTATTACTGCTGAGGACACTGTGGGGGTCACTTATACTACTGAGGCCACAGTGGGGAACACAATTACTACTAAGGCTGCTGTGGGTGGGGGGTCGCTATAACTGCTGGGGCTGCTTTGGGGCTCACTATTACTAGCAGGGCTGCTGTGCGGGTCACTATTACTACAGAAGCCACTATGGTGGTCACTATTGCTGCTAAGGCCACTGTTGTGGTCACTATTGCTGCTGGGGCTACTGTGGGGAACACTATTACTACTGAAGCCACTGTGGGGTTCACTATTATTACTGAAGTCACTAAGGCGGTCACTATTGCTGGTAAGGCACTGTGGGGGTCTTCATTACTACTGAAGTCAGTGTGGGGGTCGCTATTACTTTTGAGGCTGCTGTGGGTGTCACTATAACTACTGGCACAACTGTGGGTGTCACTATTACTACTGAAACCACTAGGGCTACAGTGAAGGTTACTATTACTATTTAAGGCATTACTATTACTGCTGAGGCCACTGGGAGGTTCATCTTTACTACTGAGGCCACTGTGGGGAACACTATTACTACTGAAACCACTGTGGGGTTCACTATTATTACTGAATTCACTGTGGGGGTCACTATTACTGAGGAGACCACTGTGGGGGTCATTATTACTTCTAAGGCTGCTGTGTGTGTCACTATAACTATTGAGGGTGTCACCATTACTGCTGAGGCCACTGTAGGGGTCACTATTACTACTGAGGCCACTGTGGGGAACACTTTTACTTCTGGGGCCGCAGTGGGGGGTCACTATTACTAATCGCGCTACTGTATGGTGTCACTATTACTGCTGAGGCTGCTGTGCGGGACACTATTACAACTGAAACCACTGTGGGGGAAACTATTACTACTGGAGCTACTGTGGAGGTCAATTTTACTATTATTGGGGTCACTATTACTGCTGAGGCCCCTCTGTGGGTCACTATTACTACTAAGGCCACTGTGGGGGTCACTATTCTTACTGAGGCCACTTAGGGGGTCACTATTACTGCTGAGGCCACTGTGGGGGGGTCACTATTACTACTAAGGCCACTGTGGGGGTCACTATTACTACTAAAGCCACCATGGGGGTCACTTTTACTGCTGAGACCACTGTAGAAGTCACTATTATTGCTGAGACCCCTATGGAGGTCACTATTACTGCGAAAGCTACTGTGGGGGTAACTATCAGTGCTGAACCCCCTTTGGGGATCACTATTACTTCTGAGGCCACTGTGGGAGTCACTATTAATGCTGAGTCCACTGTGGGGGTTACTATTACTACTGAGGCCACTGTAGGGGACACTATTACTACTGAGGCCACCGTGGGGGTCACTATTATTGTTGGGGTATGTTTACACATGGAAGAAATGCTGCAGAATGTCCTCAGCAGAAATTTCTGTGGCAAATTCTGCAGCATTTCTGCATTGAAAATGCAGTCAAAATCTGCACCCTTTCTATTTTGAAACAGCCCTGTCTTTTTTATAACAATGGAGGTAAAATCATACTTTGTGATAAGCCCCGCCCCCTGACATGTTGGCACTTTGCAATAAATAAGTGGGTTTTGGGTTGCAGTTTAGGCACTCGGTCTCTAATAGGTTTGCCATCAGTGTTATATAGTGTCCAACTCTGGGATACTATAAATGTATGCCTATTCTCCCAATCATGTCCACCACAGAAATAAAGCCCCCTTAGTTACCCAAAGTAATAGGGTCTTCTTTGTGCCGCCCACATGGTAACAGTGCCACCTTTGTGTCCACCATATGGTAATTGTGCCAAAGGATGTGACTGCCTCTAGTTATAGTGCCACAGTTTTGCTCCCCCCACAAAGTAACAGTGTCCGGTACAAAGTAATGGTGCCCTCTCTGAGTCAACCAATAGTAATAAGGATACATTTGTGCCCCCGGCAAGGTAATACCAGTAGTGCCTAGGTGTCCTTTACAAAGTAACACTTGAATGGTTCACCAGTAGGGATGAGCGAGTATACTCGCTAAGGCACTACTCGCTCGAGTAATGTGCTTTAGACGAGTATCTCCCTGCTCGTCCCTTAAGATTCGGGAGCCGCCGCAGCTGACAGGTGAGTTGCGGCGGGGAGCAGGGGAGAGCGGGCGGGAGAGGGGGAGAGAGAGAGATCCCCTCCGGCCCCCCCCCCCCCCCCCCCCGTTCTCCCCCGCCGCTCCCCGCTCCGTAGCGGTCCCTGAATCTTCAGGGATGAGCAGGGAGATACTCGGCTAAAGCACATTACTCGAGCGAGTAGTGCTTTAGCGAGTATACTCGCTCATCCCTATTCACCAGTCTTTCGCAAACAGATTTTCCTTACCATAATTGGCCCGTACACAGCCATGAAAAACTTCCTATAGAACCATTGATACTGTTTTGTTATTCAAACGTTTATTGAGCAGAAGCTCCATCTCTCCAGAGCTATAACTGGAGTATTCGATGGGCAGCCATGCCTATGGGTCCAATTTGAGGCAGAACAACACTAGCTGGGTGCTCTGTTACTGCTGCAGTGGAGTCGCACGGCATATATGAATATTTTTTGCAAATAAATTGCACCCCTTCTCTGCTTGTTGCGAAGTGGCATCCTAAGTGGTCATCAACCCTCACCTACCTCTCGTCCCAGTCCTGGGCATATGCCGATTTACACAGGGAAATGTGCTGCCAACAACAATGGTTTCTGGTGCTTCATAAAAGACTCCGTCAACCATCAAACAATTACTTTGCTTGTCAGCTGGTCAGCAGCTCCTTTGCACGGGGCAATGATTGGGTGAACGAACGTTCGTTGTCAATCATGGCCTTATGTAAAATGGGATTTAGGGTGACTACCCACTACAGTTTTTTTTGCTGGGAAATTCACAGCATTTTTTTTTCTGCAGGGGTCTATGGGACTTGTAATGTTAAAATCGCGATTCCGCGGTAAATTGCGATTTTGCGCGATTGCGATTTTAACATTATAAGTCCCATAGACCCCTGCAGAAAAAAAAAATGCTGTGAATTTCCCAGTAAAAAAAACTGTAGTGGGTAGTCACTCTAAGGGCGCATTCAGATGACCGTATATCAGCTGCCGGCCGATATACGGCGTCTCTCTCTGCAGGGGGTGGAGGCTGGAAGAGTGGGAGCAGTGCTCTGAGCTCCCGCCCCCCTCTCTGCCTCCTCCCCGCCCCCCTGCACTATTTTTAATGGGAAGAGGCGGGACAGGGGCAGAGCTATTTCCCTAATGTAGCCCCGCCCCACCCCGCTTTCTCTCATTGCAAATAGTGCAATGTATAGGCTCTGTATTAGGTAGTAGACTAGATGAAGCTCATGTTGAAGATGAAGACCCTTTCCTGCTCTCATGCACTCCTATTTATGCCTTCACTCGTACCACATGACATGACGGACTGATAAATTTACAGACAGGCAATGATTTTATGAAAGTTAACCTCTCAAGCGCCGCAGCTGTGCAACACACACTGGATATGACAAGAGAGTTTTGCACAGTGCCTCTACATAAGACAAATATGTATGACATTTATGGAGGGGACCAGGATGATATTCTGGGACACTACAAATGCACCACACCAAGTGATAGGACAAAACAAGTTCTCAGAACAGCAAAGTTTGATTTTTTTTAACCTCAGATCTGTAAAGAAATACAAAATAACACTTAAATCAATTAAATAATTTAAATTATATTTTTATTTTCCAGATTGATGCGCAAAGCGGCGCTGAAAGACACTGCTGGGGATGAGATGGCTAGTTCTTGTGACGATACAGAGTGGTCTGATGAAGATACAGAAACCTCTGATAGAGGGACCTTTATTTCTGGAGAAAAAATAAATAATACTGGAGAAGAGTCCGATACATCCGGTGTAGAGACAGAGGCTTCTTTAGAAGATATAGATGCCTCTGATGAAGAGGCAGATGATGCTGCGCAGCAGACAAATATTACTGCACAGAAGGTGAAGAGACAAACAGCTCTGGGGAAAATAAACACAGATATGCCAAAGGAACTGACCAATTTGTTAAAGACTAAACACAATCCGTTGAAGATGCAAAACAAACTATTAAATGCACAGACTAATCTCTTTAACGCACAGACTGATCTCTTAAGTGCATGGACCAATCTCTTAAACACAGCGACCGATCTCTTAAACGCACCGACCAATCTCCTAAACCGACCGACCGATCTCTTAAACGAATGGACCAATCTCTTAAACACATTGATCAATCTCTTAAACGCACCAACCAATCTCTTAAACACACCGACCAATCTCTTAAACGCATGGACCAATCTCTCAAACGCATGGACCAATCTATTAAATGCACGAACCAATCTCTTAAATGCATGTACCAATCCATTAAAAGGCACAGACGAATATATTAAATGCGCAGACCAATATATTAAATGCATAGACCAATCTTTTAAATGCATGGACTAATCTCTTAAATGCACAGACCAATCCATTAAAAGACGCAGACCAATATATTAACCCCTTAACGACCAGCCCATAGTATTTTTACGTCCTGCCCAAGTAGGCTTTATTCTCTAAGGACGTAAAAACATGCGTCCTGCAGAGAATAAAGCCCTGTGGGCTATGGACGTGACAGCTCCATGCTGTTGGTGCCCGCAGGTAGCCGACAGCATGGAGCTGTCATCCTGGGCTGTGGGCAGTCCCCCCCGGCATTGCGATCAGCGCTATCCAATGGATAGTGCCGATCGCAATAAAGTTTAAAAAAAGGTTTAAAAAGTTAAAGATTCAGCTGCCCTGATGGATCGGATCCATCAGGGCAGCTGAAATTACTCACCCGGCTTACCCGATGTCTGCCGCGGAGAATAGGTCCTCCGGGACCCGACGTGGCTCTTTTGCACATGCGCGCCAGACGAATGACGTCACGCGCATGCGCAGAAGAATGGGAACCCTGGAGAGTTTAAAATCTCCTGGTTCCAGGCTCCTGAAGGTAGCCGGGAACCAGGAGATGTCCCCGGACCCGCGATCGCCACTATCCAGTGGATAGTGGCGATCGCGAAAAAGTTTTAAAAAGTAAAAATAAAGTTAATTTCACCTCCCCTCATGGATTAGATCCATGAGGGGAGGTGAAAATACTCACCCCCGGTCCTCAGCGGTGTCCCGGTCTTCTGGGACCGGAGTCCCCTTCTGCGCATGCGTGCCCGATGATTGACATCGGGCGCGTGCACAGAGGGGCTCGAGCCCCGGGAAATTTAAAATCCCTCTGCTCCTGGCTGCCATGTGTAGCCAGGAGCAGAGGGATGTCCCTGCAGAGATGATCACTGTTATCCAATGGATAGCAGTGATCATTTAAAGTAAAAAAAAAGTGTAAAAAAGTAATAAAAAAAAGTGTAAAAAAGTAATTAAAAAAAAGTGTAAAAAAGTTAAAAAAAAAAGTTTAAAAAGTAAAAAAGTTTAAAACGCTTACATTTCATCTCCCCTCACAGATCATATCCGTGAGGGAGGATGAAATTACGTACCTAAGGCCCCCGGATTTATCCACGGACCTTACCACAGCTTCTGCGCACGCGGCCGTCGCCAAAGCGGCAGACGCATGCGCAAAAGCCGTGGATTGCCAGGATAACTTAAAATCTCCCTGCTCTTGGCTACAAAACTGAGCCAAGAGCCTGGAAATTTCACGGGGGGCCGCGGTGAGCGGTTCCTGATCACGTGTTCGCCGTTATCTAATGGATAATGGCGATCACGTAAAAGTTTTTTTTAAAAGTTAGTTTCATCTCCCCTCACTGATGCGATCAGTGAGAGGAGATGAAACTTTTTACCAGAGGCCTCCGTATTTGCACCCTGACGCGATCCTTATCCGTGAACTTACCCGGATTCTGCACATGCGACCGCCGGCAAAATACCGGACACATGCGCAGGAGTCGGGGAGCCCAGGAAATTTAAAATCTCCTTGCTCTCGGCGACCAACGGTTGCTCAGATCCTGGAGCAGTGACGGGTGGCCTCGGTGAGAGGTCCCCGGTCACGTAATAAAAAAGTAGCGATCTACCTTAGGTCGGTCTCACATGACCGGATAGGAATTACGGATTCCGCGTGCGTCTGATCCGCAGTATTACGCAGATCAATCGCATTGGATTACACAATTCCGCTCACATTAGTGGGTCGGAACTGCGTAATCCACTCGCAGAAAAGAGAACGCAGCAGGTACTATTTTACCGCGGCTATCCGCAGCATAGAGCCTATTGTGCTCCATGGTCATGGATATATCCGCTGCCCATACGCAACTACGTTGTATACGGGCTGCGGGTACCCGCGTCATCGCTAAGCGACAGTACGGGAAATACAAACAAAAAAAAAATGTGCTGCGCATGACCGCCTGTGTGAGTAGGCAGTTATGCGCAGTACATTACGTGGCCGTACGCAGGGTCACAGCCGGGCTCACAGATGGGATCCGCTGCGGGCCTCCGCAAGCGGATTCCGCCTACGGCTGCATGAGCTCGGCGTTATTCAGACCGCTACCAGTAATACGTATTTTACAAGAAGCCCCGGGAACGCTTGCCTTCCTGCAGTTCCAGGAGCACCTTGTTAAGCGCCTTCTGTGTGAGACCGCCGCACCTCAGCAAGCTTACGGAGACTCACAGAGCGCCACTTTTTACACCCCATACCTGCCACTGAGGTCAAGAAATAACCCCCAAAAAGCATGAGAGGAGGGGGGATACACGGTTTTATTGCCCCATGGGCCCATTCCAACCAGCCTCCGTAATTACCCCTGTCTTCGGAAATACCACACAGTTCACATATAACTTTTATCTAAGATTTGCGAACGCCGAAAAGGGCGCGGAGTGTGTGTGTGTGTGTGCGGGGGGGGGGGGGGGGGGGGGGCCGTGGTTGGGGGGAAAATTTTTAGGGAGTCAATTTTTATTCCATACAAATAAGCAATGGGGCCTGGAATTTATTCAATTGTGCCCTGAAATCCAACGGGTGTTCCCTCCTTTATAAGCCTTGCCATGGGTCCTGTAAGTAAATTAGGGCCACAACGGGTATGTTTCTGAACACAGGACAAACAGGGGTATCCATTTGGGGGTGCATGTCTTCATTCCTATGTACCCTGTACAAAAAAACTTTTTAAATTTAAAAAATTGCCCCAAAAATTGAAAATCGTGACTTTTTCCTGCTGCTTTGATTAGATTCATTCAAATACTGTGGGGTCAAAATACGCAGTACACCCCTAGATGAATTTGTTAAGGGGTCTAGTTTTCAAAATGGGGTCATTTGAGGGTGTTCTTTATAGTTTTGGCCGCTCAATGGCTCTATAAGTGGGCATTGGGGCCTGGAATTTATTCAGTTGTACCCTGAAATCCAACGGGTGTTCCTTTCATTCTAGCCCTAGCCATGTGTCCTGTAAGTCTATTAGGGCCACAATGGGTATGTTTCTGAACATGGGACAAACAGGGCTATTCATTTCGCGGTGAAAGTCTTTATTTATACATGTGCTGTACAAAAAAAACCTGTTTTTAAATTGACGCAATAGCCCAAAAAATGAAAATCGTAATTTTTTTCTTACTGCTTTGCTTAGATCTATTCAAAAATTGTAGGGTTAAAATACACAGTACACCCCTAGATAAATTCGTTAAGGGGTCTAGTTTTCAAAATGGGGTCATTTGTGGGGGTTCTCTATTGTTTTGGGTGCTTAAGAACTCTACAATTGGGCAATGGGGCCTAAAAGGACTTCAAGCAAAATCTATGTTCTGAAAGCCACCGATTACTCCTTTCATTTTGGGCCCCGTTGTGCATGCGGACATAAGATTAGGACCACAATGGGTATATTTCTGAAAACAGCACAAACCGGGGTATCCATTTTGGGGTGCAAGTCTTCCTTCATATGTGTGCTGTACAAAAAAAGCTGTTTTTAAAATGACAGAATTGCCAAAAAAACGAAAATCCTACTTTTTTCCTTTTGCTTTGCTTGAATTTATTCAAAAACTCTGGGGTCAAAATACACAGTACACCCCTAGATATATTCGTTAAGGAGTCTAGTTTTCAAAATGGGGTCATTTGTTGGGGTTCTCTATTGTTTTGGGCGCTCAAGAACTCTACAATTGGGCAATGGGGCCTAAAAGGACTTCAAGCAAAATCTATGTTCTGAAAGCCAGTGACTACTCCTTTCATTTTGGGCCCTGTTGTGCATCCAGACATAAGATTAGGGCCACAATGGGTATGTCTCTGAACACGGGACAAACAGGGGTATCCATTTTGGGGTGCAAGTCTTCATTCATATGTCTGCTGTACAAAAAAAGCTGTTTTTAAAATGACAGAATTGCCAAAAAAGCGAAAATCACAATTTTTTCCTTTTGCTTGGCTTGAATTCATTCAAAAACTGTGGGGTCAAAATATGCAGTACACCCCTAGATACATTCCTTAAGGGGTCTAGTTTTCAAAATGGGGTCATTTGTGGGGGTTTTCTATGGTTTTGGGTGCTCAAGAACTCTACATGTGTGCTTTGGGGCCTAAAAGGACTTCAAGCAAAATTTCTGTTTTGAAAGACACTGACTACTCCTTTCATTTTGGGCCCCGTTGTGGACTCAGATATAATAACATTAGGACCACAATGGGTATATTTCTGAACACAGGGAAAAAAGGGGTATCCATTTTGGGGTGTAGCTCCTCATTTTCATGTAAACTATAGGAAAAAAATATGTCTTTAAAATGACAGATTTGCAAAAATATGAAATTTTACTTTTTCTCCTATAAATTGAATTAATTCCTGAAAAAAAACTGTGGGGTCAAAATACTCATGACACCCCTCAGTGAATACACTAAGGGGTGTAGTTTTTAAAATGGGGTCATTTGTGGGGGTGTCTATTATTCTGACATTCATGAGCCTTTCCAATCTTGGCTTGGTGTAGATAAACAAAGTGTTCCTCAAAATGCTAAAAAGTAATGTTAAATTTGTACGTCTCCTAAATGGTTAAAAAAAAAACGAAAGTTTTTCCAATGTGTGCCCAAAATAAAGTAAATGGGTGGAAATATATATCTTAGCAAAAATCTCTATATTATGTTTGCACATATTTAAGATATTGCAGTTGGAACTGTGAAAAAAATGACGATTTTTTCGAAATTTTCCCAATTTTGGCACTTTTAATAAATAAACACAAATTCTATCGGTCTATTTTTTCCGCCTAAATGAAGTACAGCATGTGGCGAAAAAACTATGTCAGAATCGCTTGGATATGCAAAACCTTTCTGGTGTTTTTCTATGTTAAAGTGACACATGTCAGATTTGCAAAATTTGGCCTGGTCATTAAGGCGCAAACAGGCTTGCTCACTGAGGGGTTAAAAGCATAGACCAAAGTATTAACCCCTTAGTAATGGCCCTATTGCCTTTTTATCTTCTGATTAAGTGGGCTTTAATCCTAGAGGACGTAAAAATATGCATCCTCTTAGGATTAAAGCCGTGCAGGATCTGGACATGACAGCTCTATGCTGTTGGTTGCCGGAGCTTACTCACCCCAGTCCTCCGTGATGTCCTGCGATGATTTGGTCCTCAAGGACCTGACGCCGCTCTTCTGCACATGCTAGCTGGGAAGCAGGAGATGTCACTGGGGACCGCAGAGACCGGTCCCTGGGCCTGTGATCGCCAGTATCCACTGGATACCAGCGATCACAGGAAAAAAAAAGTTTAAAAAAGTTAAACTTTCAGCTGCCCTTACGGATTGGATCCATGGGGGGCAGCTAAAAATACTCACCCCGGTCCTCTGTGATGTTCCCCGATGATCGGGACCTGCCGCGGGCTTTTGTTCATGTGCCGATGTGGCACGCATGCGCAGAAGGGCGGAGAGCAGGGTAAATTTAAAATCTCCCTGCACCCGGCTGTCAAAGATAGCCAAGTGCAGGAAGATGTCCCTGGGGACCGCTCTATGCGGTTCCCAGTCACATGATCACTGTTGACCATCGGATAACAGTGAACATGTAAAGTGAAAAAAGTTAAATAAAAAGTTTAAAAAATGACAGTTTCATCTCTTCCTACGTAATTTTTTGCTACTGCTTTGCTTAAAATCATTTAAAAACTGTGGGGTAAAAATATTCAGTACACCCCTAAATGGATTTGTGTTGGGGTCTAGTTTTCAAAATGGGGTCATTTATGGGGGTTCTCCATCGCTTTGGCTGCTCAAGGGCCGCACAAGTAGGCAATGGCACCAAATCACTTTCATGCAAAATTTCTGTTCTGAAAGCCACAGGCTGCTCCTTTCGGTTTGGGCCCCTTGTGCATACACACATAAGATTAGCGTCACAATGGGTATGTTTCTGAACACAGGACAAACAGGGGTATCCATTTTGGGGTGTAACTCTTCATTTTCATGTGCACTTTAGAAAAAATGATTGGCCTTTAACATCATGTATTTTTTAAAATATGAAATTTAATTTTTTCTCCTCTAAATTGCATTAATTCCTGAAAAAAAACTGTTGGGTCAAAATACTCCTGATCCCCCTCAGTGAATACATTAAGGGGTGTCGTTTTTAAAATGGGGTCATTTGTGGGGGTATCTATCATTCTGACACCTATGAGCCTTTGCAATCTTGGCTTGGTGCAGGAAAACAAAATGTTAATTAATCAATGTTAAATGTGTACGTCTCTTAAATGTTTTTAAAAAGCTAAAGTTTTTCAAATGTGCATCCAAAATAAAGTAAACGGATGAAAATATATATCTTAGCAAAAATTTGCACAGTATGTTTACACATATTTGAGACATTGTAATTGAAAATGTGAAAAAAATGATAATTTTTAAAAAATGTTCCTAATTTTGGTGCTTTTAATAAATATACATAAATTCTATCGGTCTATTTTTACCACCTAAATGAAGTACAACATGTGACGAAAAAACAATGTCAGAATCACTGGGATATGCAAAACCTTTACATAGTTATTCTATGTAAAAGTGACACGTCAGATTTTCAAAATTTGGCTCCGTCACTAAGGCACAAACAGGGTTGGTCACTATGGGGTAAAACACACAGACCAATCTCCGAGGCTAAATTCACATAAGCATTTAATCACGGCTAATTTTGCCACAATAAAATTTGCGACCATCTGCAGCATTAAATTCCAATGCATTTGTAGTGGCACGGGGTTAACAGGGTCCCTCCATAATGTATGACTGCATTTGTCTCGTGCATTGTATTGTCAGTGTGTTTCATGTTGCATGAATTTGATGTGCATTGCACTTCTGCAGCAGTGAATGAGTTAACTGTCTGGTATGTGAGATGTCTGAGAAATGTATCTTGTTGTTTGTCACCTGATCATGCTTTACATATGTGAATGAAAGATGGTTTGCAAGGAGATCCATTCTGGACTTGCAAGTGTGAGTAACGTGTGCAGAGCTGCAAGTGAGCGACACAGACACCTTCAATTCTGTGTGGCTAAGAATGGAAAAGGCTTAAATGTATCCTCACTAGAGATGAGCGAGCACCAAAATGCTCGGGTGCTCGTTACTCGGGACAAAATTTTCGCGATGCTCGAGGGTTCGTTTTGAGTAACGAACCCCATTGAAGTCAATGGGCGACCCGAGCATTTTTGTATATCGCCGATGCTCGCTAAGGTTTCCATTTGTGAAAATCTGGGCAATTCAAGAAAGTGATGGGAACGACACAGCAACGGATAGGGCAGGCGAGGGGCTACATGTTGGGCTGCATCTCAAGTTCCCAGGTCCCACTATTAAGCCACAATAGCGGCAAGAGTGGCCCCCCCCAACAACTTTTACTTCTGAAAAGCCCTCATTAGCAATGCATACCTTAGATAAGCACCACACTACCTCCAACAAAGCACAATCACTGCCTGCATGACACTCCGCTGCTACTTCTCCTGGGTTACATGCTGCCCAACCCCCCCCCCCCCCCGCCGCACGACGCAGTGTCCACAGCGCACACCAAAGTGTCCCTGCGCAGCCTTCAGCTGCATTCATGCCACACGCTGGCCTCATAGCCACACCACCCTCATGTCTATTTATAAGTGCGTCTGCCATGAGGAGGGACCGCAGGCACACACTGCAGAGGGTTGGCACGGCTAGGCAGCGACCCTCTTTAAAAAGGGCGGGGCGAAAGCCCACAATGCTGTACAGAAGCATTGAGAAATATAATCCTGTGCCACCGCCATCAGGAGCTGCACACGTGGGCATAGCAATGGGGAACCTATGTGCCACACACTATTCATTCTGTCAAGGTGTCTGCACGCCCCAGTCAGACCGCGGTTTTTTATAAATAGTCACAGGCAGGTACAACTCCGCAATGGGAATTCCGTGTGCACCCACAGCATGGGTGGCTCCCTGGAACCTACCGGCTGTACATAAATGTATCCCATTGCAGTGCCCTGGACAGCAGAGCTAACGTCAGATTAAATGCAGGTGGGCTTCGGCCCACACTGCATGCCCCAACCTGACCGGGGTTTTTAATTCATAGACACAGGCAGGTACAACTCCCTATTGGGAAGTCCCTGTGGACCCACAGCATGGGTGGGTGCCAGGAAGCCACCGGCGGTACATAAATATATCCCATTGCATTGCCCATCACAGCTGAGGTAATGTCATGTTTAATGCAGGTGGGCTTCGGCCCACACTGCATGCCCCAGTCAGACTGGGGTTCTTTAGAAGTGGACACATGCAGTTACAACTCCGTGTGGACCGACAGCATGGGTGGCTCCCTGGAACCCACCGACGGTACATAAATATATCCCATTGCAGTGCCCAGCACAGCTGAGGTAATGTCATGTTTAATGCAGGTGGGCTTCGGCCCACACTGCATGCCCCAGTCAGACTGGGGTTCTTTAGAAGTGGACACATGCAGTTACAACTCCGTGTGGACCGACAGCATGGGTGGGTGCCAGGAAGCCACCGGCGGTACATAAATATATCCCATTGCATTGCCCATCACAGCTGAGGTAATGTCATGTTTAATGCAGGTGGGCTTCGGCCCACACTGCATGCCCCAGTCAGACTGGGGTTCTTTAGAAGTGGACACATGCAGTTACAACTCCGTGTGGACCCACAGCATGGGTGGCTCCCTGGAACCCACCGACGGTACATAAATATATCCCATTGCAGTGCCCAGCACAGCTGAGGTAATGTCATGTTTAATGCAGGTGAGCTTCGGCCCACACTGCATGCCGCAGTCAGACTGGGGTTCTTTAGAAGTGGACACATGCAGTTACAACTCCGTGTGGACCGACAGCATGGGTGGGTGCCAGGAAGCCACCGATGGTACATAAATATATCCCATTGCAGTGCCCAGCACAGCTGATGTAACATCAGCTTTAATGCAGGTGGGCAAAAAATTAATTGGATTACACTGTAGGCGAGGGCCCCAAAAAATTGGTGTACCAACAGTATTATTGTACGTCAGAAAAATTGCCCATGCCCAACCAAGAGGGCAGGTGAAACCCATTAATCGCTTTGGTTAATGTGGCTTAATTTGTAACTAGGCCTGGTGGCAGCCCAGTCAAAATAAAAATAGGTTCAGGTGCAAGTTTCAACGCTTTAATGAGCATTGAAATGTATAAAAATTGTTTACAAAAATTATATGACTGAGCCTTGTGGGCCTAAGAAAAATTGCCCGTTCGGCGTGATTACGTGAGGTTTCAGGAGGAGGAGCAGGAGGAGGAGGATGAATATTATACACAGATTGATGAAGCTAAAAGGTCCACATTTTTGATGGTGATAGAGAACAATGCTTCCATCCGCGGGTGCAGCCTACGTATTGTTTAGATATCGCTGCTGTCCGCTGGTTAAGAGAAGAGAAGTCTGGGGAAATCCAGGCTTTGTTCATCTTGATGAGTGTAAGCCTGTCGGCACTGTTGGTTGGTAGGCGGGTACGCTTATCTGTGATGATTCCCCCAGCCGCACTAAACACCCTCTCTGACAAGACGCTAGCCGCAGGACAAGCAAGCACCTCCAGGGCATACAGCGCTAGTTCAGGCCACGTGTCCAGCTTCGACACCCAGTAGTTGTAGGGGGCAGAGGCGTCACCGAGGACGGTCGTGCGATCGGCTACGTACTCCCTCACCATCCTTTTACAGTGCTCCCGCCGACTCAGCCTTGACTGGGGAGCGGTGACACAGTCTTGCTGGGGAGCCAGAAAGCTGTCAAAGGCCTTAGAGAGTGTTCCCCTGCCTGTGCTGTACATGCTGCCTGATCTCCGCACCTCCCCTGCTACCTGGCCCTCAGAACTGCGCCTTCTGCCACTAGCGCTGTTGGATGGGAATTTTACCATCAGTTTGTCCGCCAGGGTCCTGTGGTATAGCATCACTCTCGAACCCCTTTCCTCTTCGGGTATGAGAGTGGAAAGGTTCTCCTTATACCGTGGGTCGAGCAGTGTGTACACCCAGTAATCCGTAGTGGCCAGAATGCGTGTAACGCGAAGGTCACGAGAAAGGCATCCTAACATGAAGTCAGCCATGTGTGTCAGGGTACCTGTACGCAACACATGGCTGTCCTCACTAGGAAGATCACTTTTAGGATCCTCCTCCTCCTCAGGCCATACACGCTGAAAGGATGACAGGCAAGCAGCATGGGTACCCTCAGCAGTGGGCCAAGCTGTCTCTTCCCCCTCCTCCTCCTCCCCCTCCTCCTCCTTCTCCTCAACGCGCTGAGATATAGACAGGAGGGTGCTCTGACTATCCAGTGACATACTGTCTTCCCCCGCCTCTGTTTCTGAGCACAAAGCATCTGCCTTTATGCTTTGCAGGGAACTTCTGAAGAGGCATAGCTGGGGAATGGTGACGCTAATGATTGCAGCATCGCCGCTCACCATCTGGGTAGACTCCTCAAAGTTTCCAAGGACCTGGCAGATGTCTGCCAACCAGGCCCACTCTTCTGTAAAGAATTGAGGAGGCTGATTCCCACTGCGCCGCCCATGTTGGAGTTGGTATTCCACTATAGCTCTACGCTGCTCATAGAGCCTGGCCAACATGTGGAGCGTAGAGTTCCACCGTGTGGGCACGTCGCACAGCAGTCGGTGCACTGGCAGATGAAACCGATGTTGCAGGGTGCGCAGGGTGGCAGCGTCCGTGTGGGACTTGCAGAAATGTGCGCAGAGTCAGCGCACCTTTCCGAGCAGGTCTGACAAGTGTGGGTAGCTTTTCAGAAAGCGCTGAACCACCAAATTAAAGACGTGGGCCAGGCATGGCACGTGCGTGAGGCTGCCGAGCTACAGAGCCGCCACCAGGTTATGGCCGTTGTCACACACGACCATGGCCGGTTGGAGGCTCAGCGGCGCAAGCCAGCGGTCGGTCTGCTCTGTCAGACCCTGCAGCAGTTCGTGGGCCGTGTGCCTCTTCTCTCCTAAATAATCAAAGTTGCGGCAGCACTCCGTTGGATTCAACCACAATAATGGGAGGGAACAGGAAATAATGCGCAAAATCTCGTGCAGGAGGAACCGACTACCTTGGATCCTCAAAGGTCATCAATTCATAAAGAAGTAGCGAGCAGCGCCAGAGATGGATACATTTTCTTTAAAAGCACATCAATAGATGCCTCTTTATTATATTCAATACATCCAGTAATCCTCTTCTCTCCTAAGCTGAGTAGTTTCAGCACGGCCTGCTGACGCTTGCCCACCGCTGTGCTGCCATGCCGCGCGACACCGACTGCTGGCGACGTGCTGCTGCTGACACATCTTGATTGCGAGACAGAGGTTGCGTAGGAGGAGGAGGAGGAGGGTGGTTTAGTGGAGGAAGCATACACCGCCGCAGATACCACCACCGAGCTGGGGCCCGCAATTCTGGGGGTGGGTAGGACGTGAGCGGTCCCAGGCTCTGACTCTGTCCCAGCCTCCACTAAATTCACCCAATGTGCCGTCAGGGAGATATAGTGGCCCTGCCCGCCTGTGCTTGTCCACGTGTCCGTTGTTAAGTGGACCTTGGCAGTAACCACGTTGGTGAGGGCGCGTACAATGTTGCGGGAGACGCGGTCGTGCAGGGCTGGGACGGCACATTGGGAAAAGTAGTGGCGACTGGGAACTAAGTAGCGCGGGGCCGCCGCCGCCATCATACCTTTGAAAGCCTCCGTTTCCACAGCCCTATACGGCAGCATCTCCAGGCTGATAAATTTGGCTATGTGCACGTCTAACGCTTGAGCGTGCGGGTGCGTGGCGGCGTACTTGCGCTTGTGCTCCAACACTTGAGCTAGTGACGGCTGGACGGTGCGCTGAGAGACATTGGTGGATGGGGCTGAGGACAGCGGAGGTGAGGGTGCAGGCCAGGAGACGGTAGTGCCTGTGTCCTGAGAGGGGGGTTGGATCTCAGTGGCAGGTTGGGGCACAGGGGGAGAGGCAGCGGTGCAAACCGGAGGCGGTGAACGGCCTTCGTCCCACCTTGTGGGGTGCTTGGCCATCATATGTCTGCGCATGCTGGTGGTGGTGGCTCCCCGGCTGATCTTGGCGCGACAAAAGTTGCACACCACTGCTCGTCGGTCGTCTGCACTCTCAGTGAAAAACTGCCAGAACTTTGAGCACCTCGGCCTCTGCAGGGTGGCATGGCGCGAGGGGGCGCTTTGGGAAACAGTTGGTGGATTATTCGGTCTGGCCCTGCCTCTACCCCTGGCCACCGCACTGCCTCTTCCAACCTGCCCTGCTGCTGCACTTGCCTCCCCTCTGAAGACCTATCCTCAGTAGGCGTAGCAAACCAGGTGGGGTCAGTCACCTCATCGTCCTGCTGCTCTTCCTCCGAATCCTCTGTGCGCTCCTCCCTCGGACTTACTCCAATTACTACTACCTGAGTGATAGACAACTGTGTCTCATCGTCATCGTCCTCCTCACCCACTGAAAGCTCTTGAGACAGTTGCCGGAAGTCCCCAGCCTCATCCCCCGGACCCCGGGAACTTTCCAAAGGTTGGGCATCGGTCACGACAAACTCCTCCAGTGGGAGAGGATTCGGAACCATTGCTGCCCATTCTGGGCAGGGGCTGAGAACAGTTCCTGGGAGTCTGCCTGCTCC
Source organism: Eleutherodactylus coqui (assembly GCF_035609145.1). NCBI lineage: Eukaryota > Metazoa > Chordata > Amphibia > Anura > Eleutherodactylidae > Eleutherodactylus > Eleutherodactylus coqui. The sequence goes on from NC_089844.1 coordinate 38,796,240, forward strand.
TCAGAATGTGTCATTGTAATGGAGTGAGGAGGCTGGGAGGAAGGAGGAGCAGCAGCCAGAGGATTCAGAGTTGCAGCAGTGAACGGCGCAGAACTCTGGGTGGTCGATAGATTGCTGGATGCACTTTCTGCCATCCACGACAGGACCTGCTCACACTGCTCATTTTCTAATAAAGGTCTACTGCGTTGACCCATTAATTGTGAGATGAATGTGGGGACGCCAGAAACGTGCCTCTCTCCTAATCCCGCAGCAGTCGGCTGCGATACACCTGGATCAGGAGCTCGGCCTGTGCCCACACCCTGACTTGGGCCTCCGCGTCCTCGCCCGCGTCCACTTCCTCTAGGCCTACCCCCTACCCCTCAGCATGCTGTATTACCAGGAATGCAGAAACAGAACGCTGTAATTAAATGTGCCGCTTATTGGCCTGTGGTTGGAGGCTGACTTCCCTTACGGAACGCACAGCAGAGCCAGGAAACAATTTTGCACACGCCTGTAGTGAGACGTAGGTGCGTATGACTGAGCTAGTGGAATTCACAGCGCAGAAGCAGTCAAGTGGCCAAAGGCCAGTAGTAGGCCTTAAGTATTTTGCTTCTATTTTTTTTAAATGCTGAGCTGATACAGCAGACAGGTATTGTAGGCAGCGTATAATATTATGTATACTGTTTCCCTCTGGCAGGATGACGGCGCTGATGTAACAGAGACAGCAAATCCAGGAAACAATTTTGCGCAAGCCTGCTGTAACGCTTAGCTGCGTATTAATTAGGACTACTACCCCCAGCAGACACGCAGTAAACTGAAGACGGTCACAGGCAGCCCAAATATAGTATTTTTCCCCAATTTTTTGGAAAAAGCCCACTGCCTATATAGCTTGAATATCTCTTTCCCTGCCTCACCAGTACTGGCCCTATACTCTGTACAATGACTGCAGACTGCGGACGCAATGCTCTGCACGCCCGATATACAAAAAAAAAATTGTGCAACACTGCTAAAAGCAGCCTCAACAGTACTGCACACGGTCAGATGTGGCCCTAAGAAGGACCGTTGGGGTTCTTGAAGCCTAAAATCACTCCTAACGCTCTCCCTATAGCAGCTCCGGCACCAGCAGCACTTTCCCTGATCTCTGTCAGAATGCATCTGTGGCGAGCCGCGAGAGGGGCCGATTTTTATACTCGGGTGACACCTGATCTCGCCAGCCACACACTGCAGGGGGGTGGTATAGGGCTTGAACGTCGCAGGGGGAAGTTGTAATGCCTTCCCTGTCTTTCTATTGGCCAGAAAAGCGCGCTAACGTCTCAGAGATGAAAGTGAAAGTAACTCGAACATCGCGTGGTGCTCGCCTCTAGTAACGAGCATCTCGAACACGCTAATACTCGAACGAGTATCAAGCTCGGACGAGTACGTTCGCTCATCTCTAATCCTCACCCTTCCCTGGGTCTGCTTTACCCAGCAGATGCCAGTGGTGTCCTAAGCCACTGATGGATGGAGGGAGAGTGGAACCGCCATTGCAGTGTGGAGTACCTGCCGAATGTGAGTGCAGACCGGTAGAGAGCTGGTGAGAGTAAAAGTTGTTGGTACCGGGAACAGAACACTGCAGATAACTAGGTTGGTATTTTCTTCTGTCAACCCATGATTTTCTCCCTGTTGCACCACTTTGTGATGTCTGCACCATTTTCCTGCTGGCGTGAGTTAAATACTTGTAATTGGACTGTAAATAGTTTTCTAGCAGTAAACAAGTTCTGCCGACCGTTCCCGGCTTTGCTATTTAAACATTCCCTGTGAGTGTGGACCATTTATTTTACCATCCGGATTCACTGCAGAGAAAGGAACAGCAGCATCACTGTGATAACAGACTACTAAGGTAAACCACGTATTGGGTTACTCCTTTGAAAGGCCTACGCTCAGTTACTTGGTTGGGTCCTGTGCTACCCTCGGGGTGGGAGATGGTAGAGCACCGTGACAAGACCCAAACTCTACTCTACTGTCTCCGAGGCTGAGGGCCTGCTCCTCGGATGCTGCACATTCATTCAGATGCACGCTTTTTAGCTGCATCAAAACATCGATAGGACATCGTGGCCGAATACGCCAGCCGATGTTTTGACGTGGCCCTATTTTTCGGCCTCAATCAGCTGGCAGCTCCCATAGGCTTCTATGGGAGCGACTGGGAAAGGGAGGCGGAGAGAGTTTAGCAGCAGATAGCACTGCTAAACCATGTCACCTGGCTCTATTGAGCCATTAGAAGTATTTATCCTAGCTGAAGGAATTCTGGGCTGCATTCATTCAGATGGCCAATTTTCCAGTGAGTAATCCTAAAATACAGCACTCTATGACAGATCTCAGTGCTGAAGATCTAGCTGCTTATTTCAAAGTGAAAATTTACAACATTCCCCAAGAAATAACTTCCAAGTCCCCAACTAGCTTTGATCCCCCTCCCTCCTCCTCTAGTTCACTTTCAGTTTTTGACTAAACAACATAAGAAGTCTCCAGGCTCCTCTCTTCTTCTTGCCCTACTACCTGCATTAATGACCCTATTCCCTCTCACCTCCTTAAGTCCCTTTTTCTGGCTGTCATCGGCCACCTCACAACAATATTTATCCTATCTCTTTCTTCTGGTATCTTTTCCTCCTCTTTCAAACATGCTGTCATATACCCATTACTAAAGAAACTGTCTCTTGACTTGACCCATCCTGTGTTGCCAACTACCGACCCGTCTCTAATCTCCCCTTCATCCGCAAACTCCTGGATCATCTGGTCCACTCTCGCCTAATAAGCTCAGATACTGCTCTTCTTGACCTCTTACAGTCTGGTTTTTGCACTCTACATTCTATAGAAACCGCTCTTACTAAAGTGTCAAAAGATCTCTTGACAGGAAATCAAATGACGACCACTCTCTATTCTTCTGGATCTCTGTGGTGTTTGACACTATAGATAACCAACTCCTTAGTATGCCCTACATTATTGGCCTTAAGGATACTGCGCTCTCCTGGTTTTCCTCCGACCTCTCTGACAACTTGTTCAGTCTCTCATTTGCCAGCTATACTTCTCATCTTCTCCTTGCTATTGGGGTCCCTCAGGATTTGGTCCTTGGCCCTCTTCTCTTTTCCATGTACGTGGCCCGCACTAGACAAGCTATCAGTAGATTTGGGTTTTAATACCATCTATATTCTGACGACACCCAATTATATACTTTTTTACCTGACATCATACCCAACTACAAAACACCAGTGATCATCCGCTGTCTCTAACACTTTTATCTTTCTATCTGAAACGGAACTTCTCAAAAACTGAACTTCTTGTGTTTTCTCCATCTACTGACTAACCTAAACCTGACATCTACATCTCAGTCTGTGGTACCACCATAACTCCTCAGCAGCATGCTCTGTCTTGGGGTCACATTTGATTCTGGTTTTTCCTTCATGTCCCATATTTAGTCAATTACTCGCTCATTTCATCTGTACCTCAAGAACATCTCCAGAACTCACCCTTTCCTCACTGTGGAGACATCAAGAACTCTCCACTCTTGGATTGATTACCGAAGACTAAATTCCTCTATAAACTGGTCCTCCCACACCGAAAAAATTATTATTGTTATATAAGAGCCCCAAATATAGAAAGATGTAATGAAGTATACTATTATATTCTTAAAGTAATGACTATGTCAATACACTACACATTGCTCATTTCATTACAAAGATCAGATTGGGGCCATATCCATGGCTAACCATTAAGGGCTTCAACAGACGAACATATGTGCAAATATACTCTCCGCACTGGAGCTTATTTGCGCATGGACAAAGGTTGTCCTAAAGGTCAGACCCTTCCCCTAGTTTTTTTTGAACCTGACATAGAATTCTATGGTAGCTTTCTGTGTAATACACAAACAGGGCAAGACCTATCTTTTGCCGCATGCAAGAAATGCGCGTGAGAAACACACTCATCGGAACGAACGATTTGACATCAATGGGTTCGCTTTGTTATGTTTTGTGGGCGTGAGTTTCACACACGCAAAAAAGTTCATTAAGCCCCAAGGCCACTCTCTCACATCCCGCTTTTTACCGTGATTAGTGCAGCGTTTCAAATGCTGCGCTAATTGTAGTACAACGACTCCATTGACTTAAATGGGGCCGCTCAGACTAGTGCTTGAATGCGGCATTTCTAACACCATGATTTTCGAGCGCTGCCTGTATTTTCACGCGTTTTTGGTGCTTGTTAACACACTTTATCACCCATCACAATGATGGGGTGCGTTAATAAATGCTGTAGCATGTGTTCGAAAATGTTGCGTGAAATTGCGGTTAAATGCCACAGTTACGGACGTAGTGTTTTGTGGACGCATGCATGTTAGAGCAGCCTTGCACTGCGATTATCCATACAATCCACTTTTTGTTTCTTCTTTCTGTATGCAATGCATTAGAAAATCTCCTGCTACCTGAACAGTCGCTACTTGGCCCTGGAGCCTTAAGGGGCCCATAGGCCCCTCTACCACATAAGAAGAGACCAGTATCATATATGGCACATGGTGGGCGCGCGTGCGCGCGCGGGGGGGGGTCTATTGCAGATTTTGCATTGGAGCCCAAGAGCTTCTGGTTATGCTTCTGACTTTAAGACCTACATGAAGTTGCCATTAGCAGATGTAATATTATTACTGTATATATATATCCATATTTAGTGACAAATGTAACCCTACTGTGAATGGGCCTTATTTGCTTTTTAATGCCTCTGTGTTGTCCCGTTCATTATTCCACAATGCAAAAGTGATTGGATGTTCAAGTCTAAATAAGATATCCACATGAGTCATAATTTGAGCATACATAAATCCATGCTAAAATCTATCAGCACCATCGACCCTGCATGTTGATGGTTTCCATAAAAAATTTTACAAAGAATTCGACATCTGCACTTATGATTATTTTAATTTGTGAATCAAGTAAATGATAAATGATCATCTGAGACTCTATATTTTTCTTAAAAGGAAAATAAATTATTCTATGGGGACCATGGTCATCATCATCATAGGCTATCACTCGTGACCGAGCATGATTGTCTTCCAAGTATGGGGGCTTTGCAGGGGATCAGTAGATGACTATAGAGACATATTCTTGATCTGTAGGTTCTTTCACAGTGGGGACATTAGTTTCCAAGTGGAAGACGGTCCCGACAAAAGTCGGCATGATGTGATTTCCTCTTGATACGTTTCTCCCTTTCGCCCTTCATTCGTGCCTCTTTGAAATTCATTGTGCTGACCCCACATTTAGCTCTTGAGGGCCAGGGCTTCCCAGTTCTTGATGTCTGTGCCACAGTTTTTAAGGTTAGCTTTAAGCCCATCTTTAAACCTCTTTTGCTGTCCACCAACATTCCGTTTTCCAGTTCTTGAGTTGAGAGTATAGTAATTGCTGTAATAGGGCATTCGTACAATGTGGCCAGTCCAGTGAAGTTGATCGCGAACGATCATTGGTTCAATGCTGGTAGTCTTTGTTTCTTCCAGAACGCCTACATTTGTCCGTCTGTCTTCCCAAGAGATTTGCAGGATTTTTCTATGGCAATACTGATTGCAAAATAATTAGTTGGTGCCTGTTGATAGAGCATTTTGGTTTTCAAGATTTTCAGTGAGAGACCAAGCTTTTTGTATGCTTCTGCAAGGATGTTTAAAGTGACTTGTAGATCTACTTCTGAATGAGCACAGACTACATTATTATCAGCATATTGGAGTTCTGTAACAGACGTTGTTGTGACCTTGGTTTTGGCTTTTAGTCTGTTAAGGTTAAATAATTTACCATCTGTCCGATAGATGATTTCAACGCCGGTGGAAAGTTTCCCATCAACAAAGTGCAGTATCATAGCTATAGAGATGGAAAGTAAAGTTGGGGCAATAACACAATCCTGTTTGACCTCTGACACCACCCTAAATGGGTCACTTTGGGAGCTCTTGCTGTCCAAGACCATTGCCATCATGTCATCATGGAGGAGTCGGATGTTCATGAATTTATTACGGCATCTGATTTTTTGGAGGATGGTCCAAAGAGCATTGTGGTACATTGTATCAAATGCCTTTGTGAGGTCAATGAAAGCCATGTACAGTGGTTCATTTTGTTCCCTGCATTTTTCTTGGAGCTGTTGTGCCGTGAAGATCATATCCACTGTTCCTCTGGAAGGGTGGAAGTCATTCTGGGATTCCGGTAGAATGTCTCCTGAAATGGGTAGAAGACGGATTTTCCCAGCGGAAGTTAGAAGGGGGATACCTCAATAGTTTCCACAGTCTGTTCTTACGCTCTTTTTGAAAAGGGTGATGATAGTGAGGTCCTTAAAGTCTACCAGACTTTTTTTTAAAGAAAAGTATGCAAATTAGCATAGTAGTCAGCCTAAGAAACAAGATGACCCGGACCTTGTTTGTATCTGTCCACCATTTGTGTGTATTAAAGCAATTTTGTAAAAGGCCAACATTTAAAAATAAACATCCCAACTGATACCATTGACTTCAGTAGAATATTTGACCAAAGACACTTCCATTATTGTTAGCAGCCATCATTGACATGCAATCTCATTGGTTACAGTGTTGAAATCATCAATGAAATGCCTCACTGATGGAGTAATCGATGTTCTTCCATCTACTGAAGAACATTCTATGGATGGGAAAATTGATGCAATTGATAACAACTTTAGTCTCTTTGATATTTTTTGTCATGATGGTACAGATGACATAGTGTGCAGGTCACAGCGGATGTACAACCTACAATGACAAGTAGCTTAACCAATGGGAGGTGTTATATCTAGAGAAAGCTCAGTTTGTGCTGCCCCTTGTTGGCTTCTGCTTTAGGTTGAATGCCCACGAACGGATTTCTACCGTGTTTCCTGCGGTGGAAATCCACGCATGAATTCCACAGCTATTAGGTTCTATAAACCTAATAGCTTTCTGTCTGCCAATTCTACTGCAGATTTCCGCAGTGGGTAATACATCGCGGCATGTTCTATTGGCCACGGATTTACGCCAGGGGAAGTCTCCATTAATATAGCATTAAAGGAGACCGCAGAAATCCACACGTTTTTTTGCGGTCACTTGCTGGGATGCTTTGTTTACCCCCACGGTACTCCCGCGGCGTACATCCGCGGGCGTCTTCTGCAACGCTCATGGGCATGAGCCCTTAGTCTTAAAAGAAAAGGATAAAAATGGAGGCTTATTAAATAGACCATTAAAATTTTACATCAATCAAGTTATAGGGTTAAGGTAGGCATAGTAGCGATTGCTGTAGACTACAACAACTCCCAAAGTACACTTCACTGTCTTAGGTTATGCTCAGAGTGAAGTTGCATGAAGGGAGTTGTTTGAAACTACAACAACCCCTACTATCCAACACCCCTTACCTGGGGATTGCTCTGGGTCCAGTGGTAGACACTAGGTGCTAGAAATAAAAATGTAGCACCAGTTGGCATCAGTTCTGGGTGGGAGATGGCTTCTTAGTGACATATTTTTTGCAGAAGAGACATGTTACTGATGAGATGTCACTATGTTTTTGCTCCATTTATTAAAGTGACCCTACATTGGACAATGGTTTTGTACTAACGAGAAAATTGTCAGTGAAGTTTATCATTTGGAAGCTCTGTAAAGTATTATCAAGCAGAATAGTGCCACCTAGAGTCCACATTCTATAGAAATTGCACAACACAGCTGCAGCTGATGAATAAAAATGGTGCCATGTCAGGAAATAACAGCACACCATTTTTAAAATTCTAATCTTTTACAAACCCCCTCCCTTCCCCCACCTAAATGCATGTGAGATGTTCTAGAATGATCAGGATTTTACCACTAGGTGAAATGAAACCATGATAGGTCTCACCTCGGAGAGCTGCCCCTCATGTTTTCTCAAAAGGGTTGTTCAGGATTAGAAGAAACATAACTGCTTTATTCCAGTAACAGCGCCCCACCTGTCCATGGGTTGTGTTTGGTATTACAGCTTAGCTCCATCGAAGTCAATGAGTTGCTGAGCTACAACTCCATTTATAATCTGTGGACAGGTGGGACCCTGTTTTTGGATGATCCTGGATAACCCCTTAAAAATTATTGACATCTTCATGTGGAACAAATTCACTTGTATAGCTATTCTTTATACTGCGCAGTTGTCCCTGTAAATTAGAATTTGTGATCAGCTATGTGGAATTGGAACGCCTTTTCTTGGAAAGCTGTACAGTCAATATCTGTGGATTTTGTTATATCATTATATAATAAAATATAACTTTAAGTGAAAATGAAAGAAGCGCAGGGACTTTGTGCTCCATTATCTGCACAACAAGTCAATGTCAGAAGACATTCTGCAAGGAAAACATCCGTGGAGAGGACAATAAATTAGGGAGTTTTTTGCAGGAAGTAAGAAGAAAGGAAAGCCCAATGAAGCTGAGACCAGGAATCATCCATATTTCCTGTGTAAAAAGAAAAGAAAAGAAGCCAAAGACAGATCCAAGAATAATTCATATTTAGAGCGGACCCGACGACTCTTATCTGATGCTCTGAAGAAAAATGGAAGTCTCCTTGTGGAAGACCCCAAGGAGTTTGGAGCCCTGAAGATGAATTGTTGGCCATTTATCACCACACAACTGGTGATGGAGCTGATCCGGGAACTAAAGAAGGTGACATTTAAAAAAGCTAGAAACCCTGAAGATAAAATTGCCTATGTAAAACACTACAGATAGAACCATCTACCTATGTGCACCATTTTGGGAAATTGATCCAGAATCTGGATCCCTACAACGCAGATGAGCGAGCACCAAAATGCTCAGGTGCTCGTTGCTCGAGTCGAACTTTCCGCAATGCTCGAGGGTTCGTTTCGAGTAACGAACCCCATTGAAGTCAATGGGCGACTCGAGCATTTTTGTATATGACTGATACTCGCTAAGGTTTTCATTTGTGCAAATCTGCAAAACCTATGAAAGTGATGGAAACGACACAGAAACTGATAGGGCAGGCGGGGGGCAACATGCTGGGCTGCATCTCAGGTTCCCAGGTCCCACTATTAAGCCACAATAGCAGCAAGAGTGCCCCCCCCCCCCTAACAATTTTTACTTCGGACAAACCCTCATTAGCAAGGCACACCTTAGCTAAGCACCACTCTACCTCCAACCAAGCACAATCACTGCCTGCGGGACACACCGCAGCCTCTTGTCCTGGGTTACATGCTGCCCAACGCCCCTGCACGACCCTGCATCTGCAGTGCACACAAAAGTGCCCCTGCGCAGCCCTCAGCTGCCCTCATGCCACACGCTGGCCTCATAGCCACACCACCCTCATGTCTATTTATAAGTGCGTCTGCCATGAGGAGGAACCGGAGGCACACACTGCAGAGGGTTGGCAGGACCAGGCAGCGACCCGCTTTGAAAGTGTTGGCGATAGCCCACAATGCTGTTGAGAATTGATAATAGATTGACGTTCCATCTTCATTCCAATCTTTTGCCACCTCCGTCAGGAGCTGCAAACGTGGGCATAGAGGGGAGTCCGCTGCCAGCCCAGCACTTCTACACATCTCCACAATGCAGCAATACTCTGTGTGGGAAGCATGTGAGCGGGCCCTGGGTCAGCATCTGTCCCAGCAAACACCTTGTGTGGCCCAAGGTGCTGCGAGTGATATAGCAATGGGTGTCGGATACCTCATCGACAACGCAAGGGGTAAACCATCTGCACTCTGCACCCTACCCAAGTCTGTCAGTGTTTTGGGGACAGACAGGTAAAACACCTTAATGGGAAGTCTGTGTGCACCCACTGTATGGGTGGCCCCCAGGAACCCACAGACGGTACATAAAGAAATACCATTACAGTGCCCCGGATAGCTGAGGTTACGTGATAGAAAATACATGTTGGCTTTGGCCCATACGCCATGCCCTAGACATTCATGGTTTCTTTAAAAGTGCCAGGCAGGTACAACGCCGCTATGGCAAGTCTGTGTGCACCCGCAGCATGAGTGGCTAGCAGGAACACACCGTCGGTCTGGGTTGTTTTTCAGGCCAGATAGGTAGAACACCGCGATGGGAAGACTCAGTGCACCCATAGTATACACAGACCCCTGTAATATTCCTGTAGCAAAGGTATAAGCTGAACCCAGTAACAGTTATGTAGCAGAAGTCTAGGGAGACCCCTATAACATTTCTGTAGTAACAGTATAGACAGACCTCAGTAACATTTCATTAGCAGAAGTATAGGCAGACCCCTGTAACATTTATGTAGCAGCAGTTTTGGCAGACCCCTGTAACATTTGTGTAGCAGCAGTATAGGCAGACCCCTGTAACATTTTTGTAGCAGCAGTATAGGCAGACCCCAGTACCATTTCTGTAGAAGTAAAGGCAGACCCCAGTAACATGTCTGTCGCTGCTGTATAAGCAGACCCCTGTAACATTTATGTAGCAGAAGCATAGGCAGACCCCAGTACCATTTTTGAAGCAGAAGTATACGCAGACCTCAGTAACATTAACATGGTGGAAGTATAGACAGACCCCACTAACATTTCTGTGGTAACAGTATAGACAGAGCTGAGTAACATTTCTGTAGTAACAGTATAGGCAGATCCCAGTAACATTTCTGTAGCAGAAGTATAGGCAGACCCCTGTAACATTAACGTGGCAGCAGTATTGGCAGACCCCAGTAACATCCTTGTGGCAGCAGTATAGGAAGACCCCTGTAACTTTCTTGTAGCAGAAGTATAGGCAGGCAGACCCCAGTAAAATTTCTGTAGTAATAATATAGGCCAACCTCTGAAACATTGGGATACCATGAGCGTAGGCGAAGGCCGGAAAAATTAGTTGGATAAGAGTGTAGGCATGGGCCCCAAAAATTAGTGTACCAAGAGTACAAGTGTACCTATGAAAAATTTATCAACCGAGAGGGCAGGTGAAACCCATAAACATTTTTTTAAAGATACAGCTCACTGTTGCTTAATTTGTAACAGAGCCTGTAGGCAGCCCTGTTGAAAAAATTGGTTCATGTTACAGTCTCAATACTTTTGAAACTTAGAAAAATTGTAAAAACATTGGTAGATGTAGATGAGCCTTTTGGGTCGCAGGAAAATTGGCAGTTCAGCGCGATGACATGTTGTTTCTGGAGGAGGAGTAGCAGGAAGAGGACTAATGTCAGAGACAGATTGACAAAGCTAAATGCCCCGTTTTACTGGTGACAGAGAAGAGTTCTTTTATCTGCGGTTGAAGCGAAAAGAATCTTTAGGTTCCGCTGCTCTCCGCCGGTGGAGAAGAGAAGTCTGGGGAAATCCAGGCTTTGTTCATCTTTATGAATGTAAGCATGTCGGCACTGTCAGTTGACAGGCGGGTACGCTTGTCCGTGATGATTCCCCCAGCTGCACTAAACACCCTCTCTGACAAGACGCTAGCGGCAGGGCAAGCCAGCACCTCCAGGGCATACAGCGCAAGTTCGTGCCACGTGTCCAGCTTTGACACCCAATAATTGTATGGAGCAGAGGCATCACAGAGGATGGTGGTACGATCGGCTGCATACTCCCTCACCATCTTTTTACAGTGCTCCCTCCGACTCAGCCTTGACTGGGGAGTGCTGACGGAGTCTTGCTGGGGAGCCATAAAGCTGGCAAAGGTCTTGGACAGTGTTTCCCTGCCTGTGCTGAACATGCTGCCTGATCTTCGTGCCTCCCCTTCTACTTGGCCCTCGGAACTGCGTCTTCTGCCGCTAGCTCTGTCAGATGGGAAGTTTACCATCAGTTTGTCCACCAGGGCCCTGTGGTATGGCATCACTCTCGAACCCCTTTCCTCTTCGGGAATGAGAGTGGAAAGGTTCTCCTTATACCGGGGGTCGGCTGAATGCTTCAGCTAGGAATAATGGAATAGGACCCCGGTTCTATTTTGTTGGTTTTCGGAACTGGGGCCATGATTAAGAGGGACGGCCACAGGCATTCGTATTGTGCCGCTAAAGATGAAATTCTTGGACCGGCGCTAGACAGACCAAAGTGAAAGCATTTGCCAAGAATGTTTTAATTGTTGGAGGAGGAGGAGGGGGAGGGTTTAGAGGAGGTGGCATAGACCGCCGCAGATACCAGAACCGAGGAAGGACCCGCAATTCTGGGTGTGGGTAGGACGTGTGCGGTCCCAGGCTCTGACTCGGTCCCAGCCTCCACCAAATTCACCCAATGTGCCGTCAGGGAGATATAGTGGCCCTGCCCACCAGTACTTGTCCACGTGTCCGTGGTTAAGTGGACCTTCCCAGTAACTGCGTTGGTGAGGGCACGATTGATGTTGCGGGAGACGTGCTGGTGTAGGGCTAGGACGGCACACGGGGAAAAATAGTGGCAACTGGGTACCGAGTAGCACGGGACCGCCATCATGTTTTTGAAAGCCTCCGTTTCCACAAGCCTGTATGGCAGCATCTCAAGGCTGATCAATTTGGCAATGTGCGCGTTTAATGCTTGAGCGTGCGGGTGCGTGGCGGCGTATTTGTGCTTGCGCTAGCAACAGCTGGACGCTGTGCTGAGAGACATTGCTGGATGGGGCCGAGGACAGCAGAGATGAGGGTGTGGGTGCAGGCCGGGAGGCGCTCGTGCCTGTGTCCTGAGAGGGGGGTTGGATCTGAGTGGCAGGTTGGGGCACAGGGGGAGAGGCAGTGGTGCGACCTGGAGACGGTGAACGGCCTTCGTCCCACCTCAAGTGGTGCTTGGCCATCATATGCCTGCGCATGCTGGTGGTGGTGAGGCTGGTACTGGTGGCTCCCCGGCTGATCTTGGCGTGACACAGGTTGCACACCACTGTTCGTGGGTCGTCCGCGCTCTCACTGAAAAACATCCACACCTTTGAAGACCTAGGCCTCTGCAGTGTGGCTTGACGCGAGGGGGTGCTTTGGGAAACAGTTGGGGGATTATTCGCTCTGGCCCTGCCTCTACCCCTGGCCACCCCACTGCCTCTTCCAACCTGTCCTGCTGTTGCACTTGCCTGGCTTAGCGAACCAGGTGGGGTCAGTCACCTCATCATCCAGCAGCTCTTCCCCTGAATCCTCTGCGCGCTCCTCCCTCGGACTTACTGCCCTTACTACTACCTCACAGATAGACAACTGTGTCTCATCATCATCGACCTCCTCACCCACTGAAAGCTCTTGAGACAGTTGCCGGAAGTCCCCAGCCTCATCACCCGGACCCCGGGAGCTTTCCAAAGGTTGGGCATCGGTCACGACAAACTCCTCAGGTGGGAGAGGAACCATTTTTTCCCAATCAAGGCAGGGGCCCGAGAACAGTTCCTGGGAGTCTGCCTGCTCATCATAATGTGTCATTTTCATGGAGTGAGGAGGCTGGGAGGAAGGAGGAGCAGCAGCGAGAGGATTCAGAGTTGCAGCAGTGGACGTCGTAGAAGACTGGGTGGTCGATACATTGCTGGATGCATTTTCTACTATCCACGACAGGACCTGCTCACACTGCTCATTTTGTAATAAAGGTCTACCACGTGGACCCATAAATTGTGATATGAAGCTGGGGACCTCAGAAACTTGCCTCTCTCCTAATCCCGCATCAGCCGTCTGCGATTCACCTGGACCAGGAACTCGGCCTGCGCCCACACCCTGACTTGGACCTCCATGTCATCGCCCACGTCCACGGCCACTTCCTCTACGCCTACCCCTACCCCTCAGCATGGTGTATTTCGAATACAGCAGACACAGAGCGTTGTAAAAAATCAGGCAATTATTTGCCTGCACTTGGAGGCTGACAGCGGTAATGTAACGCACACTGTAGGCCCCAAAAATTATATGCTGGGCTGCAGAAAGGCCTAGCTGGCTAATAGTGAGCCACTACAACAGTAATGCACACGCTCACAGGTAGCCCTAAGGAGGAGTGTTTTTTCATTTTTTTTTTAAAAAAACAGCCGCCTAGATAGCATGTATATGTCTTTCCCTCTATCAGCGGCTGTGGGTGTACGCTGTGCGTGAAGTTGACGGGACGCACAGAGCGGTGTAAAAAATTAGGCAATTATTGGCCTGCACTTGGAGGGTTACAGCGGTTATGTAACGCACACTGTAGGCTGAAAAAATTATATGCTGGGCTGCAGAAAGGCCTAGCTGGCTAATAGTGAGCCACTACAACAGTAATGCACACGATCACAGGTAGCCCTAAGGAGGAGCTTTTTTGGGGTACTTGTTGACAGGACTCTACACTACCACTGTCCCTGCCTTACCAGTACTGCCCCTATACTCTGTATAATTGGCTGCAGACTGAGAACGCAATAGTTTGCAGAGCCCAAGATGAAAAAAAAAAAGTGCAAAACTGCTCCCAACTGCCACAACAGTAATGCACACGGTCAGAGGTAGCCCAAAGAAGGACCGTTGGGGTTCTTGTAGACAGGATCCTACACTACCACTTTCCATATCTCAGCAGCACTTTCCCTATACTCTGTATAATAGACTGCAGACTGAGAACGCTATAGCTGTAATGGCCTGCACAGCCCGAGATGAAAAAAAATTTTGTGCAAAACTGCTCCCAGCCAGCCCCAACAGTAATGCACACGGTCAGATGTGGCCCTAAGAAGGACCGTTGGGGTTCTTGAAGACGCTAACACTCTCCCTATAGCAGCAGCAGCACTCTCCCTAATCTCTGCCAGCGTGTGTCTGAGGCGACCCGCAGGCGGGACCGCTTTATATACTCGCGGTCACTTGATCTCGCCAGCCACTCACTGCAGGGGGGTGGGATTGGGATAGGGCTGGCACGTCACAGGAGGAAGTTGTAATGCCTTCCCTGCATGTCTATTGGCCAGAAAATGGCGCAAAACATGCAAGGAAGGAAATGGAATTGACTCGAACATCGCGTGGTGCTCGTCTCGAGTAACGAGCATCTCGAACACCCTAATACTCGAGCGAGCATCAAGCTCGGACGAGTACGTTCGCTCATCTCTAATTATTATCCCAAATCCTTGCCATTTTCTTGGATATGGTTATACCGCCCAGGAGAATAGTGATAGAGTACAGAAATTACCGCAGTCTATGTTATGACCTCTGGTGACTCACAGAGTAACTTCAGCCCTTACATTCTATATGGCACACCCTGGAGTCTACACAAATGGGGATCAGTGATAGTTTGTAGTACGTGCAGTTAAAAGTACATCAAATAATTTACTGTTCTCTTAATAATTATAACAAGGTCCAGGGCAAATTTTGACCACCTTCCCCTGAAAATAAGCCCTAGCTACACTAAATAAATAAAAATACCCACCTTGCAGGCACCGTCCTGAGCCAATAACAGCAAACTCTTGCCGGAGGCAGGGTATTTAACCCACGTTACCAGGAAAAGAATGCTCTTTCAGAGCTGAGGACAACACGGAAAACTGATGGGAGTGTCGCAGCCCAGCGTGAGGGACTCGGACGCTGCCTGCTAGGTAAATATTAAGACACCCCTCCGAAAATAAAACACCGTGCCTCTTTTGGGGCAAAAATTGATATAAGACAGTGTCTTATTTTCAGGGAAACGTGGTAGGCTATAATAAGATATATGACCCATCTCCCTCCCAAAAATCGGAGCAAAACACAAATATACACTACAGCTCATTGATTTCAATACACCACTCGAATCGCCTGTATCTAAACACTCTGGACAGAGCAAAGTGGTTTGTTTGCACCCCCTGGCACTCAGGGTACATGGTGCAGTAGCACTCCTCTGGCTGAAACTATATGGGTGACTTTATGATTAAGGTCCAATGTCCATGAGCAGGTTTGATCCGCAAATCAAGCCACCCATGGGGAAACATGGGCGTCTGCAAATGAAATAAAGCATGCGGATTTGATTTGCGGGCCTTTTGGAGTCAATGGAAGCTGTCTGATCCGCGGCTTGTGCATGATTGACATTGAGGACGGGCCATGAATTCCACGGGAAAACAGGAGTTTTAAAAAACAACTCCACTGTGCATGTGCGGTGGCGCGCCGGCTGGCACTTTCATACACATCCACAGTGAAGATAGTAGAAGACCCGCAGAAGACCCAGATGGGTAAGCAGTAAAGATGAGCGAGCATACTCGGCCACGCCCCTTTTTTGCCCGAGCGCCACGATTTTCGAGTACTTCTGTACTCGGGCGAAAAGATTCGGGGGGCGCCGTGGGTGAGTGGGGGGTTGCAGCGGGGAGTGGGGGGGGGGGAGAGGGAGAGAGAGAGGGCTCCCCCCTGTTCCCCGCTACTACCCCCCGCTCTGCCACGCCTCCCCCCGCTCCCCGGCGCCCCCCGAATCTTTTCACCCGAGTACGGAAGTACTCGAAAATCGCGGTGCTCGATCGAGTAATTACTCGAAACGAGTAGGTTCGCTCATCTCTAGTAAGCAGTGTCCTCAGCCGCGGGCGGGGTCGGATTCCGCTGCATGCAGAATCCAATCAACCCGTGGACATGAGGCCTAAATGATAACTCCATAGTGGATTAATATAACAGTGTTCAGTGATGAGGGGACTCCACGCAGGGATGAAAGAATCCCCTGCCACAGCTGTGATCTTCTTCCATTGCATTCAATGGAGCCAGCGCTGCTCCCACCCCATTAAAAGCAATGGGATAAATGCAACCACCGCAGGGATTTTTGGAGAAGGGCTTGAAATATAAGCCCTACTCCGAAAATAACCCCTGTATAAAAAAAAAATCACTTAAAAGCGCTATCCGACTTTGGCGCTTGTTCTCTCCCCAACACTGTTCTTCATTTCTTCTGGCCGGGGATTGAAAAATCTCCACCTCCTGGAAGCACTGGCTCTGACTGGCTGAGCGCAGGAACCAATCACCGTCATTCAATGTTTAAATTCAAGCTTCCATTAACTCTTGCTCCCATAGGAGTCAATGGAAACTCTTGCATGTTCTTTTTTTTTAGGTGCGTGCTGTTTTGTGCTTCAAATTCCATGTATATGAACACTTCTATTTGAACCCATTGGTTCTTTTAGAAGTGTGCATTATGCGCACGCAAAACACACGCTCGTTTGACCAAGCCCTTAACATTGGATCTGCTTTACATGAAGACAAAATACCATTTTAATTAGGTAATTTGAATAAACTGTATATTTTTTTAGCACTACATGCCTCCACACCAGGCATCCTTTTGTGTTACTACTAACATGTAGTCAATCTAAATAAAAAGCTAAATGAAGTAGTCTTTATGTGACTACTAAACAGGTAGTTCATCAGCACTAAAAAGGTACAGATGAAGTAATAATGAAAGACAGAGATGTGCATTTTAAGCCCTTAGGCTTCTTTCCCATGAGCGCATATACGGAGACTGTGTTTTTACGTTTTCACGCCTGCTCCATATAAGCACCTCAATGGGCGTTTTTTTCCGTGATCATGGCCAGCGTTTTCTCGTCCATTCACACGACTGTGAGTGTTGTTTTTAGCGAAAAAACTACGCTGCACCCCGGAATACCCTCGCTCTGCGAAAATCCTCAGGATGCCTTCCAGTGCCTATATAGAGACACCTGTAAGCTTTTCACAGTGTTGGACGCTGCAAAAATGCCTCCTCCTCCCTTCTCTTTCCCTGCTCCCATAGGAGTCTATAGGACCCGTCGGCGTATATTGGCCAAAACATAGTTCCAGAACTATGTTTTGGCTGAGCGTATATGCACCGTCCGCGTATATGTTCTTTTTTTCATGCTGCTGGTGTATTTACGTGCCGTATATTCGCCCGAGAGAACGGTTGGAAAGCAAAGTTTCACATAGGTACTGTATATGCGCTTTGGCGTTAAAACGCGCCGTATATGCGCTCCTGGGAATAAAGCCTCAAGGACACGGCCTATTTTGGCCTTAATCAATTAAAGCGAACCTGTCATGTCCCCACAGCACCATAAACTAAGTTATGGCGTCTTTAGGGGACGTGTCAGGAAGCCAGATGAGGTATTTTTTATACTCAACTGCAAATCTGACTCTTTTCACAGTGCCATGCACACGTTCTGCCATAGACTTGCGTAGGAGTTGGATTTGCAGTGCCAGCGAGATCTTCAGTGGCGGGCACAGCAGGATCCAGGGAGTGGGTGAGTATAAAAGATGCCTAAATGCCCAAGAGTTTTAACACCATTAGGGCTTATTCAGACGTTAGTATTTTCCATCAGTATTTTGTAAGCCAAAACCAGGAGAGGAACAAACAGAGAGAAAGTATATGGGAAAGATTTGCATATTCCGTATTTTGGAGCCGCTCCTGGTTTTGGCTAACAAAATACTGCTGAAAAGTAGCGAATTGTGAATCAGCCCTTAGATTGTAATCCATTGAATGTAACCTTTATTAGGTTTAAATCAAACCACCCAACAAAAGAAAAAACAGAACAAAAATGTGGGCAGACACGAGAAGCCGAGAGCAACGGACAGAAATGGTCTCATCCTATCCTGACATATATATGTATTGACTATCTGAGTAGCGGGAGTCTCTATAGGCTCTCCTGTAAAGCCGTGATAAGTCACCGCTGCAGCCGGAGTCCAACTAAATGTAAATGCTAAGTATGTGGAAACCATTAAAACTAGAGATGAGCGAGCACCAAAATGCTCGGGTGCTCGTTACTCGGAACGAACTTTTCGCGATGCTCGAGGGTTCGTTTCGAATAACGAACCCCATTGAAGTCAATGGGCGACCCGAGCATTTTTGTATTTCGCCGATGCTCGCTAAGGTTTTCATGTGTGAAAATCTGGGCAATTCAAGAAAGTGATGGGAACGACACAGCAACGGATAGGGCAGGCGAGGGGCTACATGTTGGGCTGCATCTCAAGTTCACAGGTCCCACTATTAAGCCACAATAGCGGCAAGAGTGCCCCCCCCCCCCTCCCAAAAACTTTTACTTCTGAAAAGCCCTCATTAGCATGGCATACCTTAGCTAAGCACCACACTACCTCCAACAAAGCACAATCACTGCCTGCATGACACTCCACTGCCACTTCTCCTGGGTTACATGCTGCCCAACCGCCCCCCCCCCTCCCCCCACAGCGCACACCAAAGTGTCCCTGCGCAGTCTTCAGCTGCCCTCATGCCACACCACCCTCATGTCTATTTAGAAGTGCGTCTGCCATGAGGAGGAACCGCAGGCACACACTGCAGAGGGGTTGGCACGGCTAGGCAGCGACCCTCTTTAAAAGTGGTGGGGCGATAGCCCACAATGCTGTACAGAAGCAATGAGAAATAGAATCCTGTGCCACCGCCAACAGGAGCTGCACACGTGGGCATAGCAATGGGGAACCTATGTGCCACACACTATTCATTCTGTCAAGGTGTCTCTGCATGCCCCAGTCAGACTGGTAATATGTACCTTAACAGTAACCGCGTTAGTGGTAATGTGGTGGTGACTGCGGACCTAGTAGCGCGGTTTTATTTTGTTGGTTTTCGGAATGTGGCCAGGATTAAGTGGGCCGTGGCGGGGGGATGGTGGGGGGGGCTCTCTTGTAGTGTCGGTAAAGGTGAAATTCTTGGACTGCCACCAGACGAACCAATGCAAAGGCATTTGCCAAGAATGTTTGTTTTCCCTGTTGGAGGAGGAGGGGGATGTTTTTGAGGCACTACGTGTCCTCTACACGTGTCCGTGGTAATATGTACCTTAACAGTAACCGCGTTGGTGGTAATGTGGTGGTGACTGCGGACCTAGTAGCGTGGTTTTATTTTGTTGGTTTTCGGAATGTGGCCAGGATTAAGTGGGCCGTGGCGGGGGGATGGTGGGGGGGCTCTCTTGTAGTGTCGGTAAAGGTGAAATTCTTGGACTGCCACCAGACGAACCAATGCAAAGGCATTTGCCAAGAATGTTTGTTTTCCCTGTTGGAGGAGGAGGGGGATGTTTTTGAGGCCCTACGTGTCCTCTACACGTGTCCGTGGTAATATGTACCTTAACAGTAACCGCGTTGGTGGTAATGTGGTGGTGACTGCGTACCTAGTAGCGCAGTTTTATTTTGTTGGTTTTCGGAATGTGGCCAGGATTAAGTGGGCCGTGGCGGGGGGATGGTGGGGGGGCTCTCTTGTAGTGTCGGTAAAGGTGAAATTCTTGGACTGCCACCAGACGAACCAATGCAAAGGCATTTGCCAAGAATGTTTGTTTTCCCTGTTGGAGGAGGAGGGGGATGTTTTTGAGGCACTACGTGTCCTCTACACGTGTCCGTGGTTATATGCACCTTAACATTAACCGCGTTGGTGGGAAATGGCCTCGCCGCCATCATGTCTTTGGGAAGCCTCTGTTTCCACACCCCAGAGACATACCATTAACAGCGGTATAGGCAGAGCCCAGAATTCGTAACATTTCAGCCGTAGCATTATGACAGGCCCCACTAACATATCACTAGCAGCATTTTAGCGGGAGCGCAGTCTTCGTTCCATGTCAGCAATAGTAGCACTCAAGACAGGCCCCAGTAACAATTCCGAAGCAGCATTATAGCGGGAGCGCAGTCTTCATTCCATGTCAGCAATAGTAGCACTCAAGACAGGCCCCAGTAACAATTCCGAAGCAGCATTATAGCGGGAGCGCAGTCTTCGTTCCATGTCAGCAATAGTAGCACTCAAGACAGGCCCCAGTAACAATTCCGAAGCAGCATTATAGCGGGAGCGCAGTCTTCGTTCCATGTCAGCAATAGTAGCACTCAAGACAGGCCCCAGTAACAATTCCGAAGCAGCAGTATAGTGGGAGCGCAGTCTTCGTTCCATGTCAGCAATAGTAGCACTCAAGACAGGCCCCAGTAACAATTCCGAAGCAGCATTATAGCGGGAGCGCAGTCTTCGTTCCATGTCAGCAATAGTAGCACTCAAGACAGGCCCCAGTAACAATTCCGAAGCAGCAGTATAGTGGGAGCGCAGTCTTAGTTCCATTTCAGTAGCTGCAGTATAGCCAAGGCCCAAGTTACATTTATGTAGCTAAAGTGTAGGCCAACCCCACACAAACTTCTGTACCATGAGTGCAGGTGAAGAACATACAAATTGCTATGATTACACTGTAGGTGAGGGCCCCAAAAAATTGGTGTACCAACAGTACTAACGTACCTCAGTAAAAATTGGCCATGCCCAACCAAGATGGCAGGTGAAACCCATGAATCGCTTTGGTTAATGTGGCTTAAGTGGTAACTAGGCCTGGAGGCAGCCCAGTTTAACGAAAAATTGGTTCAAGTTAAAGTTTCAACGCTTTTAAGAGCATTGAAACATATAAAAATTGTTTCGAAAAATTAGATGAGTGAGCCTTGTGGCCCTAAGAAAAATTGCCCGTTCAGCGTGATTACGTGAGGTTTCAGGAGGAGGAGCAGGAGGAGGAGGAGGAATATTATACACAGATTGATGAAGCAGAAATGTCCCCGTTTTGGATGGTGAGAGAGAACGTAGCTTCCATCCGCGGGTGCAGCCTACGTATTGCTTACGTATCGCTGCTGTCCGCTGGTGGAGAAGAGAAGTCTGGGGAAATCCAGGCTTTGTTCATCTTGATGAGTGTTAGCCTGTCGGCACTGTCGGTTGACAGGCGTGTACGCTTATCTGTGATGATTCCCCCAGCCACACTAAACACACTCTCCGACAAGACGCTAGCCGCAGGACAAGCAAGCACCTCCAGGGCATACAGCGCTAGTTCAGGCCACGTGTCCAGCTTCGACACCCAGTAGTTGTAGGTGGCAGAGGCGTCACGGAGGACGGTCATGCGATCGGCTACGTACTCCCTCACCATCCTTTTACAGTGCTCCCGCCGACTCAGCCTTGACTGGGGAGCGGTGACACAGTCTGACTGGGGAGCCATAAAGCTGTCCAGGCCCTTAAAGACTGTTGCACTGCCTGGGCTGTACATGCTGCTCGATCTCCGCACCTCCCCTGCTACCTGGCCCTCGGAACTGCGCCTTCTGCCACTAGCGCTGTCGGATGGGAATTTTACCATCAGCTTGTCCGCCAGGGTCCTGTGGTATAGCAACACTCTCGAACCCCTTTCCTCTTCGGGAATGAGACTGGGAAGGTTCTCCTTATAGCGTGGGTCGAGCAGTGTGTACACCCAGTAATCCGTAGTGGCCAGAATGCGTTGAATGCGAGGGTCACGAGAAAGGCATCCTAACATGAAGTCAGCCATGTGTGCCAGGGTACCTGTACGCAACACATGGCTGTCCGCACTAGGAAGATCACTTTCAGGATCCTCCTCCTCCTCCTCCTCCTCCTCAGGCCATACACGCTGAAATGATGACAGGCAAGCAGCATGGATACCGTCAGCAGTGGGCCAAGCTGTCTCTTCCCCCTCCTCCTCATCCTCCTCATCCTCCTCCTTCTCCTCCTGAACGCGCTGCCGATATAGACAGGAGGGTGCTCTGACTATCCAGCGACATACTGTCTTCCCCCAGCTCTGTTTCCGAGCGCAAAGCGGCTGCCTTTATGGTTTGCAGGGAACTTCTCAAGATGCATAGCAGAGGAATGGTGACGCTAATGATTGCAGCATCGCCGCTCACCACCTGGGTAGACTGATCAAAGTTTCGAAGGACCTGGCAGATGTCTGCCAACCAGGCCCACTCTTCTGAAAAGAATTGAGGAGGCTGACTCCCACTGCGCCGCCCATGTTGGAGTTGGTATTCCACTATAGCTCTACGCTGCTCATAGAGCCTAGCCAACATGTGGAGCGTAGAGTTCCACCGTGTGGGCACGTCGCACAGCAGTCGGTGCACTGGCAGATTAAAGCGATGTTGCAGGGTGCACAGGGTGGCAGCATCCGTGTGGGACTTGCGGAAATGTGCGCAGAGCCGGTGCACCTTTCCGAGCAGGTCTGACAAGCGTGGGTAGCTTTTCAGAAAGCGCTGAACCACCAAATTAAAGACGTGGGCCAGGCATGGCACGTGCGTGAGGCTGCCGAGCTGCAGAGCCGCCACCAGGTTACGGCCGTTGTCACACACGACCATGCCCGGTTGGAGGCTCAGCGGCGCAAGCCAACGGTCCGTCTGCTCTGTCAGACCCTGCAGCAATTCGTGGGCCGTGTGCCTCCTATCTCCTAAGCTGAGTAGTTTCAGCACGGCCTGCTGACGCTTTCCCACCGCTGTGCTGCCACGCCGTGCGACACCGACTGCTGGCGACGTCCTGCTGCTGCTGACACATCTAGATTGCGAGACAGAGGTTGAGGAGGAGGAGGAGGAGGAGGAGGAGGGTGCTTTAGTGGAGGAAGCATACAGATACCACCACCGAGCTGGGGCCCGCAATTCTGGGGGTGGGTAGGACGTGAGCGGTCCCAGGCTCTGACTCTGTCCCAGCCTCCACTAAATTCACCCAATGTGCCGTCAGGGAGATGTAGTGGCCCTGCCCGCCTGTGCTTGTCCACGTGTCCGTAGTTAAGTGGACCTTGCCACTAACCGCATTGGTGAGGGCGCGTACAATGTTGCGGGAGACGTGGTCGTGCAGGGCTGGGACGGCACATCGGGAAAAGTAGTGGCGACTGGGAACTGAGTAGCGCGGGGCCGCCGCCGCCATCATAGCTTTGAAGGACTCCGTTTCCACAACCCTATACGGCAGCATCTCAAGGCTGATAAATTTGGCTATGTGGACGGTTAACGATTGAGCGTGCGGGTGCGTGGTGGCGTACTTGCGCTTGCGCTCCAACACTTGCGCTAGCGACGGCTGGACTGTGCGGTGCGAGACATTGCTGGATGAGGCCGAGGACAGCGGAGGTGAGGGTGTGGGTGCAGGCCATGAGACGGTTGTGCCTGTGTCCCGAGAGGGAGGTTGGATCTCAGTGGCAGGTTGGGGCACAGGGGGAGAGGCAGCGGTGCAAACCGGAGGCGGTGAACGGCCTTCGTCCCACCTTGTGGGGTGCTTGGCCATCATATGTCTGTGCATGCTGGTGGTGGTGAGGCTGTTGGTGGTGGCTCCCCGGCTGATCTTGGCGTGACAAAGGTTGCACACCACTGTTCGTCGGTCGTCAGGCGTCTCTGTGAAAAACTGCCAGACCTTAGAGCACCTCAGCCTCTGCAGGGTGGCATGGCGCGAGGGTGTGCTTTGGGAAACACTTGGTGGATTATTCGGTCTGGCCCTGCCTCTACCCCTGGCCACCGCACTGCCTCTTGCAACCTGCCCTGCTGATGCCCTTGCCTCCCCCTCTGAAGACCTGTCCTGAGTAGGCGTTGCACACCAGGTGGAGTCAGTCACCTCATCGTCCTGCTGCTCTTCCTCCGAATCCTCTGTGCGCTGCTCCCTTGGACTTACTGCCCTTACTACTACCTCACTGCAAGACAACTGTGTCTCATCGTCATCGTCCTCCTCACCCACAGAAAGTTCTTGAGACAGTTGGTGGAAGTCCCCAGCCTCTTCCCCCGGACCCCGGGAACTTTCGAATGGTTGGGCATCAGTGACGATAAACTCCTCTGGTGGGAGAGGAACCACTGCTGCCCAATCTGAGCAGGGGCCCGAGAACAGTTCCTGGGAGTGTTCCCGCTCCTGAGCAGGTGTCATTGTAGTGGAGTGAGGAGGCTGGGAGGAAGGAGGAGCAGCAGACAGAGGATTCGGATTTGCAGCAGTGGACGGCGCAGAACTGTGGCTGGACGATAGGTTGCTCGAAGCACTTTCTGCCATCCAGGACAGGACCTGCTCACACTGCTCATTTTCTAATAAAGGTCTCCCGCGTGGACCAATTAATTGGGCGATGAATGTGGGGACGCCAGAAACGTGCCTCTCTCCTAATCGCGCAGCAGTCGGCTGCGACACACCTGGATCAGGAGCTCGGCCTGTGCCCACACCCTCACTTGGGCCTACGCGTCCTCGGCCACGTCCACGTCCTCTAGGCTTACCCCTACCCCTCAGCATGCTGTATTACCAGTGATTTGATTTCCCAGGCAGGAAATAAATTGGCGCAAGCCTGCAGGCCAAATATAATGTTTTCGCTTTTTTGCAAAGGGAAGGCCCCACTGCGTATATTCAATGAACAATAACTTTTAGAACTGTAGTGTGGCCCTGAAAAAGTGACACACAACTTTAGTGTAGCAGAGTTATTAACTCTTGCAGAGCAGGTATTTGCCAGTCAGGAAAGACAATGGCGCAAGCCTGCAGTAAACCGTAGCTGGTTGCGTCTGATTTTTGTACGTTGTCCACGCAGCACACACGTACACGGAGACCTTAGGACTGACACAGGCAGGCCAAATATAATTTCTTTTCCTTTTTTGCAAAGGGAAGGACCCACTGCGTATATTCAATGAACAATAACTTTTAGAACTGTAGTGTGGCCCTGAAAAAGTGACACACAACTTTAGTGTAGCAGAGTTATTAACTCTAGCAGAGCAGGTATTTGCCAGTCAGGAAAGACAATGGCGCAAGCCTGCAGTAAACCGTAGCTGGTTGCGTCTGATTTTTGTACGTTGTCCACGCAGCACACACGTACACGGAGACCTTAGGACTGACACAGGCAGGCCAAATATAATTTCTTTTCCTTTTTTGCAAAGGGAAGGACCCACTGCGTATATTCAATGAACAATAGCTTTTAGAACTGTAGTGTGGCCCTGAAAAAGTGACACACAACTTTAGTGTAGCAGAGTTATTAACTCTAGCAGAGCAGGTATTTGCCAGTCAGGAAAGACAATGGCGCAAGCCTGCAGTAAACCGTAGCTGGTTGCGTCTGATTTTTGTACGTTGTCCACGCAGCACACACGTACACGGAGACCTTAGGACTGACACAGGCAGGCCAAATATAATTTCTTTTCCTTTTTTGCAAAGGGAAGGACCCACTGCGTATATTCAATGAACAATAACTGTGTTGTGGCCCTGCCTACACAATTCTGTCCCTGTAGTATCAATGGAGGGTGCAATGCTCTGCACAGACGATTTTTAGAAAAAAAAAAATATGCAACACTGCTAACAGCAGCCAGCACAGTACTGCACACGCTTAAATTTGGCCCTAGAAAGGACCGTTGAGGTTCTTGAAGGCTACACTCACTCCTAACACTCTCCCTGCCTATGCACCACTTCTGTCCCTAATGCCGGGTGCAATGCTCTGCACTGCCGATTTTGAGAAAAAAAAAAAAAAAAACACTGCTAGCAGCAGCCTGCACACAGGTAGATGTGGCCCTAAGAAGGACCTTTGGGGTTCTTGAAGCCTACACTGACTCCTAACGCTCTCCCTACAGCAGCACCAGCACGATAGTACTTTCCCTCAGCTAAGTCACAAGGCATGTGTGGCGAGCCGCGGGAGGGGCCGACTTTTATACTCGGGTGACATCTGATCGCCCCAGCCACTCACAGCAGGGGGGTAGTATAGGGCTTGAACGTCACAGGGGGAAGTTGTAATGCCTTCCCTGTCTTTCAATTGGCCAGAAAAGCGCGCTAACGTCTCAGAGAGGAAACTGAAAGTAACCAGAACACCGCGTGGTGCTCGTTACGAGTAACGAGCATCCCGAACACCCTAATATTCGCACGAATATCAAGCTCGGACGAGTACGTTCGCTCATCTCTAATTAAAACGCAAAAAGACCCCCACCAACATGTTTAGTGACTACCGCACTGAAGATCATCATTCAGCTCATCTTTCATTGTTTAGGCTGCAATGTAAACAGCAGCCGTTCAGTACTGAACAGCCGCTGTGTTAAGTGAATGGAGAGGGGTGGGGAAGAGCAAGGGGAGAAATCTTCAGCCACCCCGCTGCGAGCCAACGATACACTCTCCTGTACAACTGCACGAGAGTGAGTACATGCGGGGATGAGTGTTGGGAATTGTATGCCCGATATCCATCCTGTGTAAATGGGGCTTCACCAAATGTTCCAAACTGCCAATCCCAGTCTCATTTTAAAGCACCATTTACACACAATGATCATTGTTTGAACGAATGAACAACTGAACGAATTGACAACTTTTTTGCATAGAAACACTGAGCATTGAAGTGTACGGATAAATGTTTGAAATCATCTCCATTTCCCTCATTAGCTAAAGTAAACACTGTACATGTTGTTCGCTATGGTGGCTGTGTGTTTATACAAGAAATCTGTGGCCAGCAGGATTTTAATTAGTGCGAAGATAATCAATTGTCTTCTGCTAGCAAGAGTAAGCAAGTAGTAATTGTGTTTATGCAAGGCAAACAATCACCCTTCCCCTCAAGTTGCTCAGTCTTTCAAAGACTAAATGAACGCCAATTAAATGAAGCAAAAAGCAAGCAAACTAATTACCCTTTTCATGTAGGCTGAATGAATAGTGCACGATGGCTTTGCATTTACACGTAACGATTATCGCGCAAATTCGTAAGTTTGAAGTATTTTCTGTGTGCATAATTGGGGGGGATGTGAGTGGTGGGTATAAGAGAGTGAGTTAGTATGTAAGTAAGATGGTGTAAGAGAATAAATGAAGGGGTGTAAGTGAGTAAGTGAGTGTGTAAGTAAGATGGTGTAAGAGAATAAATGAAGGGGTGTAAGTGAGTAAGTGACTGTGTAAGTGAGGGGGTGTAAGAGAGTAAGTTCCTTTGGGACACCAGAAGGCAAGAAGCAGTAGTCCAGGGTCTTCATGACCCCAAGGTGACCCGCCAGCTTGGAATTGTGGACCAGTTTGAGGACTTCAAGTTGACCAACCTTTGGGAACATATAGTTGGTGCTCTCGCCTCCAAAGTCCATTCTCAAAAGAGAGCCTGACATCCTTAGAAGGATGACTTGGGAAAGGGTCACTTTCATAGCCTCTCTTAAGCTTTGTTAGGATGTCCTCAGAATGCAGGATACCTAAAAAATTCTTTGGAGATAGAATTGTGTGGTCTGTATTTGACTTTTCTTCAGGCTCCGAAAATATCCTGGACAATGCATTTGCCTTGCCATTTCGGGAACTGGGGTGGTAGGACACAACAAAATTAAACCTGGAAACGAACAGGGCCCATCCTGCTTGTCTCACAGATAACCTCTTGGCAGGACGGAGAAATTCAAAATTACCAAACAAGATTTACAAGGGGTCTATAATCTTACATGGATTTGCCTAGGGGATGAGTGGAAGATTGCCTTTATACCCAGATATGGATATTTTTAATACCAGGTTATGCCTTTTGGCCTTTGCAATGTCCCTGCCACCTTTCAGCATTTTAATAATGATGTGTTTCGAGATCTCTTGGATAAATTTGTTGTTGCTTATCTTGATGACCTTCTTATATTTTCAGACAGCTTGGAGGAACATCACCGGCATGTCTTGTTAATCTTGGAATGTCTCCAAATGAATCATCTTTATATCAATCTGGAAAAAAGTGAGTTTGAACAAACCAGGATTCTATTTCTTGAATATATAATCTCCCAAGATGGTCTAAGTATGGATACTAGTAAAAATTGTGGTTGAGTGGCCTACTCCGAGAAATTTAAAAGATGTTGGAAATTTAAACTCTATATAGGATTTTTACAGAAGATTCATAAAAGGCTTTTCAAAAGTCATCGTACCAATCACTTTGTTCACAAACAAAGTCAAAGCATATTCATGGTCTTCTGAGGCAAAGGTTGATTTTGAAAAACTAAAAACTCTTTTTACTTCTGCACCATTACTGGTTCATCCAAACCCTGAATTGCCTTTTGTTGTTGAAGTGGGCGCCTTCGACTCTACTGTGGGAGCTATCTTGTCTCAAGGACTTGGAGATAAAATGCAGCTACATCCTTGTGCATTTCTTTCTCATAGTATGTCATCTGCAGAAAGAATCTATGACATTAGAAATAAAGAACTTGTAGGCATCAAAATTGGAGACATCTTTTGGAAGGAGCCAATCATCTTATAGTAGTCCTTACTAATAAAACAAGTGAGGGGCAGCATCAGTGGTGCAGAAGAAACAAAGATCCTTTATCCATCCATGACGACAAACAGCAGCAACGTTTTGACTCAAGGAGTCTTTATCAAACATTGAGTCGAAAAATTGCTGCTGTTTGTCATCATGGAGGAATAAAGGATCTTTGTTTTTTTTGCACCATTGATGCTGCCACATGCTTGTTTTATTAGTAAGGTATTTTAATTCAGGTTCTAGCGTGGCTCTGCATTGAAATTGCTCACTGGAGACAGCAGTTAGGACTGTGCTGCTGGTATCTGTCTTGTTTTACCTGTAGTAATCCTTACTAACCACAACAACCTAAAATTTATCCGCACAGTTAAGAAATTATCGGCAAGACAAGCACGATGGGCCTTGTTCTTCTCCAGATTTAATTTTCTCATTTCTTATCAGCCTGGTTCAAGAAATGACACAGTTGATACCTTGTCCAGGATCCTCTCTGAACCAGAGAAGGGGAGTCTAACACTGACAGTACAATTTTGTCCTCCAAGATTCTCTGGGAATACTTGACTCATAAGACTTCTTAACAAAGTTCAAAGATGGGTACCAAAATGACTCTCTTTTAAGGAGGGGTTTTGGATGCAGGAAAACAGACTGTATGTCTCTGATTTGGTTTAACTTGAAGTTCTAAAACTGGTCCATGATTCTAAACTTGCAGGTCATCTTGGGGTCACGAAAACTCTTGAACTATTGCTTCGATCTTTTTGGTAGCCTATTTGTAAGAACGATGTGAGAAAATATGTTGCCTCCTGTGTAATGTGTGCATGAAACAAGACACCACGATCTCCTCCTTTAGGACGTCTTCAACCACTTCAATATAGATGGATTTTATTGTGGATCTTGCTCCTTCTAAAGAAATTGCTGTCAACTTTGTTGTGGTGGACCAACACTAGCGGGATTCCCACAGCTAAACAAACTGTGGAACTAATGATCAAGGAGATATTTTGGTTGCATGGAATTCCTAATAATGTAGTTTCTGATAGAGGTGTGTCAGGTTGCGCTGCTGGGATTTGTTGTTCTACGCGTTTCCAGGAGCACACCTTCACAGGTGTGGGATAATTGAGCTGGCTGGGTGTAGTGTTCTCCAGCCAGCCAATCCCCTCTGGTCTGCTGCACATAAATACCAGCTCCTAAAGGATGTTGGTCATTTTACTCATTTTGTGTTATTCCCACTCAGAGCTGGGTGTCATGCATGTTAGTCTAAAATGATTCTCTCACCTTCCCTGAGGATGCTCTGGACACCCGTTGTGCCCATCTGCATCTTGTGTGGACCCCCTGCCCTTTCCCCTTTTACAGGTGCGGCCTTCAGACGTTTGATGTCATGTATGGTCAGATAGGTGATTCCTGACACTGTTCCCTTTGTGTCAGCACAGTGGCTGACTCTCTTTCCCCTTGGTGTGAGGACATTTGGATTAGTTATGGTTTGCTAGCTGTATGTATGTGAGTTCTGAGCAGGGTTACTGTTCTGTGTGGTATACATCACTTGGTGTGTTGGTGTGAACAGCGACATGTTCATTGGGTCTGTGCAGGTGGCCAGACATGTGGTATATGAACTGTCCTGTTCTGTGTATAGGTGTGAACAGTTATGTGCTCTGTATTTGGTGCATCGCTCCAGGTTCCTAGTCAGGGATAGCGAGGACTGAGATGAAGTGGTGGTGCCATCCTTATTAGGGTGCCTTCCCCGCTTTTAGGCAGGGATGCTCCCACTTCCCCTGATTAGTAAGGGACAGGTTTCCTTCTATCTTTGCCTGAGTGGTGTAATTTGTCCTTGCAATTCCATGTGATTATGTTTGCGGTTTTATTAGGACACCATCTTGCCTTTGTGCTGAGGTGTGGTGCTTTAGTCCACCACATGGATGTAACAGGTGTTCAGTTTATATCAAGATTTTGGAAAAGCTTCTATACTGCTTTAGGGATTACTATTAATTTGTCTTCTGCCTTCCATCCTCAGTCCATAGGAGCTTTGCAGATATCGGTAAAATTAGCCAAGCTGCATTCCATCTGAAATTCCCCAATAGACTGAAGATTCACCCTGTAATCTATGTGTCGTTGCTCAAAGCATTCAAGGAGAACACCTTTCTGGGAAGAAGTCAGCCACCTCCTTCATTGGTAAAGGTCCAAGGGAGCCAATGACAGCGGCCGCAGAAGGGTGATGGGAGGGAGTTTAGCAGCGTGACTGTTCAACTCTCTCCCCCTTCTCTCTGGCTGTCTCCTCCCATCTGGCTGTTTACAATGGGAGGGGGTGGGGGCGGATAAGTTGAATATTTCAGTGGTCCTATGTAATGTACCATATCTTGTACTGAAAAACTTTAAAAAATTTCTCAGTGAAGTGACAGATCTTGTCATCATAGAGAAAGATGTTGCATGTAAGTATTATTTTCAGAAGTGTAACAAAAACTGGATGCATCTATTCAACATATCTGATCTCACCAGCTGCTCATGTACCGCTTCCAGACCTCTGTTGTGCTGAATATTGGTGTAGAGAGAAACAATATCGAGGCTTCCCATAATAATATTACTTGTGCATGGGACCTCTTGGATTTTGACCAGGATATCCGTAGTATCATGGATGTAAGATTTGGCACCCATCGCAAACTGCCTTAACACCCTGTCAAGAAAACGGGAAACGTTATTGAAAAACTGCACCTCTCGCAGAAATAATTGGGCGTCCCGGAGGGGACCGTAGATCTTTATGAATTTTCTGGCATCTAATGTGGATTCGCACTGAAACTGATCCACGGAAAACTTGTCACCTGATTTTAAGCTGCACTTCGGGGTCACGAGGAGAATTATCCATACAGGGAAGCATCAATCGTGACAGTAGCGGGACTCTAATAAAGGGGCCATTCAGTGTATGTGATCAAGGAATGATGAATAATTCTGAGCTGCAGCCAATGAATAAGGGAATAACTGCAGACATTTTTTTAAGCTCATGTGAGATATTGTAGGAGGATCAGGCTTTTTCCACAAGCATCTCATGGCTCGTCTCATTTCATCTTGAAGAGCGACCCCTCATGTCTTATTTTTTCTTAAAAGGGTTGTACAAAAAAAAAACAAAAAAACATGGCTGCTGTATTGCAGTAACAGCTCCCCACCGCTCCCTGTCCTGTGTGCAGTACTACAGCTCAGTTTCATTGAAGTAAATGGTATTTTTACACGGTACGACTGTCGGGCGCATAAATGCCTGATAGCTGTATCAACAACTATCGCTCCTGTGCTTTACACAGTAGTCGCAGTCGCTAAAGTGAATAGAGGGCGGGGATCATTCCAGCCCACCCACGTCCATTCACTGTAAACAGACAGTCGCTGATAGAATGAAGCTACATGTTTACACTGAGTGAGAAGCCGCCCAGCATTTGCACTGTACCAGTCATGTAAAATAGAACAACTAGTGACTTCTCGCTCGATGCCTTGTCGCTGGCTGTGTGTGCACAGGCCAACTGTCACGCGAAATCGCTCATTTGAGCAATTATTTAGGCAACTTTTGGTTTATGTATAGGTACCTTAACCTGCAATACCATGGACAACCTTTGGACAGGTGGGGCGCTGTTGTTGGAAGAACCTTGATAACCCCTTAAAAATAATGGACATTTCCATGGAGAACAAAATATACTTCCTAAGTTATTTATTTATACCATGTGGCTGTTCCTGGAAATTAGAGTCTGTGCCCAATAATGTTAAACAAGAACACCCTTTCTTGGAAAAGGGTAATATCCAATAAATACGACTGCAAGGAAAGTGAAAGTAGCGAAGGGACTTTCTGTTCCCTAATCTGTATAAAATAGACGGCAAAAGCTATTGTGCAGGTAAACAATCTGCAGAGATGGCAGGGCTCGTAACACTTCTTCAGGCATTAGTTGAGGTATTTGTTGAGAAAATAAAGACCAATGAAGCTAAAGATGGAACCAGGAATATTCCATGTTTGCTGACTGATGATGAGAGAAAACAGGCCAATGAGGCTAAAGAGCGGACCCTTCAAATCCTATCTGATGCTCTGAAGAAAAAGGGAAGTCTCCTTGTGGAAGACCCCAAGGAGTTTGGAGATAAGAAGATGATTTCTGATTGGCCACTTATCACCACAGATCTGGTGAAGGAGCTGATCCGGGAACTAGAGAAGGTGATCTTTACAAAAAATGCAGACCCTGAACATGACAATGAAACCAATGCTTATGTATATTCCAGATCTGACGACAGAACCATCTATCTATGTGCACTGTTCTGGAAAAAGGATCCAGAATCTAAATCCCGACAAAGTACAATCATCCATGAGGTTTCCCATTTTCTTGGATATGGTCATACAGTCCAGGAGAACAGCGACCGTGTACAGAAGTCCCCGCAGTCTATGTTATGTCCTCTGACGACGTACGAACTAGCTTATTGCCTTACATCGTTCATGGATCACACTGGGACCTTCACAAATGACTCCTACTCCTGCTGTGGTGAGACCTCCAAGGATACCGTGTGTGAGGAATCCTGGATGGCAGACAAACTGAGGTAGGTGACGATGTAAAGAATGTCTAGGAATTTACTGTTTCATTAACAATTATCAGGGGTGTAACTAGAGCCTTCTGGGCTCCACGACAAATTATGAACATGCCCATCCCCCTAAAAGTGTGTTGCTTGGATGCACAGGTTCTAGTTGCATTGCTAGAGTCTATCTATGTTCCATCAACTTCCCATAAAAGTAACATACTGTATATGTCTGCCGATCTTATAAGTGATTACAGTACTTAAAGCCACAGGTGAAGTCTTCTCTGACTGGGGTCACTCACTTTCACTTCTCTTCTCCATCCACCCAAGACCACTGTGATGGCTTCTTTAAGCCACAACTCATCTCTGAAGAATTTAAAGCACAAACCTTGTTGGCTTTTCACCTTTCCAGCACATCTGGATAGTAATAATAACCACATAACAGTATTAGGCCTCCTTCCCACGAGCGTGACGGGGTCCGCCGCGTAATATTACGCAGTGAAGCCCGTCACGGCGCCCCCCAGAGCCCCTATACTTACCTGCGGGAGATAGCGTGAAATCGCTTCCCCGCCCACCACCGCCGCGTCACCGCCCGTCACCGCCCACCACCGCCGCGTCACCGAGCGTGTCACGTGATGCGGCCGGCCGTGTCACGTGACGCGGCCGGCCGCGTCATTTGGCGTCAGATGACGCGCGACGGTGGGCGGGAAAGCGTTTTTTCACGCTATCTCCCGCTGGTTACAGCGGGAGATAGCGTGAACGGACGGCTTCCATTGACTGCAATGGAAGCCGTCAGTGCGTACAGCCCGTCCTCACCCGCAGAAAATAGAGCATGCTGCGGGTGAGGACGGGAGAAATCGCGGTGCGTAATTCCGCGCTGGAATTACGCATCGTGAGCATTGTGCTATTAGGTTCAATAGAACCTAATAGCTGCGGGCAACGCAGCGGATTTTCGCCGCGAATTACACGGCGGAAATCCGTTCGTGGGAAGGAGGCCTAAGTGTGCCAATTGAAATAAAAAAATAATTGAATCCCCCCTTTCTGTTCCCACAACTAGCACTCCTGGCCTCTATGTGTAGCCCACCTTCAGGCAGCGCAATGCAGGGATGTCATCACATTGCCTGAGCCAGACAGAAATAGGAGAATAAAGATGAGGTGGTTGCAGCACTCCATACGGGAAAACTTTATTGGTGAAGCAGGTGTTATGGCACTCTGACCCCCCGAGCGCCAGGTGGGGTGCCCTGAACTTCCCACATCCCACTGTCCCTGCCTACTTGCCTCGACCCTGGCTAACCCCAGGCGGACAACTGGATGGTGGTCCCTATCCTGCCTAGGGACCTGGTGACTGCAAAGATGAAACTAACTGACGGGGGACAGAGTGCCGACAGAGAAGGCAGATGGAATGACCAAACAGGAAAAGACTGAGCTACAGGCAAACTGGAAAGGATGCTGACTAGCAACTAGGGCTGACTGAGACAGGCTGCAGACAGAACTGACTAGCGACTAACAGAACCAATAATTGGCAGTGAGCTCAGGTCACTGCCAGCCTTATAACTACAAGACTCCGCCTGGGGGCGGAGAGTGGGAGGAGCCAACTCCCCTACTGCTGCATAAGAAAGGTGGAGTAGTGCGGGCGGCACCCTACGGCGGACACGCCCATGCCGCCACACACCGGCCGCCCCACGTCGACGGAAGGGCCCTGGCCCCAGGATGCCGGAGCCGACGCCGGAGCGGCGCGCGCCGACCGCGGGACCCTGCGCCGCCCTGCATGGTAACAGCAGGAAGTACACCAACGACCAACCCTGAGGCTTTTTCCAGCATTCAACAAGGGCATAAATGAGATTATATATTGCATAGACAAACATACATCATAAATACATGACCAATCATAGCATTCAGCAAATCACATACTCGAATACCCAATTGTAGCTGTATTTCACTGACGGGAACCACTTATTAATAAAACTTAACGTTTATTCGATAGCTACACAGCACGATGGCTGTTTGATAAATGAGCATAGATTGAGCATGGTGAAATTTGGGAAGAAAATTGTTTATCCTTGTTCTTCTCCACCGGACTTGTATATATACAAGCTAAGCAGGGAATATAATTTCTATCACCCTGTCATATGATACATAGCGGAGGTGAATGGTATATTTATTTTACCAATAAAATACTACTGTATTGATTTGAAGACACCTACAATTACACTATAAAACCGAGTGATATTATCCCACGTCCTATTTAATCAGTGAGGACGTTATCAAGTTTCCGGTCTAATAAATCACACAGACGACAGGCCTATTCTCTTTTTATTAGCATAGATATTGTTTTGTCACATATATCACGCAAAAAATTCTTTGTTTTTACACTGTCGAATAAAAGTTAAGTTTTACTAATTAGTGGTTCCCGTCAGTGAAATATTCATAGTTGAAGGGAACTTATCTGCCTCGGTGATCCAATTGTAGCTGTGATGCATTTTGCAATCAGACTTAACACCAAGTCTTCACGTCCTCATGTCTTTAAGCACATTTGAACTCACACCATTCGCTTCTGGATCTCATGAACAGCTTGAGTTCAAACATGTGCTTAAAGACATGAAGATGCCAAGACTGGATATGATTGGTTATGCATTTATGATGAATCATTGTCTATGCTAGTGTATAGTACTACTTAAGGTCTGCTGGAGCCGGAAGCCCGCAGGGTGGTAGGAGGAAGGCAGCATGATAGGGTTAACGGGGAGGAGGGGGTTAATTAGAGTAGAGGATGCCGGGAGGGGGCGGAGCTTAGGAAGAGGGGGTTAAATAGAGGAGTTAGAGCAGGGAAAGGCCATTACAGCGTCCAGAAGAAGAGGAAGAGAGAAGCAGAAGTTAGAAGAGTCCCGCCCGCCCTAGAGGAAATCCAGGGGGGGAGAGGGGTGGGATCACGGGAAAGGGTTTTCGTCATAGCAGCAGGGGAGGGGGAGGGGCCCTTGGAGCCCGTGTAGAAGGTTAGTGGGGGAAGGCAGGGGCTACATAGCCCCTTCCCCCCTTTTTTGTGTTTGGTCAATCGTGGCCTGTCGCCTCCTGGGTTACAGGGCGGAGCCCTGATAGTCGGTGGGAGAGGCTAGCCAGGGGTGGCTAGCCGGCCTCGGGGTCGGGAAGAAACGGCGGCCGGAGGTTAATTGGGAGTTTGCTTGGGCTCCCGAGTCTGCCACCTGCAGCGGGAGGAAGAAGGTTATGGAAATAGCGTCGCCTGAGTCAGCCAAGTTGCGGCGGGTGACCGGGACAGCTATTTCTTTGTTGGTTTGAGGCGACAGGATATTTTTAGAGGTGGGAGGGGCTCCAAGGTCCTCTTCTCAGGTTTTTCCATTGGGGGAATGTTTATAATGGTTAGGAGGTGTATAATGTTGTAAGATATATTTTAAAGGAAATGCGTTTAAAATTGTATGTTGTTTGTTTTAATAAATTGGCTGCTGTGGCCAAATTTTATCCAACAGATGGTGTCGGTGGTCTGTACGGGTAATGGTAGGTGGGGAGGGGGATTTAATGGGAAGGTCATAGCAGCAACGACTCCGTTATACCCGGGTCATGCCCTTGTTGATTTCTTAATGAAAACAAACAAGCAGCCTGTACTTTGCTGCCTACATAACTTGCATTGATTCTTTGGAGCTACAAAGGAAGCGTAACACAGGGTGCTTGTCTATTTTGATAATTCCCAGCCATCTCTCTGATCCTAGATGGGGAGTTGTCTTCACTGTGAAGGAGAGTAAGAGATGGAGCACACATTGTGGTGAACAACAACACTCTGTACTTGCCAGCTGAATTATCAGTACGGTCTCTTTAACTTGTTACAGTTTCAGAACATTGCTACACAGTTTCAATACTTGGCAAAAGCTGAGTCTAATACTTGGCAACACTGTCTCAGCTAGTTGACCATCGTAGAATTCAGTGACTGGGATCGAAACCCCTCACACATGTCCACACAGGGCAGGACAAAGACTGTTATAATAACTTAAACACATAGTTACACACAATCATCAGAAACTGCACAACATATGTCCAAATTGGTAATACACCTTTAAAACATACATACAGCATAAATGTTCTTGTGAAATAAAATGTATGCCTATTCTCCCAATACCACAACCACTGTAGTTGCCAAAAAATTCCCAGAGAAGCTTCTGGGATGCAAAAGAACAAGTATAAAGCAAAGTGTGGTGCATGTAGAGCACCAAGACATGTAAGTAGTAAGTGAGGTGGTTAGGTTGCGCCTAATATGGCAAAATGTTTCCTCCCTGGTGGTCTATTAGGAGAGCTTTAAACTAGAACAATTTGGGACGGGAAGTGAAAGGCCAGGTAAAAATATACAGCTAATGAATACAAGTGAGAACCTTGTTACTAGAAGTGGAAAGAAAGAACATAGGCAAAAAATCAGAAGAAAAGTAGAGGAGCAAGAGACACCGATCACAAACTAAAATGTTTTGATACAAATGCACAGAGCATGGGAAACAAATATGGGAAATTGGTTGGAGATCCTAACACAGGAAGAGAAATATGATGAAAAATGGCCTTTAGGCAGTGAATCAGCAATACAAGATGGAGGTAAAAGGTCATGTAGAGGTTGTGAGAGCTTCCCTGGTGTTCAACGTGGTCTAAAGATTCATGCCAACATCACTTGTTATATCATATAGTAAAGGAGCTAATACCAAGAGCCTTAGTGGTCTAAGTCACTGCCAGAGGATGTAGTATGTACTGTAATCTTTTACACTATCTCTTATTCACTATCTCTCTCCCACTCTCCATTCATTTCATATCTATCTCACTATCGATCTATCTATCTCTCACTATCTAGCTCTCTCACTTTGGCCTCATGTCCACGTGCGGGTCGAATTCTGTACAAGGAATTCCGCACAGAATATCTATCTATCTATCTCATATCTATCTATGGTATAAGTTATACATCTCCCTGTATATAATCGCACACTTTATACACAATTAAAAAGCGCATGCAGTTTTTAGTAGTGCATGCAGTTTCTTAAAAACGTATGTGGTCTTGAATACCACATGCAGGTTTTTTATGTGTTTTTCATAATTGTGGTTCAAAAGTACAACAAAAAACAAGAACACACCCTAAGGCCTTATGTCCACTGGGTAATTATATTTAGCAAATCCGCACGTGAAAAAAAAACGCACCTCATAGGAAAGCATTGACCACCTGCAGGTAATTAAATAGCTGCGAATGGTATTTTAAGTCATTTGCGGATTTCACGCGCGTGAAAAAAAACCTGGCATGCTCCATTTTAGTGCTGATCATGCGTGCGGGAGCTCATAGAGCTCATATCTCAATTGATCTCCTGCATGAAAAAATAGACAATTATAGTGCATCTGCAGGAGAAATCTGCAGTAGAAATCCACGCGGCCCTGATTTTCCCTGTGGACATGAGGCCTAAGGCTTCTTTTACACAAGCGCATATTGGCCGGCCGTTTTTACAGCGGGTATACATTCTGTGGGGAGGGAAAAATCTGCTAAACAGGTGCACAAATCAAATGTTTGTGTGCCCGTTCATATGGCCTGGTGAGGCCAGATGGTGAGCCTGCACAGTGGGGGGGGGGGGGTGAACAGAGGGGAGAGAGTTTATGAGCCACACTGCTAAACTCCCTCCTACCTATGGCCGCTGCCATGGGCTCCCATAGGAGCCCATGCAGTGGCTGATATGTTCCAGCCCAAAAGATAGTTCCAGGACTATCTTTTGGGCCTGACATAAAAACGGCCGGCGCTATATTGGCTTGGCCGGGCGTTGCTACATCTCAGAAATACGCCCATGTGATCTGATGCATTGGAATCCAATGCATCAGATCACAGCGCATATTGGCCGGCTGTGAAAATGGGTGGCCGGTATGCGCTTATGTGAAAGAAGCCTAAGGCCACTCTCATACATGTGTTTAGAAAACGCAGCTTAAAATCGTGGCATTTTTATTGCAATTTTGATCGCATGGTACAGCGTTTGACAGTGCTTGTTAATGCACCTCATCATTGTGATGGGTGAGGGGTGCGTTAAAAAATGTGAAAACACAAAAGTAGAACAGACAGCTCCTGAAAATTGCGGCATTAGAAATACTGCATTCGGGGTCAGGTTTGAGTAACCCTAATAAAATTAAAGGGAACATTGCACCACGGTTAGCACGGCGCTCAGGACACCGCACTAATAGTGGTAAAAAATGGTGTGTTTGTAAGAGTGGCCTAAGGGGCTACAAACAAATTTTCATGAAGTGCAGGAAATACCTCATGTTTTAAACGATTACGCCAAGGGGCTAGATAATGTATGGAAATTCGTTTAGGTATGGGTACGTCGGAGAAAGGGTTCCCCGAGCTGAACTTTTGTACCCGATCCCCTGAGCCATTAGTTACACCCCTGGTCTAAGTCAATAGTGAGGTTATTGTCTGCCTCCTGTTGGGCTAATGTCTTGCAAAGATAAAATAATGCATTGGACTTCGTGTAAGACTTGCCTAGATAGTCTAGATAGAGAGAGTGAAACCCAAGGGAAAAGAGGAAACAGCTAGAACCAGTGTCATAGCTAGACTTTTCTTCATTTTGCTGCCATAGGCCTGTATCTAAACACCCTGGACAAAGCAGTGATTTGCTTGCACCCTCTGTTACCCGAGGTACATGGTGCAGTAGCACTCCCCTGGCTGGAGCTATAAGAGTGACTCTGTGACTTATGGCTCTTTTACACAGACTGATCATCGTTCAGATTCTCGCTGGATCACGTCAATCTGAATGATGATCGTTCATTGTAAGTACTGGCAGTGAGTGATTGATAAATGATAATTTATTCGGCATTCGGTTTCTGTAAGCATAATACTCAAAAGAAGTACTGCAGCCATTTCAGCTTGATCGGCAGAGATTCCAAGTGGCGGATCACGTCGATCCATTATTGATGACTTGTACTGGGGTCTTTACAAAATGACAAACAAAATAACATTTAAATTGTATCATTATTTACCAGGTCAGTCCGCAAATCTAATTTGAAGAAGGAATTATTGCTTGTGCAGAAAGACGTTTCCATAAAGCGGGTGAAGATATGGCTGGTTCGGCTAAGAAGACAGATAGGCAAGTTAAAGAATCAGACCAATTTGTTAATGACAAAAAACAATCTGGCAAAGAAGTCGACCAATCTAGTAGAGAATCAGACCAATCTGTTGAGAAAGCTGACCAGTCGGTTGAAGAAGCAGGCCAGTCAGTTGAAGACACAGAAGGCGGTGGAGACACTGGGCGATATGCTGGAGACACAGATTGCTATAGAGAAAACACAGAATACTCTGATGAAGATGCTTCTCAATCTCATAAAGATGGAGACCTCGCTGTTGAAGGTGGAGGATGATGTGGAGAAGATAAAGAGTGATATGTTGGAGATACTGGCTGATATGGAGGAGACACTGGCCAATGTTTTAGACCAAGTATGAGTGTCAGCAAATTGAAAAATTGAATAAAAGATATTATTATGAAAATAATCATCATCAATCCGCCACTGAAGGATGTCATATTCTTACTGTTTATCTATATTTACTGCATAATATTACTCCACTCCAAGCAGCCTGGTTTGCTCTTCAACGCCTCTTTGTTGTCCAGTTCATTACTGCACAATACAGATGTAAGAGTGACTGGATGTTAAAGTGTTAATGAGCTCAGTTATTATTTATGTTTGCATGAGTCTTAGGGCTCATGTCCACGGGGAAAAGAAGAATTAAAATCCGCAGCGGATTTTAAGGGCTCATGTCCACGGGCAAAATGACATTTAAAATCCGCAGCGGATCTCCCGCGCGCGGATCCGCACCCCATAGGGATGCATTGACCACCCGCGGGTAGATAAATACCCGCGGATGGTCAATAAAAAGGAATTTAAAAAATCTGGAGCATGAAAAAAAACGTGCCATGCTCCATTTTAGTGCGGATCACGCTCCGGATGGCCCCCATAGACCTCTATGGGTGTGGGAGATCCGCTGCGGATTGTAAATACTAGTTTATCGGGTGCATGAGATCCGCTGCGGATTTAACCCCTACCCGCTCCAGGACGTACCGGTACGTCCTCGGAGCATGGTACTTACCGCAACAGGACATACCGGTACGTCCTGGGGATAGTGCGAGATCACATAAGATCCCGCGCTATCCTGCAGCGGGAGCCGGCTGTCAGTCACGGCCGGCGTCCCGCTGCAACAGCATGCCCCCCCCCCCACCCCGCTGTTAACCCCTTCCCTGCCGCGATCTAAGTAGATCGCGACAGGGAAAGAGTTGACAGAGAGATCGCGCTCCCTCGGTGTCTCCGGCCGGCGAGAGCCCGGCCTGTCGCCATGGCAACAGGACGCCAGACACTGGCGTCCTGTATTGCCTGTGCCTATAATCGCTGTATAGGCGATAAGGCATGGGGGAGCAGTAGCTCTGCCATGCCTTATGACAGCGATCATAGGCACAGTACTGCAAGTCCCTCAGAGGGACTAGAATAGTGTAAAAGAAAAGAAAAGAAAAATGTAAAAAAAATGTAAAAAAACACCTTTTTTTATGCTTTTTCTAATATTAGCATAAAAAAAGGGAAAAAAAAATTAAAACCCCACATATTGGGTATTGACACGTCCGTAACGACGTGTACAAAAAGTTGAACACGCTTTTTATTTTGTACGACAAAAAGCGTAAAAAAAACACGCTAAAAAACAGAGGCAAAATGCTAATTTTTAGCATTTTGCCTCCCAAAAAATGCTATAAAAGTGATCAAAAAAGCCGTACATTCCCCAAAATGGTACCAATAAAAACTACAGCTCATTTCGCAAAAAATAAGCCCACATAGAGCTCCGTATTTAGAAAAATAAAAAAGTTACAGGACTTTGAATGCAGCTATAGAGAAACAAAATGATTTCCAATAAAAAGGGGGTTTTATTGCAAAAAAGTGTAAAAACCTAAAAAAAATATAACAATTATGGTATCGTTGTAACCGTACCGACCCGCAGAAAAAATTTAGTGTGTCATTTATGCTGCATGATTAACGCTGTAAGAAAAATAAAAAGAAATCTATGGCAGAATTGATGCGTTTTCTCTCCCTGTTATCATAAAAAAAAAAAAAAAAAATTACGATATAGTCTATGTACCCAAAAGTGGCACTGATGAAAACTACGGCTCGCCGCGCAAAAAACAAGCCCTTATACGGCCGCGTCCACGGAAAAATAAAAAAGTTACAGGACTTTGAATGCAGCTATAGAGAAACAAAATGATTTCCAATAAAAAGGGGGTTTTATTGCAAAAAAGTGTAAAAACCTAAAAAAAATATTACAATTATGGTATCGTTGTAACCGTACCGACCCCCAGAAAAAATTTAGTGTGTCATTTATGCTGCATGATTAACGCTGTAAGAAAAAGAAAAAGAAATCTATGGCAGAATTGATGCGTTTTCTCTCCCTGTTATCATAAAAACTTCTTTTTCAGTGGCCTTGCGTTTTTTTTCACGCGCAGATGCAAAAATGCCATCCGCGTGCATACACGCGTGAAAAAAAACGCATCCGCGTGTCATCCGCATGCAATAAAATACAATAAAATACTATTTTAAGCTCATCCGCACTGCATCCGCGGCCCAAATCCGCGTTACAAATCCGGAGCAGATTTGATTTTCCCCGTGGACATGAGGCCTAACTCTTCTCCCGCGCGCGGATCCGCACCCCATAGGGATGCATTGACCACCCGCGGGTAGATAAATACCCGCGGATCGTCAATAAAAGTGATTAAAAAAAAAATGGAGCATGAAAAAATCTGGACCATGCTCCATTTTCATGCGGGTCTCCCGCGGGGACGGCTCCCGCGGGCTTCTATTGAAGCCTATGGAAGCCGTCCAGATCCGCGGGACACAAAAATCATATTTTACTTACCCGCTCCGTTTCTTCTCTTCGGCGCCGCGCCATCTTCTCTCAGCCGCGGCCGGATAATTTTGCTTCGGACCGGCGCATGCGCGGGGCACGTCACCGACGTCATCGTGCACATCCGCCGGGCCGAAGAATGAAGATCCGGCCGCGACGAGAGAAGATGACGCCGCCGCGAAGAGAAGAAACGGAGCGGATCGGAGGTAAGTTTATTCTCATTTATTCTCCTTTTCGGCGCTCATGTCCGCGGGGCAGGAGGGACCCGCTGCAGATTCTACATGTAGAATCCGTAGCGGGCCCGATTTTCCCCGTGGACATGAGGCCTTAATCAGAGTATAAATAAATCCTTACCAGGAGCCATCAGCACCATGGAGCCTCCAT
This sequence comes from Eleutherodactylus coqui, assembly GCF_035609145.1. Classification (NCBI taxonomy): domain Eukaryota; kingdom Metazoa; phylum Chordata; class Amphibia; order Anura; family Eleutherodactylidae; genus Eleutherodactylus; species Eleutherodactylus coqui. The sequence goes on from NC_089844.1 coordinate 38,839,615, forward strand.
GTTGATGGTTTCCATGAAAATATTACATAGAAGCCGACATCTGCAGTTATTATTTTAATCTGTGAACCAAGTAAATGAGGAATGATCGTCTGAGACTCTGCGTATTTCTTTATAAAGTGGAATTAAATAATTTCAACAATTGGGGCCATGGTCCTACTCGTTTATGGAAATGTACACAAATGAGCAAAGTAGTCAGCCTAAGAAACAAGATGACGTGGACCTTGGTTATATCTGTCCACTACTTGTGTGTATTAAAGCAATTTTGTAAAAGAGCAATAGGGTCAGAAATAAGCGTCACAACTGATCTCATTGACCGCAGTAGAGTTTTGTTTTCACCACAGACACTTCCTTTATTGTTGAGGATGTCATTGGTGATGGGCAGGAAATTGTTGCATGAAGCTTTCTCCTGTCTGATACCAATGGATTCCATGGACCCATCTATGACATGCAACCTCATTGGTTTTAATGCTGAAATGGACAATGAAATACTTCGCTGTACATGATAGTACAAATGACGTAGTGTGGCGGCCACAGTGGATCTGTAACCTAAAAAGACAAATAGGGGGTGTTATATCTAGACACAGCTCAATTTGCATTGCCTCCCATCGGCTTCCACTCTGGTCTTGGAAGGATATCAATGGGAAGATGCTTATTAAATAGTCTCAGTGATAAATGTTACACCATTGCCAGCCTCTTTATGATAGTATTTAGACCAATTACACTCATAAACGTCCGTGTGATGACTAGTCCAGGATTGCAGACATTTGTATGTGTCGTGGACTACTATAATGAATAGAAACATAAAAACTATTATCGACCTTACATGACCTGAATCAATGGGGTTGCATGGTCAAAGTGGAAATGCAACCTCATAATCCTATTCAACCATGTAAAGGAAGGAGACATTTTACTTAGTGACGTCAATGAGAACATTCACAATGGGGAACAAGCTCACCGGGTTTGATATTTTCTTTCAAATTACTTTTCTATGATCAGAATTTCGAGCACACTGTATGAGGCCATCATATGTGGTGTCCAGCATTCAACCTTGTAGTGGTTTTAAAACAGTGTGGTACTTCTTGGGTCCGATGATATCAATGGGTCACCTCGAAATAGCAAAGGTTACCAAAAAATGGTTGCCGACCAGGTTGATCTCTTTTGTGGCTCCCCGTTATTCAGATTTACAAGAGATGTATTTTCATGAGAAGGTCTCCACTACAGGCTGGTGGGTGTCTTCACATCTCAACGAACATCTTTAGGATGTGGAGGGTTGTATGCGGCATATTTGTACCACTATATAATGTGCAGCAGCTCAACAATCTCATTGTGTCGTATGTATTCTGCGGCATCCCTGGTGCTTATTTAGATATCTTGCAGAAGTATGCCACAATGTAATAGGACCATTTTGAAGGTAGAAAAATGTCCAACCTTCTCAAGAGTAGATAAATAAAGGTAGAGAATATATGATACCCTACCATCTGCATAGTCTGGTTGTTTATTCCTCTCAACCTGTCAATCACCTGAGCTACTTCCTGTATCTGGGATCACATTATAACTATATGGTCACCAGTGGTTATTCTTTGCAGCACAATAAACAAACCAATGTATAGAGACATATAAAGGCAGTACAACTACCATCACTGAGAAAAGCAGTGTGGCCTCTAGCAAAACTCAGTGTAGCATGATGCCGGACACCATAAGAGCGCGAAGACCCATGGCAGGAATAGTTCTGGATCCATTTGACCAGGTGATGTTCTTCCACTGCTCAGTGATACAATTTTTGCGCTCTTTTGCCCCCGGGGGTGTCTCATATTTCGGGTTGTATGCTGTTATAGCCTATCTGTACTAAGGAACAACAAGTTGTGTGTTCGGGCATGTTATTTGGAGCACTAGTTTTGTATTCAGATGCTCCTAACTGTACAGCACCTGTTGGTCAGAACAATTCCACGATTCCTGACATCCTCCTCTGACCCCTTTCAGCAACAAATTGTTTATGCTCATAGGATCCCACTTGTACTGGATGTTTTTTCTCAGTCACACCACTCTATATACTCTACACACCATTACATGCGAAAACCCCACAAGGTTGGCAGTGACATCCCGGCCCCGGCTAGTCTAGCACCGATGACCAGTCCTTGTTGGAAGTCGCTTAGATCGCTAGATTTTCCCATCTAATGTGAATTCTCACTGAAACTGATCCACAGAAAACTTGTCACATGATTTTATGCCGCACTATGGGGAGAATTACCATACGGGGAAGCGCCAATGATGAGAGGGCCACGGGCTCTAATAAAGTGGGCATTCAGTGTATATGGTCAAGGAATGAAGAATCAGTCTGATCTGCATCAGATGAATAAGGAAATAACTGCAATTATTATTTGTAATCTCGTCAGTTATTGTAGTGATATACTATCCAACCTCTGATGTATACCCAGGGCACATAGGAAATGAACAAAGATTTATTCTGTGTTGACACGAATCGTTGAGTCTGAGGGACACGAGTCCACATATCTCAGACGGCCTTCTAACATCACTACAGAGCTTTTTATATCCAGCAGCCAGGCTTAGTAAAAGCTAACACTTATTGGTTCATCTTATCGTTCCATCATGTAAAGAAACCAGGAAGAGTATATTACTATATGCGAGTTACGTGAAGAAAAGGTGGGAGGAAGATACAGGAAGAGAGAGACAGAATCAGACCGGGTGGGAGTTGGGGGGGCAGCGAGGGATCATAGCCGCAATCTCACAGCTTTCACTTACACTGCATTCCAATCCAGGTTCCTGGTACCTGGTTACACAGTGTATCCTAGCTTAGTATCACACAGGAAAATATTAAATAAACAGCAGAGCAGACTTCTTATACAGACAATTACATTTAGAAGAATTTCATTTGATAGATACATAACAATATATAATATGCTTATAAGTCCTCGTACCACATTTCAATGAGCAGGCTTTTACCATAAGCATCTCAGGGCTCATCTCATTTCATCTTGAAGAGCGACCCCTCGTGTCTTATCTTTTCTTTAAAGGGTTGTACAAAATTTTAAAAAAACATGGCTGCTTTTTTTGAAGAAACAGCTCCCCACCGATCCCTGTTCTGTGTTCTGTACGACTTTACACGGTATGACCGTCAGGGACATAGGCACCCAACAGCTGTACTAGTGACTATCACTTGTCAGCTTTATGCAGGAGCGATAGTTGCTAAAGTGAATAGAGAAGGAGGGTGTCGGGGATCGTTCCGGCCCCCAGCCTCCATTCACTGTAAACAGGTAGTCGCTTATAGATTAAAGATACATGTTTACAGGGAGCGAAAAGCCACTCAGCAGTCGCTCTGTACCACTGAGCTGAAATGGAACAACTAGCGACAACTGTGTGCATGGGCCGACAGTCACCAGAAATAACTCATTTGAGCAATTAGGTACCTTAACCCCTTAGTGACCATCCATACGTGTTTTTACGTCCTTCGCATCTAGGCTTTAATCTACATGGCTGTAAAAACACGCCTTACCTGAAGATTAAGGTTGCAGAGTCTGCAAGTGTGACAGCTCCCTGCTAACAGCTGCCAGAGGTAGCAAACAGCCTGGAGCTGTCATGGGGGGCCGCAGTGTGCGACCCCCAGTCACGCGATCGCCATTATCCAATGAATAACGGCAATCCATAAAAGTTAAAAAACAGTTAAATAAAGTTAAAGTTTCATCTCCCCCCACTGATCAGATTCACGAGGGATATGAAACTACTCACCTCCAGCTTCCACGATGTCCCGCAATGATTTGGCCCTGCAAGGACTTGCCTTCTGCGCATGCACGCCAGAGATGAAAGGTGAAATGCGCAGAAGAACGGTGAGCCCGGGAAATTTAAAATTTCCCTGTTCCTGGCTAGCAAAAGGAGCTGAGAGCCTGGAGATTTCACAAGGCATCACATTATGCTGTCATCAGTCACGTATCAATGAGGGCAGATGAAATTTCTTACCCAAGGCTCACCGATTTTTTATTTGCGCTCTTTTACCTGGCTTCTACGCATGCGCTTGTCGGAAAAATGGTGGACGCATAGTGTCCCAGAACATCATCCTGGTCCCCTCCATAATTGTCATACATGTATTGTCTTATGTGGATGCACTGTGCAAAGCTGTCATGTTATTTTCTGTATGTGTTGCACAGCTGTGGCGTCTAAGGGGTTAACTCCCCTAAAATCATTGCCTGTCAGCTTCGCGGCTGAATGTATCTTTCCTACTGTGTCACGTGGTACAAGTGAGGTGATAAAAGTGAGTGTCTGAGAGCGAGAAAAGGTTTGTCTTCTTCAATCTGTGTTAGAGTAGGGTTCCATCTTGCCTGCTATGGAGGGCTAACACAGAGCTGCATGGAAGCAACTTTAGCTTCCACATCAGTGAAGATGGAAGAAGAAGAGCGACTACCCGTAGCATCTGGAGAGTGGATGTGAGAGGAGTGAGTTCCTTCCACAGAGAGAGCGCACTACCCCAGTTTACTGAAAGCAGGTACTCATTCACATCACAGACGTCTTTTTCCTGTGTGGCCGTCCGTCAATAGGATCACCGCATAGAGGTACATAATTGTGACACCCACCTGGATGTTGTGCGGGATGCATCTAGGCTAATCCGTCTTCTAAAATAATTTGGTCTGCCAGAGTGTTTTACCAGCCCTTAACCGTTCCTAAGGGTCCGAGGTACTACACACGAGTCTCCGTGTTATTACTCCGCTGCATAGATTAATGGTGTGTGGGAACAGTGGTGTCATGAGTGACATCTACTACAACCCCCCTCATCCCCTTTATTGGCACTCCCAGTTAAAGGGGTGTTGATGCTCGGCCGGCAATCTACACTGGCCTTGGCAGCATGTCATCCCTCCGGGACCAGAGCATGGGATCTTACGGTTTATTAAAACCGTACCAAACTCTTATAAATAACCGACACAGACACCAATATTGGATAAAGAAGGCTGCAGTGTTTATTAACGGGGTTACCAACATTTCGGGAGACATGTAACCAATAATAACCATAACAGTTCATGTAAACTCTGTTTTACAGACCCAAGTTTATTAACCAATCAATAACCATAACAGTTCATGTAAACTCTGTCTTACAGACACGAGTTTACCACCACCAAACTGTCCCCAAGTTTACCTGCCCACCCTCCTAATGCGGGCGACAATCCCCCATTAACTACACTGCGACAAACCTAAGGGAGGGAGGGTGGGATGCTGCTTCCTTTCCAGATGATGATGGCCCACATCTCTGCACCTCCATATCTCACTGCTGCTCCTCCCAGCTTGTTCCTCTGGACCAATCACCAGCCACTGTCAGGCCACCAGATTCTGCCTGACAACCACAGGCATTTCCCACCATTTTTCTCCAGCCAATCATCTGCTGCTGCCAACCAGTCCATCACTGGGCAGAACTCACTCTCTGCCATCTCATCTGACCCAGTAATGACCTTTGTAACATATCATGGTTAACCAGAAAACCTCCTCCATAGAGAGTGACATATCATCCATCCATCATGTACATAAAGCTCCCAGATCCCATGAGGCTCCATAGAAGGTGACATATCATCCATCCATCATGTACATAAAGCTCCCAGATCCCATGAGGCTTTCCCTCCTAACTGTCCCTCAAGCCTTACATGGGATCTTACGCTTTATTAAAACCTTACCAAACTCTTATAAATAACCGACACAGACACCAATATTGGATAAAGAAGGCCGCGGTGTTTATTAACGGGGTTACAAACATTGGGGAGAAATGTAACCAATAATAACCATAACACTTGCTGTAAACTCTGTTTTACACACCCAAGTTTATTAACCAATCAATAACCATAACAATTCATGTAAACTCTGTCTTACAGACACAAGTTTACCACGACCAAACTCTCCCCACGTTTACCTGCCCACCCGCCTAATGCGGGCGACAATCGCCCACCAGGCCATGGCATCCACTAATGACATGGCCCCCCCAACACCCGCAGCCTCCTCAATCATCTACACAAATCCATATTAAAAATGTCCAACTCAATCTCTGACATGTATACTAGATCATTCCTATGGAAGCCTGGAACAAGACCTTCCAAATCAGCATATCTAAAAAGAAAACATCCACTCCTGGCATGAGCCCTCTACCACCGGGTTAACCCTTCTCCGAATTCTCTCGTTATATATAGACCTCGGCAATGACCATAATAATCGAGGAACAATATTTGAAAAAAACTATCACTGTATCCGGAACCTTGTTTCAATGCTCCACATTTCCCTTTCAATGTCCCACGACATATCAATGTGTTCTCTTCTATGTCATTAACCCGTAAGTGTAAAATTAAAACATCTGGACAGGGCCCACGTGACTCTCTAAGCCCACGTGACTCTCGAAGCCCACGTGACTCTTTATACGTCAGTTCAGCCATTAATGCACTCCACCTCATACATCTATTATCGAACCAAAAATGTCAAATTGTGATCTGTACAATCCCACATTTCCAGAATAACAGTGCTCTGCTGCCCTTCTCCAAGCCCAGTACACAAAGGAGTGTCCAACAATCCACACAATACTTTTCTTAATTCCTAGAATGAAAGAAGAATTAGTACACCTTATTATTCAGGTACATGTACAACTTAAACAGAGGTGAACCCCATCTGTCTACCATTTTCTTCAATAAAACCACACCTGTAAACAGTTTTAAGCACCATTATACATTAAAAGCAAGATAATGACTGTCCATCATCCCTGTCTCCCCGAAAAAAAGACAGGGTCTTCTACTAATTGCTCCATAAGATCTTACTTTTGCCATGTATAGCTGCCTGGACACTATTTACATTGACTTTTTTTTTTTTTATTAACTGCAACTAGGGCTAATTTTTGGAATAGGGCTTAAAGTTCAAGCATGCTCAAAAATCCTGAAAAAATCCTGCTAGGGTTTATTTCCGGGGTATGTTTTATCTCCAGGGAAACAGGGTACATGGATCAACAAAGAACCTGGTGCTTGCGGGCACAGACACATAAACGCCTGCAAATTCCTAACCAGGCATATATTCTCATGAAAATGAGCAAACAAGCAAAACTACGCCGCTTTACCCATTTTGTCTTTAATTATTATAAAGCTCCCATGGTTGGACATATCCTTAAGGCCCCAAAGTCACATCTAAACAGCCGTACCTCATATGCTGATCTACACACTTCAGGCAATACTTTTACTAACTTCCCTAGTAAGCTATATGTGATATCAGAGCGTTGATCAGGGACATACACTACTGCCCTACAGCCGCTGATCAATCGCTCTACCTGAAAAACAGAATTAATAGGTACCAGATTATACCATCTTTGAAAGAAAGCAATACCCAACAATACCTTCCAAACTGAGCTATATGAGCGCTGCGTCCTAAATTGTGGGCTCTTCTTCCCTGAATTGCTGCATCAGCAAACAAGACTATAAAATAGCAGCCGTATTAATCTCACACCGACCATCTCTAACATCAATAAGAGGTTATATGTTAGACCTAATCTGACTAGTATACAAACTAACTCCTGCCGACCAGCTCTTACCAACAATCACTCCATAACCATTACCCACTGATGTCAGCACCTCATGATAACTCCTCCGCTTCCACAAACTCCCATCACCAGGCTGACTGACCATTAAAGTCAAAGATACCAACCATACCACTAGATCCTGCTTTAGCTCCCTTGACATCCGCGCATGCGATGTATGGGCCTTCCAGCCGCACATCACCAGACATGACCTGCGGGAATACCTGCGACCAATAATAATCACCTGTGAAGCCAAACAGGACCGACCTACTAACGGCTGCAACTCCCTCCATGTAATCGTCCTTCATACATACTGTCTGACTAATTAAACCCATAAACTATACACCCCTGACATTGGCAATTAGAAAAACCATCGCAATGCTATCAATGAATATCTAAAACTCCAACTGAGTACACGGCCATACCATTTTTTCCGTTTGCCAGCGGCACCCCAAAATCCTCCATCCTGACCACATGCCCTCTAAAACTTGTGCACCCCTCCTTACCCCGATGCCCCATAAACAACAATCATCTAAGTAGTGTATTATACTAACATCAGGAGATTCCTTCCTCCCACCTACTCTAAAAATGAGGATAGTCCTAAATAATAGTAGGATGCCTTAGATCCCATCGGTAACACCAAACCGGAAACCACAAGAATTAACACCCCAACCAATAAGAAGTTATCCGAATACTGCGTCACATGACCGAAGGGCCATAATAAAGCCAATGTAGTCACATGATGCATATCTTAATGCCAGCAGCTCAGGAGCGCCTCAGCATTCAGAGACAACTGCTTGGGGTAAGATAGATGATAAATCACTGAGAGGAGATAGACTACTTCTGTGGTATCACTCTCAAAGGGGACAACCTCAAATTGAAAAAAGGGGGGTATCAAAATGACCGGCAAATCTGCCCTCATGTATGTGCTTAGCAATTTAACTACCTCAGGATCATAAATAACTGAAATGAACTTATTAACCCCATCACAGCTGATTCCCTTTAACCCATGCACATATAGGCCGTACCAGGGGCCTTCTTTAATGAGCCGGGCCTACTTCCAATATGGTGGCCTCACTGGAGTCTTGCCCTATTGCAGGAAATTCTCTATTTCCTGGATGCAAGGAATTTGTACTTATTTCTGACTAGAACAACAATAAATGGATGAGACTGGCACAATATGAGCCCTCATGTCAGTACCCACACCGCTCCATTACCTGGATCCCATAAATGTAACCACACATCCAGGTAGTGAGGGGCCCCAAGGATGTCTATAAACTACCTAACTAATTACACCGAGGTAACACCAACACCCCGGTAACCATTATTAACCATCTCTGTTCCTCAGTCATCACAGCCTCATCCTCCCGTTACCTCACAGCCGACAGTCTGCATACAGCGGTCAGTTATCTCGCAGCTGACAGATACCAAGCAGTGGCTACCTCAGAGCTGACAGTGGACAGTTACCTCAGAACAGTCTCCTGCAGCGCCCAGTCCCCTCAGAGCTCAGTCCCCTCAGAGCCCAGTCACCCCAGAGCTCAGTTACCTCAGAGCTCAGTCACCTTAGTGCAGCGGTCAGTCACCCCAGAGCTCAGTTACCTCAGAGCTCAGTCACCCCAGAGCTCAGTTACCTCAGTGCAGCACTCAGTTACCTCAGAGCTCAGTTACCTCAGAGCTCAGTTACCTCAGCTCAGTCACCTCAGAGCTCAGTCACCTCAGTGCAGCGCTCAGTCACCTCAGAGCTCAGTCACCTCAGTGCAGCGCTCAGTTACCTCAGTGCTCAGTCACCCCAGAACTCAGTTACCTCAGAGCTCAGCTACCTCAGTGCTCAGTCACCCCAGAGCTCAGTTACCTCAGAGCTCAGTTACCTCAGAGCTCAGTTACCTCAGAGCTCAGTCACCTCAGAGCTCAGTCACCTCAGAGCTCAGTCACCTCAGTGCAGCGCTCAGTCACCTCAGAGCTCAGTCACCTCAGTGCAGCGCTCAGTTACCTCAGTGCTCAGTCACCCCAGAACTCAGTTACCTCAGAGCTCAGCTACCTCAGTGCTCAGTCACCCCAGAGCTCAGTTACCTCAGAGCTCAGTTACCTCAGAGCTCAGTTACCTCAGAGCTCAGTCACCTCAGAGCTCAGTCACCTCAGAGCTCAGTCACCTCAGTGCAGCGCTCAGTTACCTCAGTGCTCAGTCACCCCAGAGCTCAGTTACCTCAGAGCTCAGTTACCTCAGAGCTCAGTTACCTCAGAGCTCAGTCACCTCAGAGCTCAGTCACCTCAGTGCAGCGCTCAGTTACCTCAGTGCTCAGTCACCCCAGAGCTCAGCTACCTCAGCTCAGAGATGATACCATTAATAAAACCCAACTGTTAAGCAGACATACATTCCCCATCATCACCCTGACCAGCCCTTTCTTTACAGCCTAGTAAGGGTTAACATTAACACATTTAAAACTGACAAATCTACCTTAGGGGGCGCTCACACGACGGCCCCAATGCCCAGCACCCTGTGAGCCAAAGCCAGGAGCAGAAAGCACAATGGAAAGATTCACATGTCTTCCCTATAATGGACCCGCTCCTGGCTCCGGCCCGCCAAAAAGCCGAACACAAAAACCGCCGTGCGAAATCACTCCCAACTGGTACAAAAGCTAAATCCATCTATACACAGGTGCCAGTAACCAGGGGTACCACCTGGTTACTGGGGGTCTCACCAACTTGTAGAGCTTCACCTGTACGCTGCCATTACAGCAGCACAGGACTTGGCAGAGGGGCCGTCGCCATCTAGTAGAGCTTCACCTGTACCCTGCACCTGCAGCAGTACAGGACTTGGTGTTGGCATCTGCTGGGCACTGTTCCTGCTGGTGTTGGCATCTGCTGGGCACTGTTCCTGCTGTCAGGTTTCAGTCACCTCCGAACGGATGAAGGTACAGGCAGCCTCTGCGTTCGCTTCGCTGGTGGTTCTCTACTAACAAGTCTCCCTCAGATACAAGTGTTCACACAATGTCCTCTGCAGCTCCTCCTGGCCTGCGCTGCTGACAAGTCCTCAGATACAAGTGTTCACACAATGTCCTCTGCAGCTCCTCCTGGCCGGCGCTGCGGACAAGTCCTAAGCTGCAGCACAGGGGATTCCAGACATCTCCTCAGCTATTCCTCACGGCCACTTAATCCTCGCCGACGATCAGCCGCTGTAGAAGGTCCTCCATCTTCACAGAGGATCTGAAGCTGTGACAGGAATTGTGAGGGGAGCTGACAGGAACAGGGAGCTGTCACCTGGATGCTGCCTGCTGCTTCCTTTCCAGATGATGATGGCCCACATCTCTGCACCCCCATATCACACTGTTGCTCCTCCCAGTTTGTTCCCCTGGACCAATCACCAGCCACTGTCAGGCCACCAGATTCTGCCTGACAACCACAGGCATTTCCCGCCATTTTTCTACAGCCAATCATTTGCTGCTGCCAACCAGTCCATCACTGGGCAGAACTCACTCTCTGCCATCTCATCTAACCCAGTAATGACCTTTGTAACAAATCATGGTTAACCAGAAAACCTCCTCCATAGAGGGTGACATATCATCCATCCATCATGTACATAAAGCTCCCAGATCCCATGAGGTTCCATAGAAGGTGACATATCATACATCCATCATGTACATAAAGCTCCCAGATCCCATGAGGCTCCATAGAGGGTGACATATCATCCATCCCTCATGTACATAAAGCTCCCAGATCCCATGAGGCTCCATAGAGAGTGACATATCATACATCCATCATGTACATAAAGCTCCCAGATCCCATGAGGCTCCATAGAAGTTGACATATCATACATCCATCATGTACATAAAGCTCCCAGATCCCATGAGGCTCCATAGAAGGTGACATATTATCTATCCATCATGTACATAAAGCTCCCAGATCCCATGAGGCTCCATAGAAGGTGACATATCATCTATCCATCATGTACATAAAGCTCCCAGATCCCATGAGGCTCCATAGAGAGTGACATATCATCTATCCATCATGTACATAAAGCTCCCAGATCCCATGAGGCTTTCCCTCTTAACTGTCCCTCAAGCCTTACATGGTAAGTGGCACCGTGACACTTCAGCACTTATCCCTCCCAGCTCTTCACGTCAGCCAGGTGCCCAGGGTTACCCCTCTGGGGTGTTGCAGACGCATGCGCAAAAGCCTAGAATTGCCTGGAAAATTTAAAATCTCCTTGCTCTTGGCTACCGAAGATAGCTGAGAGCCTGGAGATTTCATGGGGGCCGCAATATGCGGTTTCTGGTTACGTGATGGATAACGGTGATCATGTAAAAGTTAAAAAAAAAGCTAACGTTGCACCTTCTCTCACGGATGAAATCCAAGAGGGGAGGTGAAATTACTTACCTAAGTCCTCTAGCGATGTCTCCCAATGGGATTATCGATTAACCTTTCCTCGTTTTCTGTGCATGTGCCCATCGGTAAAATGACGTATGCAAGCACACAAGCTGGGGAGGGACCATGAAATGTAAAAGCTCCATGTTCCCGGCTACCGAAGGTAGACAAGAGCTTGGAGCTGTGACCAGAGGCCTCGCTGACTGGTCACCGGTCATGTGATCACCATTATCAAATGGTATAAAAAGGTAGCGATCTACCTTAGGCCAGTCTCACACGACCTGATAGGAATTGCAGATTCTGCATGCGTTTGATCCGCGGTAATACGCTTATCAATCAAATGCATTGGATTACACAATTCTGCTCACATTAGCGGTTCGGAATTACGTAATTTATTTGCAGAAAACAGAACGCAGCGTGTTCTATTTTACCGCGGATATCCGTGACATAGAGCCCATTGTGCCCTGTGTTCGCGGATATACCCACAGCACATACGAACTAACATTGTATATGGGCTGCGGATACCAACAAACAAAATGCAAACAAACAAACAAAAAAGGTGTACTGCGCATGACCGCTTGTGTAAGTACGCAGTACATTATGCAGGGCCACGGCAAGGGCTCACAGCTGGAATCTGCTGCGGACCTCTGCAAATGGATTCCACATACAGTCGTGCGAGCCCGGCATTATTCATTATTCAGAACACAGGTGCGTCTACCCAGTTTTCCCTGCTTAAAACAAAGAAAACTGTCATGAAAGTGACATTTATGAAAAAAAATTACATTTTATTTAATTTTTCACACGCTTTATGAAAAAAAATTCAAAAAACTATGGGGTGGGAATGCTTAGTACACACCTAGATAAGTAGAATAAGAGGTCTGAATTTCAAAATGGGGTCACTTGTGGGGCGTTCAAATCGTTTTGGCAGCTTGATGGCAAGTAAGCAATAGGGCCTGGAATTTATTCAGGGCTCAGTCACACTGGCGCGGATCCGCCCGTGTTCCTGCACGATAAGACGGCCGCACCGCGGGCGGACGACTCTCTGCATGACCGGCTCACGTAAAAGGTAAAAGACAGTTAAAGTTTGATGCTCTGTTTGGTTTCGGCCTCTTTATGCATCCAGACAGAAGATAAGGGCCATAATGGGTATGTTTCTGAACACAGGACAAACAGGGGTATCCATTTTGGGGTGAAAGTCCTCATTCATATATGTGCTGTACAAAAAAAACTATTTTTAAAATGACACAATTGCCAAAAAGACGAAAATCGTAATTTTTTCCTTTTGCTTTCCTTAGATTCATTCAAATACTGTGGGGTCAAAATACGTAGTACACCCCTAGATGAATTTGTTAAGGGGTCTAGTTTTCAAAATGGGGTCATTTGTGGGGGTTCTTCATCATTTTGGCGGCTCAAATGCACTACAAGTGGGCAATGGGGCCTAAGGCGCCTTCAAGCAAAATGTTTTCCGAAAGCCACCGGCTGCTCCTTTAGGTTTGGGCCCCGTTGTGCATCCAGACATAAGATTAGGGCCACAACGGGTATGTTTCTGAACACAGGACAAACAGGGGGCTCCATTTTGGGTTGCAAATCCTCATTTTCATATGCACTATAGCAAAAAATCCCGTCTTAAAATTACATATTAGCAAAAATATTTTTTTTTCCTCTAAGGCTCCCTGTCCACGGCAGAGGCGGAAAATGGCTAGCGATATTCCGCCATGGTGCATGAGGGGGGAGACCTGTCAGGTCTCTGCGGTGAGCCTATCTGACAGTTAGGCTCAACGCGGAGAATCGCGGCATGCTGTGATTTGAATCCCGCAAGCGGAGGATAGCTATGCTATGGAAAGCGTTCACTGCGTTACCCGCGGCCGGATTATCGCCACGGATAATGTAGTGAACAATCGCCCGTGGACAGGCAGCCTAAATTGCATTAATTCCTGAAAAGAAACTGTGGGGTCAAAATACTCATCACACCCCTCAGTGTATACATTAAGGGGTGTATGTTTTAAAATGGGGTCATTTGTGGGGGTATCTATCATTCTGACACCCATGAACCTTTGCAATCTTGGCTTGGGGTAGGAAAACAAAGTGTTCCTCAAAATGTTAATAATTAATCTTAAATTTGTACGTCTCCTAAATGGTTAAAAAGAACAAAAGTTTTTCTAATGTGCGTCTAGAATAAAGTAAACAGATGGAAATATATATCTGATCAAAAATTTCTATATTACGTTTGCACATATTTGAGATATTGCAGTTGAAAATGTGAAAAAAGACAATTTTTTCCAAATTTTCCCAATTTTGGGCTTTTAATAAGTATACACAAATTCTATTGGTCTATTTTTACCACCTAAATGAAGTACAATATGTGGTAAAAAAAACAATGTCAGAATCGCTTGGATATGCAAAACCCTTACGGCGTTATTCTATGTTAAAGTGAGAACTTCAGATTTCCAAAAATTTGGCCTGGTCATTAAGGCGCAAACAGGCTTGGTTACTAAGGGTTAAGCTTTAGTAGCATGGATAACCTGAAGACAGGTGGAACGCTTTTGTTGGAAATGTTGGAATTGTTGAACTGTAACACCCTTTCTGGGAAAAAGGTATATCAGACAACAACTAATAAATACAACTGCAATGAAAATGAAAGCAGCGCAGGGACTTTCCGCTCTCTCTGTATAAAATAGACGACAGAAGCTATTGTGCAGGGAACACGATCTGCAGAGATGGCAGGGCTTGTAACACTTCTTCTGGCATTACTTGAGGTATTTAATGAGAAACTAAAGACCAGTGAAGCTAAAGGCAGAACCAGGCATAAGCCATGTTTGCTGACTGATGATGAGAGAAAACAGGCCAATGAAGCTAAAGAGCGGACCCTAAGAATCCTATCTGATGCTCTGAAGAAAAAGGGAAGTCTCCTTGTGGAAGACCCCAAGGAGTTTGGAGACCGGAGGATGAAATATAATTATTCTTATTCATTTATCACCACAGATCTGGTGAAGGAGCTGATCCGGGAACTAGAGAAGGTGACCTTTACAAAAAATATAGACCCTGAAGATGATATTAAAACCAATGCCTATGTATATCCCAGATCTGAAGACAGAACCATCTATCTATGTGCACTGTTCTGGAAAAAGGATCCAGAATCTAAATCCCGACAAAGTACAATTATCCATGAGGTTTCCCATTTTCTTGGATATGGTCATACAGTGAAGGAGAACAGTGACAAAGTACAGAAGTCAATGCAGTCTATGTTATGTCCTCTGACGACTTACAAAGTAGCTTATCGACTTACATCGTTCATGGATCACCCTGGGACCTTCACAAATGGCTCCTACTCCTGCTGTGGTGAGACCTCCAAGGACACGGTGTGTGAGGAATCCTCGATGGCAGACAAACTGAGGTAGGTGACGATGTAAAGAATGTCTAGGAATTTACTGTTCTATTATTAATAATTATCATGGGTGTAACTAGAGCCTTCTGGGCTCCATGACAAATTATGAGCATGGCCATCCCCCTAAAAGTGTGTTGCTTGGATGCACAGGTTCTAGTGGCATTGCTAGGGTCTATCAACATATGTTCCATCAACTTCCCATAAAAGTAACATACTGTATATGTCTGCCGATCTTATAAGTGATAAAATGGTGGTCAGCAGCACAATCCTTTCCTCTCACCTAGATAAGACAGGAAACCTGCACGCCTGCTTTCAGTCAGGATCCAATTCAGACCGTCAATGCATATTCTAAGAAAGAAATGGTGGAGGCAGCAGTTGATGCAAAAAGTAGAGAGATTTTTATTCCTCCCACACAGAGAAAACGACGTTTCGACCCTTGTATAAGTGGGTCTTTGTCAAGTATACAAAGACCCACTTATACAAGGGTCGAAACGTCGTTTTCTCTGTGTGGGAGGAATAAAAATCTCTCTACTTTTTGCATCAACTGCTGCCTCCACCATTTCTTTCTTGGATCTTATAAGTGATTGCCTTACTTAAAGCCACAGGTGAAGTCTTCTCTGACTGGGGTCCCTCACTTTCACTTATCTTCTCCATCCACCCAAGACCACTGTGATGGCTTCTTTAAGCCACATCTCATCTCTGAAGAATTTAACGCCTAGACCTTGTTGGCTCCTCACCTTTCCAGCACATCCCCCCACTCCATACATAGTATCCCAGCCCCAGATAGTATTCATAATGCCTAAACAGTATTAGTGCCCCACATGGTGCCTGCATAGAGATATTATGACCGCTTTGTGCCAATTGAAATAAAAAGAACAAAAACATAATCCCACCTACTCTGTACCCACGACTAGCACTCCTGGCCTCCATGTGCAGCCCAACTTCAGGCAGTGCAATGCAGCAATGTCATCACACTGGCTGAACCAGCCAGAAAGATGAGGTGGTTGCAGCACTCTATACGGCAAAAATATATTGGTCAAGCAGGAAGTACCCCAGCGACGTTTCAGCCCAACAAGCAGGCTTTTTCTAACATTCAACAAGGGCATATATGAGGTTATACATTGCATAGACAAACATATATTAGAAATACATGACCAATCATATCATTCAACAAATCACTATCATCTGATGAATATGTGGTGTCTCAGCGGCCACCTAGACACGAGGCCTGTGCTGAGGAGCTGTGAGGGTAGAGCTGGCACTTATCACGGTGGCTCTTACCAGACTCCTCCCCAGAGGGACACACGCAACCCTTAGCCCAAGTACCGCTAGGCCTCTTCCAGGCAATGCTGGGACAGCGATTACCTGTATACGTGTGGTAGACTGTAGATTTGTCACGCATGATGCCACCGTTCTTTACACACCGGTATGATCTTCGGTGGAGAAATGAAGGAAGTCCACACACACAATTAACTTTAGTACCTCAGTCCCTGGGAACAGACAGGGGCTGCCAAAACTTTACTTGTAGCTTGACAGTGTACAAGTTAATACACAACACTGCAGGTAGGTCAGTAGACTTGAGGTCAGGGAGGAGACACAGGATGACACCAGTCTTACAGTCCACGTTATCTGAAAGGTACCACTCCAGGACGGGGAACACTCCGGAGGATGGGAGTAGGATCACTCCACAGACACTTGTGAGATCAGGGAGGAGACACAGGATGACACCAGTCCTACAGTCCACGTTATTTGTATGGTACCACTCCTGGAAGGGATAGGATCACTCCACAGACACTCACCTGACTTAGAACTTGACTCGCTGCATGGTAGACCACTCTCTTCACTCAGCTCTCACTCTTAAAAGGTTCCTGGAATAGGAGTATCAGGATACATTTCTTCCTCCTCCATCTTCACCACATGAGGGTTGAAGGTACCCCCATGTAGCTGGCTCTCTCAGGAACCCAGAAGATGAAATTCAGACTCTCTCACCACACCAAAATCACTTATATTTAGAGACAACATAAACCATGTGACTAGACAAATATTGATAATTTTTTCAGACATATCTCAGCTACTTTCCTACATTAACCCTTCATTTGCTGAAGCTGTGTAATACACATAACAAGAGGCTAAACAGTTTGCACAGTGCATCTACAGTAGAGACATGACATGTATTACATTTATGGAGGGGCCAGAAATAGGTGTTTCGGGCCACTACATATATGCACGAATACCCAAGCATTGCTATGATGCCTTTGGCTATCAGACTTAAAACCGAGTCTTGGCATCTTCATGTTTTTAAGCACGTTTGGACTCACACTGTTCACTTTTGGATCTCAACGGCGTGCGTTCAAACATGTGCTTAAAGACACGACGATGCTGAGACTGGATATAATTGGTTATGCATAGTCCCGTTTATGCCCTTGTTGATTTCTTTAATAGAAACAAACAAGAACCCTATACTTTGCTGTCTACGTAATTTGCATTAATTCTTTGGAAGCTACAAAAGCAGCTTAACACAGGGTGCTTGTCTATTTTCATAATTCCCAGCCATCTCTCTGATCCTAGATGTGGAGTTGTCTCCACTGTGAAGGAGGGTAAGAGATGGAGCGCACATTGCGGTGAACAACAACACTCTGTGCTTGGCAGCTGAATTATCAGTACAGAGTCTTTAACTTGTTACACAGTTTCAGAACATTGCTACACAGTTTTAATACTTGGCAAAAGCTGACTGTAATACTTGGCAACACTGTCTCAACTTGTTGATCATAGTGGAATCAAGTAACTTAGATTGAAACCCCTCCCACATGTCCACACAGGGCAGGACAAAGACTGTTATAATAACCTGACCACACAGTTACACACAATCAGCAGCAGCTGCACAACAAAGGTCCAAAATGGGAATCCAACTTTAACACATATATACAGTACATATGTGCTGATGAAATAAAATTTGTGGTGCGCCAGAATATGGAGGGGTTTGTGGTAATGGCGGCAGTGGCTCAGCGATTCCCCCACAAACGTTAGCGGCCGACAGAATATAAAATTTATGGCGTAATTTGCTTTAAAATGCAATTTGGCTACCCATAGTCGGGTAGGGTGTGGTGGTAAATAAAGTTTATTCATGATGCCAGCTCATAGACAGGTCTAGACCGACTTCGAGCAAAAATAATAAAAAGGGGAAAAATAAATTGGGGATGTTGGGGGTTGTTGTCCCTTTCCCTGGAAGGTGGTGTAGTACTCAGTGCAGGTGGTATTTGGGGAGAAGGGAGCTCCCGGAATCAGGATAACAGTTGAACAATTCAACTCATTTGTTTGGAGACTTCGTAAAATAGTTG
Source organism: Eleutherodactylus coqui (assembly GCF_035609145.1). Taxonomy (NCBI): domain Eukaryota; kingdom Metazoa; phylum Chordata; class Amphibia; order Anura; family Eleutherodactylidae; genus Eleutherodactylus; species Eleutherodactylus coqui. The sequence goes on from NC_089844.1 coordinate 38,858,237, forward strand.
CAATTACAGACAAACACTTCTGTAAAGGCTTCTCTGTCTCTCCTGGTATACAGTATATCTGCAATTCTTTTTCTATATCTTTCTTCTATAAATATTATACTTCTTCTGGTCTTTTTCTTGTTACTACAATCTTCCCTTTTACTTACTAATCCTATTTCTTCTCACTACACTGTAAGCTCCTTTTCGCCTTCCAGCTCTTCCTCAATCAACCTGCGCAGGGAGCTACTCTACCAATCACAGTGCTTCTCTGTCATCTCACTGCCTGCCAGCCAATCCCATAGCTGTTGCCATATGGAAAAAGGGCCGATGGGAATAGAACAGCTGACAGCCAATGAGGAAACAAGGTGGTTGTAAGGCAGATTATGCAAGACTGTTCTAGCATTAACTGAACATTTAAAGGTACATACACATCAATAAACTACTGGGGCCGCTGTGGGGGTCACTATTACTTCTGGGGCCTCTGTGGGGGTTACTATTACTACTGAAGCCACTCTGGTAGTCACTATTACTGCTAAGGCCACTGCTGAGATCACTATTACTACTGAGGTCACAGTGGCATTCACTATTACTGCAGAGACGCCTGTGGGGATCACTGTTACTGTGGAGACCACTGTGGGGTGTCACTATTATTGTGGAGACCACTGTAGGGGTCACTATTACTTCTGAGGCTGCTGTGTGGGTCACTATAACTACTGGTGCAACTGTGGGGGTCACTATTACTATTGAAGGCATCACTATTACTGCTAAGGCCACTGTGGGGGTCATTATTACTACTCAGGCCACTGTGGGGAACACTATTACTACTAAAACCACTGTGGGGGTCACTATTACTACTGGGGCTACTGTGGGGAACACTAATAGTACTGGGGCCACTGTGGGGCTCACTATTACTACTGGTGCTGTTGTGGGGATCACTATTACTACTGAAGCCACTGTGATGGTCACTATTACTGCTAAGACCACTGTTGGGGTTACTATTACTGCTGCAGCCACTGTAGGAGTCACTATTACTGCAGACACCACTGTGGAAATCACTATTACTGCGGAGACTACGGTGGAGGGTCACTTTTACTACTGAAGCCACTGTGCGTGTCACTATTACTGCGGAGATCACTGTGGGGGTCACTATTACTACTGAGGCTACTGTGGGGAACACTATTACTACTGGGGCCGCAGCGGGGGTAACTATTACTGCTCTGGCTACTGTGGGGGTCACTATTACTGCTAAGGCTGCTGTGGGAGACACTATTATTACTGAAACCACTGTGGGAGACACTTATTACTGGCGCTACTGTGGAGGTCACTATTACTACTGAAAGGTCACTATTGCTGCTAAGGCCACTGTGGGGGTCACTATTACTACTGAGGCCACTGTGGGGGTCACTATTACTGCTGAGACCCCTGTTGAGGTCACTATTACTGCTGCAGCCACTGTAGGAGTCACTATTACTGCGGAGACTACTTTGGGGGGGGGGGGGGGTCACTATTACTACTGAAGCCACTGTGGGGATCACTATTACTATTGAAGGCATCAGTATTACTGCTAAGGCTACTGTGGGGGTCATTATTACTACTGAGGCTGCTGTGGGGGTCACTATTACTACTGGAACCACTGTGGGGGTCAATATTACTACTGGGGCTACTGTGGGGAACACTATTACTGCTGGGGCTGCCGTGGGGGAAGGGGTCACTATAACTGCTGGGGCTGCTGTGGTACTCACTATTACTACTGGTGCTGTTGTGGGGATCACTATTACTACTAAAGCCACTGTGGTGGTCACTATTACTGCTAAGACCACTGTTGGGTCACTATTACTGCTGCGGCCACTGTAGGAGTCACTATTACTACTGAGACCACTGTGGAGATCACTATTACTGCGGAGACTACTGTGGGGGGTCACTATTACTACTGAATCCACTGTGGCGGTCACTATTACTACCAAGGCTACTGTGAGGAACACTATTACTACTGGGGCCGCTGCGGGGGTCTCTATTACTATACGGGCTACTGTGGGGGGTGATTATTACTGCTGAGGCTGCTGTGTGGGACACTATTACTACTGAAACCACTGTGGGGGACACTATTATTACTGGAGCTACTGTGGAGGTCACTATTACTACTGAGGGGTCACTATTGCTGCTAAGGCCACTGTGGGGGTCACTATTACTACTGAGGCCACTGTGGGGGTCACTATTACTGCTAAGACCCCCGTGGTGGTCACTATTACTGCTGAAACCACTCTAGAGGTCACTATTACTGCTGAGGCCACTGTGGAGGTAACTATTACTGCTGAGGCCACTGTGGGGGTCACTATTACTACTGAGGCCATTGTCAGGGTCACTATTACTGCTGGAGTATGTTTACACATGGCAGAAATGCTGCCAAATGTCCACAGCAGAAATTTATGTGGCAAATTCTGCCGCATTTCCGCAGCAGTCAAATTTTGCACCCTTTTACTATTGTAAAACAGCCCTGTCCTTTTTATATCGACGGAGGTAAAATCATACATCATGATAAGCTCCCACCCCCCCCCCCCCTTTCCTGACATGTTGGCACTTTGCAATAAATAAGTGGGTTTTGGGTTGCAGTTGGGGCACTCGGTCTCTAAAATGTTTGCCATCACTGTTATATAGTTTCCAACCCTGGGATACTATAAATGTATGCCTATTCTCCCAATCATGTCCACCACAAAAATAAGGCCCCCTTAGTTACCCAAAGTAATAGTCTTCTTTGTGCTGCCCACATGGTAACAGTGCCACCATATGGTACCCACCACATGGTAATCGTGCTCAAGGTTGTGGCTGCCCCCTGGTTATAGTAGCACAATTTCTACCCACCCCCACCCCCCACCCAACACACACAAAGTAGCAGTGTCCACTACAAAGTAATGGTGCCCCCTTTGAGTCATCCAAAGGTAATAATAATGCATGTGTGCCTCTCGCAAGTTAATAGTGCCTAGTTGTCCTTTACAAAGTAACACTTGGACGGTTCACCATTTTTTGCAAAGACTTTCCTTACCATAATTGTCCTATACACAACCATGAGAAACTTTCTATTGAACCATTGATACTGGTTTGTTATTAAAACGTTTATTGAGCAGAAGCTCCATCTTTTCAGAGCTACAAGTGGAGTATTCGATGGGCAGCCATGCCTATGGGTCCAATTTGAGGCAGAACAACACTAGCTGGGTGCTCTGTAAGTGCTGCAGGCGATTCGCACAGCATATATGAATATTTTTTCAAAATAAATTGCACCCCTTCTCTGCTTGTTGCGAGGTGGCATCCTGGGTGGTCATCAACCCTCACCTACCTCTTGCCCCAGCCCTGGGCATATCCCGATTTACACAGGAAAATGTGCTGCCAATAACAATGGTTTCTGGTGCTTAATAAATGAAACAGTCAACCATCAAACAATTATTTTGCTTGTCAGCTGATCAGCAGCTCATTAACATGGGGCAATGACTGGGTGAATGAACGTTTGTTGTCAATCATGGCCTCATGTAAAATGGCCTTGAGGGTGCATTCAGACGACCGTATATCGGCTGGGTTTTCACGCCCAGCGCATATATACGGCGTCCCTCTCTGCAGGGGGAGGAGGCTGGAAGAGCCGGGAGCAGTGCTCCCGCCCCCCTCTGCCTCCTCTCCACCCACCTGCACTATTTTCAATGAGGAGAGCCGGGACAGGAGCAGGGCTAATTCTCAGAACTTAGCCCCGCCCTGTCCCACCTCCTTTGATTGCAAATAGTGCAGAGGGGCGGAGAGGGGACGGAGAGTGGGTGGAGAGGGGGCAGGTGCTAAGTTCCTGCTCCTGGATCTTCCATCCACCCCCCCCCCCCCTTGCAGGCGAGGACATCTTATATCGGTTTGGCGTGAAAACCCAGCCGATATACGGTCGTCTGAATGCACCCTCAAGCAGTAAATCGGTAATACCATGGTAAAAGATCATGTAGGGGTTGTGAGAGCTTCCCTGGTGGTCAATGTGGTTTAATGCTTCATGCCAAAAATAGTGAGGTTATTGTCTGCCTCCTATTGGACTAATGTCTTGTGAAGACAAAATAATGCATTGAACTTGGTGTAAGACTTGCCTGGAGAGTCCAGATAGAGTGAAACCTGAGGGAAAAGAGGAGACAGCTAGAACCAGTGTCATAGCTAGACTTTCCTTAATTTTGCTGCCATAGACCTGTATCTAAAAACCCTGTGCAAGCACTGGTTTGCTTGCACCCTCCGGCACTCAAGGTAATTGGTGCAGTAGCACTCCCCAGGCGGTAATTACATGGGTGACTCTGTAAATTATGGCTCTTTTACACAGGCTAATCATCTTTCCGATTCTCGCTGCATCATGGGAATCTGAATGATGATCATTCAGTGTAAATGCTGGCAGTGGCTGAATGACAAACTATAATTCATTCATCATCCAGTTTTTGCAGGAATAATAATCAAACGATGATCGGCCGCTGCAAACAGTCCATTGCTCTTCTATAAACGATGGCCTGTTTAGTCTGAAACACCCAACAGTCGTCCCGTGTAAAAGGAGCCTAAATGATAGCTCCATAGCTGATAAACATGGCTGCTGTCATTTAGCTACTTCCTAGATTTAGATACAATAAGGACGAGTATAGGAGAATAACTGGCTAAGGAGTGAAAAATGCACCGCACCAAGTGATGCAGGACAGCAAAATTTGATTTTTTAACCTCAGACCTGCGTTACATAAAGAAGAAGAAAATAATATTTAAATCAATTAAATAATTTCAATTATATTTTTATTTTCCAGATTGATGCGCAAAGTGGTGCAGAAAGACACTGCTGGGGATGAGATGGCTAGTTCTTGTGACGATACAGATTGGTCTGATGAAGATACAGAAACCTCTGATAAAGAGACCTTTATTTCTGGAGCAAAAATAAATAATACTGGAGAAGAGTCCGATACATCCGGTGTAGAGACAGAGGCTTCTTTAGAAGATATAGACGCCTCTGATGAAGAGGTGGATGATGCTGCGCAGCAGACAAATATTACTGTACAGAAGGTGAAGAGACGAATAGCTCTGGGGAAAATAAACACAGATATGCCAAAGGAACTGACCAATTTGTTAAAGGCGCAAACCAATCTTTTAAACACACAGACCAAACTATTAAATGCACAGATCAATCTCTTAAAAGGCACAGACCAAACTATTGAACGCATAAACCAAACTATTGAACGCATAGACCAAACTATTGAACGCAGAGACCAAACAATTAAACGCAGAGACCAAACTATTAAACACATAGACCAAATTATTGAACGCACAGACCACTATTAAACACACAGACCAATCTCTGAGGCTAAAGTCACACGAGCACAATAGAAAATCGTGACCATCTGCAGCAATATATTCCAATGCATTCATTCAGATGGCTGCAATCAAAAATGCATCACCCATGTGAAAGAGGTCTTAAACGCACAGACCAAACTATTAAATGCACAGACCAAACTATTAAACGCACAGACCAAACTATTAAACGCACAGACCAATCTATTGAATGAACAGACTGTAGTGTCCCAGAATCAGAGTTCTTGTTACTCCCCAGTGCAAAGTTGTTGTGCGGTTGGATAAAGCATATTTTACACATGCATAATAATATATATATCGTTTATACATTGCACTGTCTTGTACTTGCATAAGCTAAGGATATGCAGAGATGTAAGAGTTAAATTGTACAGATGAGATGTGATTTTGGTTATCAAGCAAACCTTCAGCAGATTTTGCAGTGTTGCATCAGTTTTTGCAAAGCTAAATTCCAGCAGGTTTGCAAGGCAGCACGATCCCCGGGAATGTGGGAGGGGCCAGTAATCAGACAGGCAGGCAGAGTTCAGTTGCTTCTTGGATAGGAGAGAGAGAAGAGCAGAGTGTCAGCTCAGTACAAAGACCAGAGAGAGAGAGAGCCCCTGGAATCTTAACCCACCCTGCCATTTGGGCAATGCAGATTTTTGCCAGTCCACGCTGTGAAGGGAATTACTGTGTCATGAGTTCTGAGGGAAAGGGACAGAGCTAAAGCTATAGACAGGGAGGATAACGCTGTACAAGGACCCCTGTGTGTATACTGTTTTCTAACCTCTGGTGGGAACAGTGCTAGTCAGCTACCACATTGTTGAATTGTCCATGCATGTGTCCTTCCAGGTACTGCATGATGGAAAAGAACTGTGAGTAACAAGTGGATATTGTAAGGCAATTTGAGTGGACCCCTACAGGAGAGGTTAATCTAAATCAGTGGTTCCCAAAGTGGTCTATATGGCCCCCCAGTGGTCGATTTTGACTTGCTGAGGGTCCATGTCAGCAAGCAAAAAATTTGGTGGTGCACAAGATGTAAATGAGGGGTCCTTGTGAGCATAATCCATTTAGGCAGGTCTTCATCCACATTTTGGCGTTCTATAAATGACATAATACACCTTACACAGATTGTGTACATAATACTTATAATAGACATAGAAATTACTTACCTCTTTGATATTTCATAGAATTGTTTATGTACAGTTTGCGCAAAACTTCTTGGGCTCTGGCGATGGACAAAACAGACCGGCGCAGTAGCTAATTTACCTATAAGGTTTCTACTGCGCATCTCATCATGATCTGCCAGAGTCCAAGAGGTTTTGTGCGAACTGTACCTATCTGCTTTGTGGTGGGCTATTAAATATGCAAGTTTCTACAAGTTTTCATACCGGCAGCAATACATTGTGTGCGTACCTGTTGCTTATCCTGCATTATGGACTACCGCAAGAACGTTTTTGATTGCTTTTCCATCTTCATACCTTGTGGAAATGGGTTTTAGCGCGGTCACCAATCTTCTTACCAAAAAAAGAAATTGATTGCAAATCACTGGAAGTGGAGATTTGAGACTATAGCTCATTAATTTGAAGCCAAATATTGAACAATTGCTATCAGAGCAACATGCTAATCCTTCCAATTAACAGCATTATTTGTGTATTTATTTTATGTAATAATTTTACTATGTTCTGATTTGTTTTGTCCCAAATACTTACTTTCATTTTTGGTCTTTTCAATAAAGATTTGAATAAAAATTGTACATGTTTTTATTTTTTTTACAATTGTCCACTCAACAAAACCCCCCATCTAAGTGAGCAGCACCGTGTCAGCTGTTGCAGTGGTCGGGCCAAGCACGCAGACCATAAAGTTTGCAGAAGGGTTGTCACGGGTGGCTCTGTGGTCTCTCCCGAGAGTGACACTAAGAATGCTCTGCTCGAAGGTTGTGCAGCGACCCAAAGAATGTACCGTGGTACACTTAACAGGAAGGCCTGTTTTGTCACACGTGCGCCAGAACTCCAACCAGACCCTCAGGATTGAATGCCGATGAAATAACTGAGACCAGTCCAATAGTTTGTGTTAGTAATCTGGGAGTACACAGATTTACTAACCTGATATTTGCAAACAGTTGAATATACAATCTCCTAAGCGGTACTTGATAATGGTACAAGTAGATACAGCAGTATGCAGTGAATTGAACATGATGAAGAATACAGCAATATTGACTTTAATAGAAACTAACTTCAATGCTCTCTCTCTTTTCCTTTCCCTGAAACTGATTTACAAGACAATTTCCCCACTAGTTGCTGTAGCTGAAGGGATGAGTGAATTTAACAAAGTGTAGATGAAGCAGAGTGTAAGGTAGTCGCTAGACTAATCCTGGCTTTGAGTTCACCGGGTAGTTTTAGACTTACCATTTTAGTGGAAGACCTACCTCGGAATAGATTGTCCTCCTCTCCGCTGTGGGACTCCAAGGGAGTGGAATGAGACCTCTCTCAACCTCGGGAAGAAATGTGCTGATACTGCTTTCTCTCTCTCCAACGCCTGGAGACCTCTCTACAACCTCTAACTCTCTCCTCTCTACTCTCCTCTAACTGCTCACTGACCCTTTTTTTAATCTTCTTTTCTCATTCCCACACTTTCTTTACTCCTCCCACAGCATAGGGACTGGTGTTGTTGTTTTCCTGTCCTTAGACACTGCACCAGTGAGTTTGAAGCTGACTATCAGCTAATAGGACACCAGCTGACATCAGGGCTAAGCTTTAGGCTTGGTGGAGAAAAGGGGAGAAACAGGGTCTCTCCTACGGACAGCACCTTCTATGTCTAAGGACGGGACATAGACAGGTGTGACAGGACAAGTGTTACTGTGAATGTTCTGTAGGATCCGCTGGGTTACTACAGTTCCCCCCCATTTAAAAACATAGCCACCCACGGCCATACTGAACTGCGAGGGACGGTAAGGTGTGCCTACCAGGTATGTGTGACAGTACATAATTTTAGAGTTTGGTATACCTAAGAGTTTTAGTAGTTTCATTGGGTTAGGATGTAATCCTAGCTCCTAGCTTGCTATGGGGCACCTACATAGTTCTTTGCCCCAAAGGCAAACAGAATATGCATAAGACATTTAATACAAATATGACATGAAAGAAATGTCCTGTATGGTAGGTCACCTGTAAGGAAGGGAATTTGAGGTTAGGTAACAATCACAGCATGACATGACTTTAGAGTCCTGTGCAAAGGTTGAATGTAGATAATGGAAGAAAAACGTGCAGTAGTAACAACAGCTTGATTCTTGGCAAACCTTCTGTTGGAAAACATGACAAGTCCAAAATGCGATAGTGCGGTGCACTAATACAAGCGTCTCTGAAAAGAGGGTAAAGTAAACATGAGCATAACAACAAACAAAACTAGTAGCAAACTTCAAGTAGTCCCTCAGGGCACTGAGCTTGGTTGAGGCAAATGTTGCAATAAATAAGGCAATTTATGAATCCATGGGATTGGTAAAATGACGTTTGTATAACAAGGTCTATTCCAGAAATCTTGGAGGTGGCTGACCACATGTGGATCTCATAGATCTTCTTAGGATTGGGATTTCTGATGAACTTCTCCTTGGCGTTAGGGACAACACTGGTGAAGTTGGTACAGAGTTGGAAGGGGCAGCTGAAGTAGAAGAACTTGATGATGGGGTCCAAGTTAAAGAACTTGGTGGTGTTTCTGAAGAATTGGATAATGGCGTTTGATATATTAGGCAAGAAAATGGATTTTGATACCAGAACAATTGATTTTCAAAGATAAATGGAGAAGGACCTTGTGTGGCTGGTTGGGGAGTAGATTTGGAGATTTCTTCTTTCTGGTCTGATTCACTTTCTTCTGTTTCAGAATCTGTAGGTGAAGCTGGTTGGGCAAGACAAATTTTATGGCGATTGCGGTGGACAAATTTTTCCCTCAGGATCGGTGATGCGGTAGTGTCCTTTTTCTGGGGATATTGCAGTGATGACTGTATAGGGAGAAAGTTCCCATCTAGTGTCTAACTTTCCACTATGGTGTTCCTTTGTTAACCAGACTTGTTCTCCAATTTGTAAATCTGATGCGTGGGCTTTCTTGTCAAAATCACGAGCTTGTTTTTCTCTTACTCTTTCCAAGCATGTATCAACAATTTCTTGGGGTTCTTTGAGTCTCCTTTGATGGTCTTGTATCCAGTCTGTTTTGGGCAAAGCGTTGGGGTCATCTGCTACTTGAACTCCTAATTTGAGCTCTGCGGGCAGTGTTCCTTGATGGCCAAACATTAAGTAATAGGGAGTATATCCTGTGGAACAATGTGAAGTATTGTTGTAGGTATAGATCAATTCAGATAGTAGAGTGGGCCAATAAGCTTTTTGTTTGGGTGGAATGGTTCTGAGTAATTCTAGGATGCTTTAGTTTGCTTTCTCGCAAAGTGTTACCATACGGCGGTTGCTGGTCCTCCCGGGGCGGCGGTGAGCAGGGTCTCGCGGTCGGGGTGCGTCCCCCCGGCTTGTTGCCCGGATGCCAGGGGCAAGGGTGCCTGGCCGTGGTGAGCGGCGTGGTGCTGGTGGCGTGCACCTGTGAATGCAGCTGCCGTGCACAAGCTCCCTTTTATTATGTTCTGTTGGGAGTTGGTTGCCTTCTTCTCTCCGCCCTTGGGCGGAGGCTTTTGTTTAAAGGTCGGGCAGAGACTTGCAATCACTGCCAGTTATTGGTTTCCCTCAGTGTGCTAGCTAGTCTGCCTCTGTTGGTCTCCTGCTTCTGTCATCTTGTCTGCTATTCTTTGCTATTATCTGCCAGGTTTTTCCATCTGCCTCAGTTCTGCTTAGTATAATTCGTGTTGGTTATTTACATCTGCCTTTGGCATTCTACCCTTTCCATCCAGGTACACCAGTGTCCCTTTTTCGGTCCCTAGTGAGATTAGGGACCGCCGCCCAGTTGCCCTCCTGGGGTTAGCCAGGAGTGGAGGCAAGCAGGCAGGGACAGGGATTGCGGGTGAGATCTAGGACACCCAGGCTGGCGTATCAAGGGTAGTATACTGTAGCATAATAACTGGCCCTTAAAATTTCTCTCCAATGGAGGCCATGAGTAGCCTCGCAAGTCAGTTGCAGGATTTAGTGGTCATGATCCCAGACCTGTCTGGTCGTATGGTGGTCCATGAGCAGTGGGAGTAAGTGCATGTTTCTGTCACCCTTTCTATTCCTGAGCCCAAGTGTCCTCTTCCTGAGGTATTTTCAGGGGAGAGGAGCAAGTTTTTTGTTTTTAAGCTGGCATGTAGATTGTATTTTTAGATGCGGCCCCGCTCCTCCGGCTCAGAATCCCAGAAAGTTGGATTGATTATGTCCTTACTTCGGGGTCCCCCCCCCAGACATGGGCCTACTCCTTACCCTAGAGCTCGGCTTGCCTGCAGTCAATTGATTTGTTTTTCCGGAACTTGGAGGTATTTTTGATGAGCCGGACCGTGCGGGGTTGGCGGTATCTCATCTCATGTCTCTACGTCAAGGGCAGCAGTGGGTAGAGGACTCTTGCTCTAAATTTAGACTGTATGCAGGTGAAACCTCTTGATACGATAGCACCCTTAAAGATGTGTTTTTGTTGGGTCTTTCTGATGATGTGAAGGATCTACTCATTTCTCATCCCGCTCCCGTGACACTCAATGATGCAATGGAATTGACGGTCAAAGCTGACAGGAGGCTGAGATTTAGAAAAGAGGAAAGTCAGGCCAGTAAGGCTAGGGAATCCAGCAGACCCGCTCCAACTTCTCCCATGCCAACTTCTGGTGCCGAGCCTATGGAAGTGGATCAGCTAAGTCCCGAGGAACAGTGACGGTTCCGGATGAATCAATGTCTCTGCCCCTACTGTGGGAAAGCCGGACATTGTGTAGCGATCTGTCCTCAGAAGCGTCTACAACATCAGTCCGAACCGGTGGAAAACTTTAGATCCTAGGCGATTTTTGGGAGAATCGCCTGGGATCACAGGTACTCCGTAAGTTGTTGGTGCCTTGTCAGATTGGCTTCCGGAATTTCACTCGGTCCGGTCAAGCTTTTATTGATTCGGGTGCTGCTGCCAATTTGATTGGTTTAAGTTTTGTCAGACCTCTGATGACTTAATTCTCAGCGGTAAAGATTCCCATACGCTTCACTAGTATTGATTCTACCCCTCTGTCTGCAGGTGTTGTACAATGGAGGACTCCCATGTTACAGTTCACTGTGGGTGTTCTCCATTCTGAGAATCTGTTGTTCTTGGTAATGGAAGGGATGTCCGTTCATGTAATGCTTGGTATGCACTGGTTGGCACTGCACAATCCCCGATTTGATTGGTCCACTCGGGAATTGACACATTGGGGATTGTCCTGTCATAGTCCCTTAGCTACTATATCCATGTGTTCAGCAGATACCGTGCTTGTCCCTGAGTATTTGTCCGATTTTCATGATGTGTTTTCCAAGAAACTGTCAGAGAATTTGCCTCTCCATAGGGAGTAGGACTGTGGTATTAATTGATTCCCGACAGTCCCATCCCTAAGGGAGCCATTTTCAATTTGTCCGGGCGTGAGCACGAAGCCCTTAAGTCCTATATCTCAGAGTCTTTGGCCAAATGACATATCAGGCCGTCCAGGTTCCCTGCCGGGGCAGGTCTCTTTTTTGTAGAGAAGAAGGATGGTACATTGAGGCCTTGTGTGGATTATCGGGCTTTGAATAAGATTACAGTGAAGAACCAGTGCTCCTTGCCCCTGATTCCTGACTTATTGAATGAGGTGGTAGGGGCCCACTGGTTTTCCAAATTGGACTTAAGGGGGGCTTACAATTTAATTCGCATCCGAAAGGAAGATGAGTTGAAGACCGCGTTCAACACCCCGTTAGGACATTTTGAATGTCTGGTCATGCCCTTTGGACTTTGTAATGCCCCCGCTGTGTTCCAGGGATTTATGAATGCGGTCTTCCACGACTTCCTGGGGGTATTTTTGGTCATATATCTCAATGACATTCTGGTGTACTCCCCAGACTGAGATTCACATGTGCGGCACCTGAGGCTGGTTCTGACTCATTTACATGAGTACCAACTTTTTGTCAAGTTGGAGAAATGTATTTTTGGTACTAAACAAGTGTCTTTCCTGGGTTATGTGATTTCACCCACGGAGATTCAAATGGAGTCTGATAAAGTGGCAGCAATCTCGCAATGGGTCAGACCAGATAACCTGAAAGCTCTTCAGCGGTTTTTAGGTTTCGCAAATTTTTACCGGAAATTCATTAAGAATTATTCTGTTATTGCTCAACCCCTGACCGTTCTTACAAAGAAGGGGGCCGACTTGGTAAGATGGTCGCCTGAGGCCCTAGAGGCTTTTTGTCATCTCAAAAGGGCGTTTACTGCTGCCTCGGTGCTAGTACAGCCTGACGCGCGTTGATCGTTCTTCATTGAGGTCGATGCGGCTGAGGTGGGGGTGGGGGCTGTATCGTCTCAGAAAGTCAGCAGGAGACCTGGGGAATAGCCCATGTGCGTTCTTCTCACGGTTCATAGGGTTTTTCATAAGTCATTATTGAAAGCTTTTGTCCCTTCGGTGAGCAATTTTGGATGATGGCGCTTGATATATTAGGTGAGAAAAAGCGTTTTGATACCAGAACAATTGATTTTCAAAGATAAATGGAGAAGGACCTTCTGTGGCTGGTTGGGGAGTAGATTTGGAGCTTTCTTCTTCCTGGTCTGATTCACTTTCTTTCATTTCAGAATCTGTAGGTGAAGCTGGTTGGGCAAGACAAATTTTAAGGCGATTGTGGTAGACAACTTGGATTTTTCCTTCAGGATGGGTGATGCGGTAGAGTCCTTTTTCTGGGGATATTGCAGAGATGACTGTATAGGGAGTAAGTTCCCAATTTCTCTGTCTCCATAGTCTGCATCAGCAGGGAAGAATTGGCGGCCAGCGATGGGTTGTCATGGGAACAGTACGCCAAATACGGGCGTCCTGTATTACCATCCAGGAGCTCCAAATCGTGAGCCGCCTCGGCTCCCGCTGTTAACCCCTTACATGCTGCGAGCAATGTAAATTGTAGCGTGTAAAGGGTTCACAAAGGGAGCGTGCTCCCTCGGTGACTTCATCGCTCCATGCGATATAATCATGGTGGGCCGATGGGTTGCCATGGCAACAGGACATCACACACAGGCGTCCTGGTGTGTCATTAACTATATAAATAGTGTAAAAAAAATCACAAGAAACAGAGTGGGAAAAAAAGCCCTCTTTTAATCTTTTTCCCGTTTTCATGAAACACACTACACATTTCAGCAAAACCTCCCATATGTGGTATTGCCGTGTCCGTAACAAACAGTATTATACTTTAAGCATATTAATTAACCTTCACAGCAAAAAACAGGAAAGAAAACAAGGCAAAGTGCTTTTTTTACTCATTTTACCTACAAAACAGCGCAATAAAAGCGATCACTAAAGCCATATGTACCGCAAAATGGTACAAATGTAAACCACAGCTCGTGGCACAAAAAAACAAGCCCTCACAGAGCTGTGTCCATGGAAAAATAAAAAACGTATGCAATTTTCCATGCAATGCTACAAAACTAATTATAAGTTGAAAAACAGAAGGGTTTTGGGGGGGGGCAAAAGAGGAACAAACCTTCCAAAATTATAATGTTTTTGGTATTGTTGTATTCGTACCGACCCCCAGAAAAAAATGTATTCTGTCATTAATGCTGTACGATTGGCGCTTCAAAAAAAAACATGGCACAATTGATGCTTTTTCTCTCCCTGCCCCCCCCCCCAAAAAAAGTTTCACAATACATATGCACCCACAAAATTTACCAATAAAAACTGCAGTTCGCAACACAAAAACAAGACCTTATACGGTCGTGACGACGGGAAAAATAAAATGGCTTTTCAAAAGTGAGAATTGCATTCCCCAATAAATTGTTGCGGCCTTCAGCCCAAAATAGGCCATGTCCTTAAGGGGTTAAAGCCCACCTCCTTGAGTGCCATCAGGCCACTTCCACACCAGTCCAAAAATCCAGGGCCCAACTACACATTTTCTGTAATTTTGGCGAGCTAATGGCACAGAATTATCCAGAAGCAAGCGCCCTCTGTTGTATTTTCGGCGACCTCTCATTGGCTCTCATCAATTTTTTTGAATCACAGTTTTTTTTATTAGAAATTAAGAACATACATATACATGCACAAACATCTTATCATTCAGTATTACATAGATAAAGTATCTGAACACCATGAGCATATAACAGATTCTCTTGTCATCTGTGGTATTACAGAGCTCAATATCTGTTTGAAGAACTTCTAGAGAAGAAGAAAGATAAAAATATACAATACTATTTTGCACTTTACCTCAAGTATATACTTTTAAGATCATAAAGGGGGGAGGGGAATAAATCAGGAAGGAGATATAGCAAAGGGTGGGAATAACAAACTGGAAAAACAAAATAATAAAACATCAAAATGAGAGAAGACATATTATGAAGGGAATTGTGTAGAGAATAGCGAGCACGCTCGGATAAAGCAGTTACTGGAGCGAGTATCGCTCTTCTCGAGTAACTGCTCACTGGTCCGAGGGACGGTGGGGGGCGGGGGTGAGCGGGGGACGTCGAGGGGGAGAGAGAGAGATCTCCCCCCCCCCCCCCCCCGAGCCTGCTCGGAGCAGTAAGCAGTTACTCGACAAGAGGGATGCTCGCTCGAGTAACTGCTTTATCCGAGAGTGCTCGCTCATCTCTAGAATTGTGTATTCCATGGTTTCCACATTTCTTGGTATTATGAGAATGTATTATTTCGAAAGGCCAGCAATTTCTCATATATACTATGTTCTGAGATTAAGTGAATGAGGTCTTTCACAGAGGGTTGATCCTCAGCTTTCCAATTAGATCTCATCAATTTGAACAATTTGTCTTGGACCTCCCATGGGTGCTGCTTCATTAACGGACTTTTGGCACACTTCGCGGGGGTAGTTTCTCCAGACCAAAAATGTCTGCTTTTGAGTGACCAAACCGCAAATCATCTTTTTAGTATGCATCATCGACAAATCTTTCGCCCTAAGGTAAATCACACAAAGGCCGTCCTTGACTGAAAGCTTTGTATGTGATTTGGAATCAGCCGCAACTGTTGCAAAAAACAATACTTTGGTGTGTGCCTCATCGGCTCCTTGAATTTCGCCCTGTACAACAGCGTTTTTGACTGATCTGAATTTCTTGCATTTTGAGCATTGAAATCCCTCATAGGTCTTCCCACGGCTAGCATAGGTTTTATTAGCTGCCGTAACTAGGCCTACACATCCTATTGTTCCCAGAAGGCATTTTTCTGGCTGTTCGGGATCTTGATGATGTTGCTCATGAAGCTGCTCAGCAGAAAGCAGTAGGCCAGCTTGCTTTGCAAATTTCGTAGCAGCTTCTTTGTTGGAAATTAAAAGGGAAAATTCGTACATATTGGGATCAGAAGCCATGGTTGTACCAGTAGTAAATGTCTGATACAGCATGGTCTTGCAATAATAAGACAAGCCAGCAAGGACAGATCCGCTTATCAATTGATAACACTTCAATTAAGAAGTCTGCGAATAGTCCCTGAGTGGAGGTTGGGCCCTCATTGTTCACATTGATGATTTCAATTGATAAGTCCCTGAATGAAGAAGCACCCATGCAAGTTCAGAGACACATTGTTCAAATTGATAAGAGCATAATGAGAGGTTGCCGAAAATGCAAGAGAGGACGCTTGCTTCTAGGTAATTCTGTGCCATAGCTCGCCAAAATTACAGAAAATGTGTAGTTGGGCCCTGGATTTTCTGACTGGTGTGAAAGTGGCCACACCAGTCACAAAATTTCATGGCACTCAAGAAATACGAATGTTCCACATCCTTCGGTGAAATGAGCAAACTCTAGGGGCCATTGTGCAACGCCATATTGCACCAGGTACGGACATGTAGTCAGATGAATGGCCTGCATACCAAAATGTACCAAATTGCCCGGTATTCAATTATATTCATAAGACAGTTAATCAACAGCATAATTTTGTTGACCCTGTAAGCGGTGCCAATACACAACTTATAAAATCGACCTGGGGAGACGTGAAGAGCTACTTTTTGCAATGTATTAAGGGAATGGACATTTTGCAGAATATTGGTCGTAAAAAAGGCATGAGAAAACTCCTTTTAATGATATAAGTGCGGACATCGCTGCCCAGTTTCCTTAAAGGGGTTGTCTCGCGGTAGCAAGTGGGGTTCAGCACTTCTGTATGGCCATATTAATGCACTTTGTAATATACATCGTGCATTAAATATGAGCCATACAGAAGTTATTCACTTACCTGCTCCGTTGCTGGCGTCCCCGTCTCCATGGCTCCGTCTAATTTCGCTGTCTTCTTGCTTTTTTAGACGCGCTTGCGCTGTGTGGTCTTCTTCCCTTCTGCTCGGTCCGGCACGAGCGGCGTTCTGGCTCCGCCCCCTTCTACGCATCATCATGTAGCTCCACCCCATCACGCGTGCCGATTCCAGCCAATCAGGAGGCTGGAATCGGCAATGGACTGCACAGAGCCCACGGTGCACCATGGGAGAAGACCCGCGGTGCATCGTGGGTGAAGATCCCAGCGGCCATCTTGGTGAAGGAAGAAGTAGGAAGAAGGAAGACGTCGCAGAGCGGGGATTCGGGTAAGTAATATATATATATATTTTTTTAACACATCCCTTGGGTTTGTCCTGCGCCGAACGGGGGGGCCTATGCAAAAAAAAAAAAAAAAACGTTTCGGCGCGAGACAACCCCTTTAACATAAAATAACTCTGTAAAGGTTTTGCATATCCAAGGTATTATGCAAAATTTTCACTACATATTGTACTTCATTGAGTTTGAATTTGCATATATTTATTAAAAGCGCCAAAATTGGGAAATGTTCTTTGTTCACATCTTTCATTGCAATATCTGAGATATGTGCAAACATACTGTACAAATTTTGGATAACATAAATAAATTTCCATCTGTTCCACTTTATTCTGGATGCACATTAGAAATTTTTTTGTTTTTGTTAACCATTTAGGAAACATAAAAATGTGACATTCATTATCAACATTTTGAGGAACACTTTGTTTTCTCACACTAAGCCAAGATTCCAAAGGCTTATAGGAGTCAGAATGATAGATACGCCAACAAATGACCCCATTCTAAAAACTACTGATTATTTTTACCCCTCCTTTTTTGGTGGAATGTTAAGATAGCGCGGGCGGATTTCTCTTTTTTCTACCTTAATCTATTTAACCGTGTGGGTCCTACTAGACAGTTGGACACAGAAGCCGTGCTGCCAATCAAATACACCAGAAGGATTGATAAATAATCACTGTAAGATACTTGTGATCTTATTAGCCGGCTTGGATTTGGAGGTATTAGTGAGGCTCCTATCAAGGAGTTCTCGCTAAACACCGGGTGAGTGCTATTAATTTGATTTTTTCTTTTCATCAGCAGTATTCCCTTTTTTACTTGCACTTTGCTTTACTACTCCTGGCTTCCGTTGGTAACACCTCCCTGACGTATTTATGTTGCTAAGGTCAAGAAATACCCCCCAAAAAGCATGAGAGCAGGAGGGATACTCAGTTTTATTGCCCCTTGTTCCCATCCCATCCAGCCTCTGTAATTATCCCAGGCTTCAGATATGGGGTACAATGGGTTCATTTCTCAATGTGGGACAAACAGGGGGATCCATTTTGGGGTGCATGTCTTCAGTCATATGTGTGCTGTCCCCCCAAAAAAACTGTTTTTAAAATGACACAATTTCCCCCAAAATTTAAATTGTGATGTTTTCCTTCTGCTTTGCTTAGAGTCATTCAAAAACTGTGGGGTCAAAACATGCAGTAAAACCCTAGATGAATTTGTTAAGGGGTCTAGTTTCAAAAATAGGCTCATTTGTGGGGGTTCTCCATGGTTTTTGCCGCTCAAGAGCTCTACAAGTGTGCAATCGGGCCTACATCACTTTCCAGCTAAATGTCTATTCTGAAAGCCACCATCTGCTCCTTTCAGTTTGGCCCCTGGTTGTCTTCTCAAAACGGTTGTTCAGGATTAGAAGTAACATGGCTGCTTTATTCCAGTAACAGCGCCCCACCTGTCCAAGGGTTGTGTCCGGCATTACAGCTTAGCTCCATTGAACTGAATGGGTTGCTAAGCTACAACTCCATTTATAACCTGTGGACAGGAGGGACCCTATTTTGGGATGATCCTGGACAACCCCTAAAAAATTATTGACATCTTCACGCGGAACAATTCCAGAGTTATTCTTTATACCGCGCAGTTGTCCCTGGAAATTAGTCTGTGACCAGCTACATAGAATTAGAATGCCTTTTCTTGGAAAGCTATACTGTCAATATCTGTGGATTTTGTTATATCATTATATAATAAAATATGACTTCAAGTGAAAATGAAAGCAGCGCAGGGACTTTGTGCTCCCTTATCTGCAGAACAAATCAATGTCAGAAGACATTCTGCAAGAAAAACATCCGTGGAGAGGACAATAAATTAGGGAGTTTATGCTCCATTATCTGCACAATAGACCGTAGTATAAAATCGCTATCAGAAGACATTCTGCAAGGAAAACATCCGTAGCGTGGACAATGTTCTCATGGATTAGGGAGTTTTTTGCAGAAAGTAAGAAGAAAAGAAAGCCCAATAAAGCTAAAGAAAAGATCAGGAATCATCCATATTTCCTGTGCAAAATTTAAAGAAAACAGGCCAAAGTGGCCAAAGACAGACCCATGAATAATCTGTGTATATTGAGTAAAAAAGACAGAAAACAAGACAATCAAGCTAAAGAGCAGACCATACAACTTTTATCTGATGCTCTGAAAAAAAATGGAAGTCTCCTTGTGGAAGTTTGGAGACCTAAAGGTGAATTGTTGGCCATTTATTACTACTGATCTGGTGAAGGAGCTGATCCACGAACTAGAGAAGGTGACCTTTACAAAAACTACAAACCCTAAAGACAATATTGTTTATGTAAAACACAGATAGAACCATCTATGTGCATCATTTTGGGAAATTGATCCAGAATCTGGATCCATACAATGTACAATTATCCAGAAGTTTTGCAATTTTCTTGGATATGGTCATACAGTCCAGGAGAACAGTTACAGAGTACAGAAGTCACTGCAGTCTATGTTATGTCCTCTGATTGCTCACAGAGTAACTTCAGCCCTTACATTCTACATGGCGCACCTTGGAGTCTACATAAATTGGGATCGGTGATAGTGTGTGGTACGTGCAGTTAAAATTACATCAAATAATTTCCTTTTGTCTTAAAAATTATAATAGGGTCCAGGGCAAATTTTAAACACCCCCACATGTGTTTATTGCTTGGATGCACTGACTGGACCCATTGGCATTGCTAGGCTCTATTAAGATACTGTATATGACCTATCTCCCTCCTAACAGCAAGACTCGGGTAAGTGTTATGGTCACTTCAGGCACAGTGCTGTACATTGTATAATGGCGGTGCTTAGTATAGCAGCTCAATCACTTTCGTTTTATTATGACTGAGCTTAAGGTGACCAGATTTTCCCAGGGCTAAAGTGGAATGTACGGGTGTGGTCAGGGGTGGGGCTTATGATGCCATATGATTTTACCTCCGTCATTATAAAAAGTACAGGGACATTTCAAAAAAAGAAAGTGAGAAAATGCTGCAGCATTTCTGCATCCAATAAACTGTCAAAATACGTAGCATTGATGCGGATTTTGACTGGAAATCAACTGCATATCCGCAGCTGATTTCATACCATGTGGCGCTCCCCATCCCCTCCAGCTTTTTATGTCAGAAGGTAATAAAGCCCCATTTACACGGCACGAATGTCAGGCAAACAATGCCCGACACTTGCCCCGCACATACTCGCTCCTGCTCTCCCTCACCCTTCTTCATTCACCTAACAAGCGGCCGTTCAGTACTGAACGACTGCTGTTTACACTGAACAATCATCGTTCAGCTCATCTTTCATCGTTTATGCAGGCTGAACAATGAAAGATGAGCTGAACAATGATCTTCAGTGTAAACAGCAGCTGCTCAGTACTGAACGGCCACTGTGATATTTGAATGGAGGGGGGCAGGGAAGAGCAAGGAGGGAAATCTTCCCCAGCTGCCCCGCTGGAAGCCAACGATACTCACTGCTGTACATGCGGGGACGAGTGACGGGCATCGCTTGCCCAACATCCATCCCATGTAAATGGGGCTTTACTAAATGTTCCAAACTGCCAATCCCATTCCCATTATAAAGCACCATTTACACACAAGGATTATTGTTTGAACGAATGAACAGCTGAACAAAGTGACGACTTTTTTTTGCTTAGAAACGCTGAGCATTAAAATGTATGGATAATCGTTTGAAATCATCTCCATTTCCCTCATTAGCTATACTGTACATGTTGTTTTCTAAGGTGGCTGTGTGTTTATACAACGAATCTCTGGCCAGCAGGGTTTTAATTAGTGTAAAGATAAGCAATTGTCTTCTGCTAGCAAGATTAAGCAAGTAGTCATTGTGTTTATGCAAGGCAAACAATCACTTTTCCCCTCAAGTTGCTCAGTCTTTCAAAGACTGAAAGAATGCCAATTATATGAAGCAAAAAGCAAACAAACTAATGACCATTTTTATGCTGGCTGAATGAACGAATAGTGCAGGATGGCTTTGCATTTACACATAACGATTATTGTGCAAATTCGTTAGTTTGAAGTATATTCTGTGCGTGTAAGTGAGGGGGTGTAAGAGAGTAAGTGAGGGGGTGTAAGTGAGTGGGTAAGTGAGAGGGTGTAAGAGAGTGAGTGAGTGTGTAAGTGAGGGGGTGTAAGAGAGTAAGTGAGGGGGTGTAAGTAAGTGGGTAAGTGAGAGGGCGTAAGAGAGTGAGTGAGTGTGTAAATGAGGGTGTGTAAGTGAGGGTGTGTAAGTGAGTGAGTGTGTAAGTGAGGGGGTGTAAGAGAGTAAGTGAGAGGGTATACGAGAGTGAGTGAGTGTGTAAGTGAGGGGGTGTAAGAGAGTGAGTGTTTGTGTAGGTGAGGAGGTGTAAGAGAGTAAGTGAGAGGGTGTACGAGAGTAAGTGCGTGTGTAGGTGAGGGGGTGTAAGAGAGTAAATTCCTTTGGGCCACTAGGAGGAACAAAACAGTAGTTACAGGGTCTCCGTGACTCCAAGGTGACTGCCCAGCTTGGAATTGTGGACCATTTTGAGGAATTCAAGTTGACATTTGGGAACATATAGTTGGTGCTCTCGTCTCCAAAGTCCATTGCCAAAAGAGAGCCTCACATCCTTAGAAGGATGACTCAGGAAAGGGTCACTTTTGTAGCCTTTCTTAAGCTTTGTTAGGATGTTCTCAGAATGCAGGATACCTAGAAAATTCTTTGGACACAGAATTGTGTCGTCTGTGTTTGACTTTTCTTCAGGTTCAAAAAATATCCTGGACAATGCATTTGCCTTGCCCTTTTGGGAACTAGGGTGGTAGGACACAACAAAATTAAACCTAGAACTGAACAGGGCCCATCATGCTTGTCTCACAGATAACCACTTGGCAGTACCGAGAAATTCAACATTTTTATGATCCGTATGAACAGTTACTGGATGATGGGCTCCTTCCAAGAGTTGCCTCCATTTAGTGAAAGCCAGAAGTGGTTTATTCCCGATATCATAGTTTTTTTCCGCAGGTGATAAGGTGTAGGACAGAAATGCACACGAATGTAGTTGCATCTTATCTCCGACTCTCTGTGATAGGATAGCTCCCACAGCAGAGTCAGAGACGGCCACCTCTATGGCAAAAGGCAACTCTGGTCTTGGGTGGATCAGTACCAGTTCCGAAGCAAACAGAGCCATTAGTTTCTCCAAAGTCACTTGTGCCTCTGGGGACCAGGAAAATGTGTGTGCTCTCTTTGTGAGGGAGGTGATGGGAGAGATGACTTTTGAGAAGTCCTTGATAAATCCTCTGTAGAAGTTTGTGAAACCAATCGAGCGCTGTACTTCCTTCAATTTTTTTGGAATGGGCCAATCCAGAAGGACTTTAATCTTCCTGGGATCCATACATAAGCCATCTGGGGAGACAATGTATCCCAGGAATTGTATTTGGGTCTGTTCAAGTTCATACTTCTCTAACGTGATGTAGAGGTTATTATTTTGGAGTCATTCCAAGACCACCCGAACATGCCTGTAATGTTTCTCTAAATTGTCAGAGAAGATGAGGATGTCATTGAGATATGCCACTATGAATTGATTCAAAAGGCCTCTAATTATGTAATTGATAAAGTGCTGGAAGGTAGCAGAAGCAATGCAGAGATCGAACAGCATTACTAGAGATTCAAAGTGTCCATATCTTGCTCTGAAAGACATCTTCCATTCATCTCCGGGCCTCAGCCCACACCCTCAGCAATTGCGGGCATGAAGCGGACTCCGATGCTAGTACAGCTGTGAAGGTCTCATTAAATCAGTTACGTTTGCTTTCACCGCTCCAAAGACTGGATTAACCAGGAACAAGTTCCACAGGCCCAACGTGGCACAGTTGCAGTTCCCCCAGGACATAGGCCTTAGCCCACACCCTCAGCAAACGCGGGCATGAAGCGGACTCCGATGCTAGTACAGCAGTGAACGTCTCATTAATGCAGTAACGCTCCTCTTCTTTGGTCCAAACCAGTGTCTCAGATAACTGTGGTAACACGAGAGAAGATACATGATGCCCAGTGCTGATCCCCTGACCCCAAGCAGGAGGAGGAGGTGGCCTTACAAGGCCAAGAAACCATGTCCAGGACCCGCTGTAGCCTGTGTGTCAAGTATGTGAGCTGGCCCAGGGTCAGGCTCGGTCCCAGCAAACAGCTTGTGTGACCCAAGGTGCCCTGAGTTACATAGCAATGGGAAATCCAAGTGTCCCCACACAGATAGCTCAACACTGCAAGGGGAAGTCTTTGAGTTCCTTGGGCTCGCCTATGCTGTCACTGCACAAAGATGGTATTACACAGGAAGAAATCAGAGTGCCCAACCATGGGAAAGTTCCCCCCCCCCCCAAGGACCTTAGCCTCGGCCCACATTTCTGGCCTATTCAGTCACTGTATTATTTGTGCCAGATAGGTAAAACACCGTGATGGGAAGACTTACTGCACCCATAGTATAGACAGACCCCTGTAACATTCCTGTAGCAAAGGTATAAAAAGACCCCAGTAACATTTCTGTAGCACAAGTATACGCAGACCCCTGTAACATTTCTGTAGCAGCAGTATAGGCAGACCCCAGTACCATTTCTGTAGTAGAAGTATAGGCAGACCCCAGTAACATTTCTGTAGTAACAGTATAGGCAGACCCCAGTACCATTTCTGTAGCAGAAGTATAGGCAGACCCCTGTAACATTTCTGTAGCAGCAGTATAGGCAGACCCCAGTACCATTTCTGTAGTAGAAGTATAGGCAGACCCCAGTAACATTTCTGTTGTAAAAGTACAGGCAGACCCCAGTAACATTTCTGTAGCACAAGTATAGGCAGACCCCTGTAACATTTCTGTAGCAGCAGTATAGGCAGACCCCAGTAACATTTCTGTAGCTCAAGTATAGGCAGACTCCTGTAACATTTCTGTAGCAGAAGTATAGGCAGACCCCTGTAACATTTCTGTATCAGCAGTATAGGCAGACCCCAGTACCATTTCTGTAGCAGAAGTATAGGCAGACTCCCGTAACATTTCTGTAGCGGCAGTATAGGCAGACCCCAGTACCATTTCTGTAGTAGAAGTATAGGCAGACCCCTGTAACATTTCTGTAGCAGAAGTATAGGCAGACCCCTGTAACATTTCTGTAGCACAAGTATAGGCAGACCCCTGTAGCATTTCTGTAACAGCAGTATAGGCAGACCCCGGTACCATTTCTGTAGTAGAAGTATAGGCAGACCCCGGTACCATTTCTGTAGCAGAAGTATAGGCAGACCCCAGTACCATTTCTGTAGCAGAAGTATAGGCAGAGCCCTGTAACATTTCTGTAGCAAGAGTATAGGCGAACCCCTGAAACATTGGTGTACCATTAGTGTTGGCGAAGTCCGGAAAAATTAGTTAGATAACAGTATAGGCATGGGTCAGAAAAATTAGTGTACCAAGAGTACAAGTGTACCTCTGCAAAATGTATCAACCAAGAGGGCACATGAAACACAGAAATATTTTTTAAAGATACAACTCGCTGTTGCTTAATTTGCAACAGAGCCTGGAGGCAGCCCAGTGAAAAAAAAATTGGTTTCTGGTAAAGTATCAATACTTTTGAAACTTTGAAAAATTGTAAAAATATTGTAAGCAGAGTCTTTTTGGCCTCAGAAAAATTGGCAGTTCAGCGTGATGACATGTTGTTTCAGGAGGAGGAGTAGGAGGAGGAGGACTAATATCTGAGAATAATTGACAAAGCTAATTCCCCCTTTTTTCCCAGTGATAGAGAATGCTTATTTATCTGGTTGCAGCGAAAAGAATCTTTAGGTACCACTGCTTTCCACCGGTGGAGAAGAGAAGTCTTGGGAAATCCAGGCTTTGTTCATCTTTATGAGTGTAAGCATGTGGGCACTGCCAGTTGACAGGCGGGTACGCTTATCAGTGATGATTCCCCCAGATGCACTAAACACCCTATCTGACAAGACGCTAGCGGCAGGGCAAACTGCACCTCCAGGGCGTACAGTGCAAGTTCGTGCCACGTGTCCAGTTTTGACACCCAATAGTTGTATGGAGCAGAAGGCATCATGTAGGACTGTGGTACAATCGGCTACGTACTCCCTCACCATCTTTTTACAGTGCTCCCTCTGACTTAGCCTTGACTGGAGAGTGGTGACACAGTCTTGCTGGGGAGCCATAAAGCTGGTATAGGCCTTGGAGAGTGTCCCCGTGCCTGCGCTGTACATGCTGCCTAATCTCGGCGCCTCCCCTGCTACTTGGCCCTCGGAACTGCGCCTTCTGCCGCTAGCGATGGGAAGTTTAGCATCACTTTTTCCACCAGGGTCCAGTGGTATTGCATCACTCTCGTACCCCTTTCCTCTTCGGGAATGAGAGTGGAAAGGTTCTCCTTGTACCGTGGGTTGAGAAGGGTGTACACCCAGTAATCCGTGTTGGCCAGAATGCGGCTAACGTGAGGGTCACGAGAAAGGCAGCCTAACATGAAGTCAGCCATGTGTGCCAGGGTACCAGTTCGCAAGACATGGCTGTCCTCACCAGGAAGATGACTTTCAGGATCCTCCTTCTCCTCCTCCTCCACAGCCCATACACGCTGAACAGATGAGAGGCAAGCAGCATGGGTACCCTCTGCAGTGTGCCCAGCTGTCTCTTCCCCCTCCTCCTCCTCCTCCTCCTCCAAAATGCGCTGAGATATAGACATGAGGGTGGTCTAGCTATGAAGCGTCATACTGTCATCCCCCATCTCCTCTTCCAACCGCAAAGCGTCGGCCTTTATGCTTTGCAGCAAACTTCTCAGCAGGCATAGCAGCGGGATGGTAATGCTAATGATTGCAGCATCCCCGCTCACCATCTGGGTAGACTCCTCAAAGTTTCCGAGGACCTGGCAGATGTCTGCCATCCATTCTTCGGTAAAGAATTGGGGAGGCTGACAACCACTACGCCACCCATGTTGGAGTTGGTATTCCACTATTGCTCTACGCTGCTCATAGAGCCTGGCCAACATGTGCAGCGTTGAATTCCACCATGTGGGCACGTCACACAGCAGTCGGTGCTCTGGCAGATTAAACCGATGCTGCCGGGTCCTCAGGGTGGCAGCGTCCGTTGCGGACTTCCGGAAATGTGCGCAGACGCGGCGCACCTTGCCGAGCAGGTCAGACAAGTGCGACTAGTTTTTCAGAAACCGCTGAACCACCAGATTGAAGACGTGGGGCTGGCATGGCACGTGTGTGAGGCTGCCCAGCTGCAGAGCCGCCACCAGGTTACGGCTGTTGTCACACACGACCATGCCCAGTTGGAGGCTCAGCGGTGAAAGCCAGTGGTCGGTCTGCTCTGTCAGACTCTGCAACAGTTCGTGGGCCATGTGTCTCTTGTCACCTAAGCTGAGTAGTTTCAGCACGGCCTGCTGACGCTTGTCCACCGCTGTGCTGCCGCGCAGCGTCACACCGACTGCTGGCGACGTGCTGCTCACACTTCTTAATTGAGAGGTAGAGGTTGCGTAGAAGGAGGATGAGGGGGAGGGTTTAGAGGAGGTGGCATAGACCACCGCAGATACCAGCAGCGAAGTAGGACCCGCTATTCTGGGTGTGGGTAAGACGTGAGCAGTCCCAGGCTCTGACTCAGTCCCAGCCTCCACCAAATTCACCCAATAAGCCGTCAGGGAGATATAGTGGCCCTGCCCGCCTGTACTTGTCCACGTGTCCGTGGTTAAGTGGACCTTCCCAGTAACCGCGTTGGTGAGGGCACGATTGATGTTGCGGGAGACGTGCTGGTGTAGGGTTGGGACGGCACACAGGGAAAAATAGTGGCGACTGGGGACCGAGTAGCGCGGGACCGCTGCCGCCATCATGTTTTTGAAAGCCTCCGTTTCCACAAGCCTGTACGGCTGATTAATTTGGCAATGTGCACGTTTAAAGCCTGTGCGTGCGGGTGCGTGGCTGCGTATTTGCGCTTTCGCTCCAATGTTTGTGCTAGCGACAGCTGAACGCTGCGCTGAGAGACATTGCTGGATGGGGTCGAGGACAGCGGAGGTGAGGGTGTGGGTGCTGGCCGGGAGGCGCTCATGCCCGTGTCCTGAGAGGGGGGTTGGATCTGAGTGGCAGGTTGGGGCACACGGGAAGAAGCAGTGGTGTGACCCGGAGGCGGTGAACAGCCTTCGTCCCACCTTGTGGGGTGCTTGGCCATCATATGCCTGCGCATGCTGGTGGTGGTGAGGCTGGTACTGGTGGCTCTCCGGCTGATCTTGGTGCGATACAGGTTGCACACCACTGTTCGTCGGTCGTCCGCGCTCTCACTGAAAAACATCCACACCTTTGAACACCTAGCCCTCTGCATGGAGGCTTGGCGCGAGGGGGTGCTTTGGGAAACAGTTGGGGGATTCTTTTCCCTGGCCCTGCCTCTACCCCTGGCCACCCCAGTGCCTCTTCCAACCTGTCCTGCTGCTGCACTTGCCTCCCCCTCTGAAGCCCTGTCCTCAGTAGGCTTAGCAAACCAGGTGGGGTCAGTCACCTCATTGTCCAGCTGCTCTTCCTCCAAATCCTCTGTGCGCTCCTCCCTCGGACTTACTGCCCTTACTACTACCTCACTGATAGACAACTGTGTCTCATCATCATCATCCTCACGCACTGAAAGCTTTGAGACAGTTGCCGGAAGTCCCCAGCCTCATCACCCAGACCCCGGGAACTTTCCAAAGGTTGGGCATCGGTCACGACAAACTCCTCAGGTGAGAGAGGAACCATTTTTTCCCACTCATGGCAGGGACCCGAGAACTGTTCCTGGAAGTCTGCCTGCTCAGAATATGTCATTTTCATGGAGTCAGGAGGCTGGGAGGAAGGAGGAGCAGCAGCCAGAGGATTCAGAGTTGCAGTCCCTAAGCTGGGAGTAGTGGACTGCATAGAAGACTGTGTGGCCGATACATTGCTGGATGCATTTTCTGCCATCCACGACAGGACCTGCTCACACTGCTCGGTTTGTAATAAAGGTCTACCACGTGAACCCATAAATTGTGATATGAAGCTGGGGACCCCAGAAACTTGCCTTTCTCCTAATCCTGCAGCAACCGGCTGTGCTTCACCTGGACCAGGAATTCGGCCTGTGCCCACACCCTCACTTGGACGTCCGCGTCCTCGACCCTTACCCCTACTCCTCATCATGTCGGTTTACGAATAGAGCAGGGGTCAAATAAATTACCCCACTGACAACTGGGCCTTAATTCATCGCACACAGAGACTTGTAGATAGCGGAGGCTCCATGCTGTGACTAGAAAAAAGTAACCCGCTGTCTTGCGGTGATACCTAGGGGTAATTTACTCCTCGCAGAGACTTGTAGATTATAGAGGCTGTGTGGAGTGGGAGAAGACTGTAAAGCCAGTGGATAGTGCTGGTAACTGTGGCGATCTCAAGCCCAGCAACGGAAATGGTATTGTGAGACGCTCTGCACAGCGGCTGAGCTGAAATACTTTACTGTTTAGTGGTGAGACCGCTGTCTAATGCACTGCAGACAGAGAACGGTATAAATAATAATGGAATTATTTGCGTACACTTTCACGCTGATGGCGGTTTTGTAACGCAAACTTCAGCCAGAAAAAAAAAAATACTATTTCTTGATCCATGATCCATGATATCCAAGAACAGCTTGTCTTCTATGGACATCGCGACCCTGTTGTCCTCTCTCGTCCTGTGAAAGACTGTGCACCTTAAGTGATCTTGCTCACCATCGCAGGCGCGGTCTTCACTGGAGGGATCTGCGAAGGTACAAGGCATGGGAGTGCTTTGTGGCAACTCTTTTATCAGGAAACTGTTGTGGCATGGCTGGAATAGGGAAGGACGTCCACTTTCAAGTGTGTTGGTAAGCATGCTGTTGACAGAGGTCGGCTTGCGTGTTTCTCCTAGACAGACTTCTCCAATGATGACCCATCCTAGGTCAAGTCTAAGGGCGTATGGAGCACTCTGGGAACCGTTAATCTGTCCCCTAGCCTTATGAACTCGTAGTATGTCTCTTCCAAAGAGTAGGACTATTGGGGCTTTTGGGTCAAGTTTCGGTATCAGGTGAGCTATACGTCTGAGGTGAGGGTGGTATGCTGCTACCTCTGGTATAGGTATCTCAGACCGGTTGTCAGGAATGTGATTGCATTCCTGTATGGTTGGCAGGGGCAAGCAGGTCTGACCATGTATGGACTCTACCATGTATCCAGTTGCCTTTCTCCCCGCCGTCTCAATGGTACCTGCGCACGTCCTTAAGGAGTAAGGAGAACCAGGCCCTACGATGTTGAAGGTGTCAAAGAAGGTGGATTTAGCTAAAGACCTGTTGCTTTGGTCATCTAAGATTGTGTATACCTTGATCTTTCAGGAATTCTTTGCGATCTTCTAAAGACTTCTCCCTGAAGGCTCTGCATTTTAGCAAAGAATGTGGTTTCTTGTGCAAGGGGCATTGTTTGGTAGGATCCTCATGTTTGTTCTCTTCTCGATGAGGCTTAAACGACCTGTAAGGAGAACCTGTGGAGGCAACATTAGTTTTTTGGATCGCTACTGGTGTTTTAAGAGGTTTGACACCAGGGGTAGTGGGACAAGACAATGTAAAGTCAAAACTGGGATCATTTCTGATCCTTGCCTGTTGAGCAACAAAGCCTACAAACACTCGAAAGGGGGAAAATGGTACATTATGAACCTGTTTGTACTGAGAACCATGCGTGATCCACTTCTTCTGTAGGTTATAAGGGAGTTTTTGGACAATCGGATTAACACCCCTGGCAGTGTCCAGGAATGCTAGCCCTGGCAGATCTCCTTCTGCCTGAGCAACCTTTACCTCTGTTACCAAGTCACTAAGTTCCCTGAGTTTCTGGTAACTCTTACCCACTATTTTGGGGAAATTATCAATTCTCTTATATAACGCATTTTCTACAGCTTCTATTGACCCATAACACTCATCAAGTCTTTTCCACACCATCTTTAGGCCTTTGCCTGGATAGTTTATGTTAATGTCTCTGATTCTTTTGGCGTGTTCAGCAGACTCGCTTCCATGCCACTTTACCAAGAGATCTAACTCCTCACTGCAGGAGAGACCTAAGTCCCTTATGGCGTTCTAGAAGGAGGCTTGCCATGCTCTGTAGTTCTCTGGGCGATCGGTGAACTTTATAAGTCCTTTGGTAACCAGTTCTCGTTTAGCAAAGAACCTAGCGAAGTCCACGATAGCCTGGTTAGCGCCAATACTACCCGGTGTGCTGTTGTTATGCTGTGTGTGAAGTGTATCAGCATACCTTTTAGGAGTTTCTGGCTTAGGGCAGTCTGTTAAATACCCCTGTGACGCGAAAGTTGTCTCTTTAAGCTGGAGCGAGGGTTGTAGCTTCCTTTTTGCAGGGCAGTAGTCGTGGTCAGCACCATTTTGTCGCATACCATACTGTGCTTCAAAGTAGGACCTTTGACGCTCTATTTGCGCTGTTTGATATACTGGATCGAAGCCGTCTTCTGCTTTGGGATGCCGATGGACATATTCTGTGATGAGCTGCGCTGGATCTTCTTGGTCTAGGTCTAACCTGAGTACCTGGCTGTGTTTCTCTAATTCAGGGAACTCTGCGGTTTCTAGGAACTCTGCCTTGGCTATTGCAGCTGCCGCTTCTTTCTCTGTGGCGAGTTTTTCCAGTGACACCTACAGGCAGACTCTCTCTTTTTCTTGATCTGCTTGCTTTAGCTTCAGTTGCATCTCTTGTGCTGCAAAGGTGGACCTTACTTTTGCTGCCTCAGCTTCCGCATGGGCGAGAGCAGCCATTTCTCTTATTGAGGACTTGCTAGAGCAGCTTGCTCGTGACCTGGTCTTATAGGAGGATGCCTGGCTAGTTGACATTGTGTGCCTGTTTGTTGGCTGCTTAATGTCTCTGTGCAGACTCAGTCCAGGTAGGAACAGACTTCAGCTTGGCTTAGATCGTGCTGCGTTTACTGGGGGCTGCAGTCTTGTTTCTTGTGACTAAATGGCGGCTGCTACAATCTTGTACATAAGACCGTGTGGCTGATGGCGGCTCTGTCTAGTCTGATCCACTATCGCTGGTGACTAGCATCTGTTTTACTGTTCTGTCTTCTTACACGTTCACACAATGTGCAGTCCGACATTCAGTTTAACCATTTCTGTCTTCCAAATAAACAAACTGTTCTTCTTAATCTGACAGGTTTATTAGTTGACAGATTGTAGCATACAAGCGTGCATTCGATGCGATTGAGGCTTGTGATAATGCGTGGATTGATTGGTAAAACTATAAGAATACAGATAATTCACATAACTATGAAGCATAGGAAGCACACATAACATTACATAACAGTAACATGAGGGTACATGGTAAAATATCTGCTACATGGTATTGCATGGCTAACTAAACAGTTATAACTCCCTGAGTAACAATACAACTGACCACTGAACAGCTCTGCATGACATACTGTCTCAGAAACAAGGGTAGCTTTCTTACTAGATATACTTTGACAAGGATAGTGGATTTTGAAGAGGGGGGGGGGTGCAAAGATAAGTCTGTCTCTGACTGGAAGCTCCTTCTTCCCACAATGCCTTGCAAACTACCCATAATGCATCAGTCTTTATGATAGAAAAACAAGTTGTCATACATTTTTGACACAGCTAGATGGTGCTGTAACCACTAAACACCTAAGATAGGCTGCTATGTAGCTTCGATTTCTGCTAGGCAGAACAGGGGTAGCCCTAAGAAGGACTATTAGGGTTCTTGAAGACAGGATCCTACACTACTACTTTCCCTATCTCAGCAGCACTGTCCTTATACTCTGTATAATAGACTGCAGACTGAGAACACTATAGCTGTAATAGCCTGCACAGCCCGAGATAAAAAAAAATTGTGCAAAACTGTTCCCAGCCAGCCACAACAGTAATGCACACGGTCAGATGTGGTCCTAAGAAGGACCGTTGGGGTTCTTGAAGACAGGATCCTACACTACCACTTTCCCTATACTCTCCCAGTGTGTGTCTGAGGTGAGCCGCGGGCGGGACCGTTTTAAATACTCGGCGGTCACTTGATCTCGTCAGCCACTCACTGCAGGGGGGTGGAATAGGGCTGGCAAGTCACAGGAGGAAGTGGTAATGCCTTCCCTGCATGTCTATTGGCTAGAAAATGGTGATAAACATGCAGGGAAGGAAATGGAATTGACTCGAGTACCGCTTGGTGCTCGTCACGAGTAACGAGCATCTCGAGCACCCTCAAGCTCGGACGAATGTGCTCGCTTATCTCTACTCATAGCATGTCATCTGCAGAAAGAAACTATGACATTGAAAATAAAGAACTGTTAGGCATCAAAGTTGGAGACATCTTTTGGAAAGAGCCAATCATCCTATAGTAGTTCTTATTAATAAAACAAGCGATTGGCAGCATCAGTGGTGCAAAAGAAACAAAGATCCTTTTTTCCTCCATGACTGCAAACAGCAACAACGTTTTGACTCAAGAAGTCTTTAAGAAGCATTGAGTCGAAGCATTGCTGCTGTTTGTCGTCATGGAGGAATAAAAGATCTTTGTTTCTTTTCTACCATTGATGCTGCCACATGCTTGTTTTATTAGTATAGTATTTTGAACCTTGGATTCAGGTTCTGGCGTGGCTCTGCATCGAACTTGCCTCGCTGAAGACAGCAGTTAGGACTGTGCTGCTGATATCTGTCTTGTTTTACCTGTAGTAGTCCTTACTAACCACGACAACCGAGAATTTATCCTCACATTTAAGAAATTATCAGCAAGACAAGCACGATGGGCCTTGTTCTTCTCTAGATTTAACTTTATCATTTCTTATCAGCCTGGTTCAAGAAATGACACAGTTGATACCTTGTCCAGGATTCTCTCTGAACCAGAGAAAGGGGGGGGGGGGGGGGGTTAACACTGACAGTACAATTTTGTCCTCCAAAATTTTCTGGGAATATTTTACTCAAAAGACTTCTTAACAAAGTTCAGAGGTGGGTACTAAAATGAATCTCTTTTAAGGAGGGGTTTTGGATGCAGGAAAACAGGCGTCCCTGATTTGATTTGACTTGAAGTTCTTAAACTGGTCCATGATTCTAAACTTGCAGGTCATCTTGGGGTCACGAAAACTCTTGAACTATTGCTTTGATCTATTTGTAAGAACGATGTGAGAAAATATGTTGCCTCCTGTGTAATGTGTGCATGAAACCAGACACCACGATCTCCTCCTTTAGGACGTCTTCAACCACTTCAATATAGATGGATTTTATTGTGGATCTTGCCCCTTCTAAAGAAATGACTGTCATCTTTGTTGTGGTGGACCAACTCACAAAAATGACCCATTTCATTACCACTAGCAGGATTCCCACAGCTTAACAAATGATGGAACTAATAGATCAAGGAGATATTTTGGTTGCATGGAATTCCTGAAAATGTAGTTTCTGATAGAGGTGTGTCAGGTTGCGCTGCTGGGATCTGTTGTTCTACGCATTTCCAAGAGCACACCTTCACAGGTGTGGGATAATTGAGCTGGCTGGGTGTGTTGTTCTCCAGCCACCCAGTCCCCTCTGTTCTGCTGCACATAATTACCAGCTTCTCTGATTAGAGGATGCTCGTCATTTTACTCATTTTCTGTTATTCCCACTCAGTTTAAAACGATTCTCTCACCTTACCTGGGGATGTTCTGGACACCTATCGCCCCCATCTGCATCTTGTGCGGACCCCCTTCGGTTTACAGGTGCAGCCTTCAGACATCTGATATCATGTATAGTCAGATGGGTGATTCCTGACTCTGTTCCCTTTGTGTCAGCACAGTGTCTGACTCTCTTTCCCCTTGGTGTGAGGACATTTAGACTGGTTATGGTGTACTAGCTGTATGCATGTGAGTTCTGAGTGGGGTTACTGTGTGGTATGCATCACTTGGTGTGTTGGTGTGAACAGCGACATGTTCATTGGGTCTGTGCAGGTGGCCAGACATGTGGTATATGAACTGACCTGTTCTGTGTATAGGTGTAAACAGTTATACGTCCTGTGTTTGGTGCTTCTCTCCAGGTTCCTAGTCAGGGATAGCCAGGACCGAGCAGTGGGGCCATCCTTATTAGGGTGCCTACCTCGCTTTTAGGCAGGGGTGCCCCCACTTCCCCTGATTAGTAAGGGACATGTTTCCTTCTAACTTTGCATGGAGGGGTGTAAGCCTGTCTCTACACCCCACTCCCCCCCCCCCCACACACACACACACACACTTCTTGTTGATCCAGAGGAAGGGAAAAAAACAACGAGGCAGAAGCCAATTTAGCCCTTTTGGGGGGTGAAGGTGGATTCCTTCCTGTCTCTATAATGGCAACCAGAATAATCCCAGGTTCCCACCTGACTCCACGACCCGGATCAACAACCCCACTGGTTATTTAAGGTCTATATCCTGTAATATCATAGCGCTCTAAAAAAAACGTCTAGTCACCTCTTAAACTCCTCTATTGATTTTGCCATCACCCTGTCCTCAATTTGTCCTCCTGGAGGGAGGGCAGCTATCAAGACTCGAACCCAGGAGCTCTTGTACTCCAGGTGGTGGCTCTACCTGCTGTGCTGTTCAGCCCTTTGGATAGTTCCCCTGCATGACCTTGCTTTTGTTTCCTCCTCCTGATCCAGTTTCTTATTTGGCTCCACCCTGTTGGATGTCCTACAAAAGTCTGGCCCTTCCACTTCCTCTTTGCGTGAATATACATGTTCTTAGCTATGTACAAGGACACATATGCTGATATGAGATAAGAAGTTTCTGCTTGGCCTCTTAGCACTCAGTCAAGAGGTTATTCCCTGCGACTTAAAAGTTTCTTGAAGGTATGCAAATTAAGAATCATAATGTATCTAATTGAATGCCATGTAATGTCTAAGAAGTAACCAATCAAAGGTTGGATTGAGAACTGTCCAAAGAACTATGATATTTTTTGGAATTTAGAAATTATACTAAGAATAATGAGATGTAACCAATGAACAGGAGAAGTGTTAAATTGACCTATGAAAATGTTGGATTGAAAACTAACCAATAAACTTGCATAGTTAATTGTCCAATGATCTTGTGACACCCCAATGTAAGGGGGTTATAAATAAAGATGCCTGATACCTATCAGGTGGGAATTCTTTGATGAATCCATAACTATGTGAGCTCTGTCATTTAATTCCTCTGTCATATGACATACTGAAGACTTGGTGTGAGCAGCCCTACTGCAGGGCCACCTGGACTTCAGTCGCAGGGTACACTCTGCTATCTCTCAGCAAGCTATCGCCGTAACATGGGTCATATGCCGACATTCACAAGGTACACTCAGCTTTCCTTAAACGGCCATATATTTTTGCCGTAACACTATGGAAGCGCTCACACAGAACCCTTTTTAGAGCGCTTACTATAGGCTCCTATGGGAGCCGTGGAAGCAGGCTGTCCGCACCACGGATGTGTGAACGGGCTGCTCCGCAGAGCTAGGGGCAGCCCATTCACACGCAGAATTCCTTGCATGTCAGGAGCGTGGTTTACACAGTGCTTAGCAGTGTATAAACCACACTCGTCTGAATGAGCCCTTAGTCTGCTTTCCTTTGTCCTAATAGCAGCACAAACTTCTGCTCTAATTCTATACTATTACTTTATAATAAACACAGAGTAAGAGGGCCTAGACATCCTTCTTGTAGGGTCAGGGGCCTCTAGTTAATTAGTTTAATTTGATTCATTAAAAATCCTATCTCCCTAAGGGCTTATTCAGACAACCATATATCGGCCGGGTATTCACGCCCGGCCAATATATGGTGTCCCTCTCTGCAGGGGGAGGAGGCTGGAAGAGCCGGGAGAAGTGCACTGAGCTCCCACCGCCTCTTCGCCCCTCAGCACTATTTGCAATGACTTAGCTTCACCCCCGCCCCCTCGAAGTGCAAATAGTGTAGAGGGGTGGAGAGGCGGCGGGAGCTCAGTGCACTGCTCCCCTGCAGAGAGGGACAGCGTATATTGGCCGGGCGTGAATACCCGGCTGATATATGGTCGTCTGAATAAGCCCTAAGGCTGGGGTTACACGGGACGTATTCCAGGCGGAAATCTCGCGGTTTTGCCGCAGCGAAAAAACGGGAGATTTCCACTTAGCCGCGGGTTTTGGAGCGGCTTGGCTGCATGCTTTTCCATTGCGGACGGTGCTCCCATAGAGAAGAACACGGCCTCAAGGGAAAAAAAAAAGAATGCACATGCTGCACATCCTCGGGTGTGCTGCTGTTAGGACTACAGGAAAATAGATCAACAATCGTAATCTTTTATTTTTCCATCAACATAGCTGTCTGAGGGATTGTTTTTTTGCAGGATGAGTTGTATTTTTAGTGGTCCTATTTAACCTAATCATGTACTGAAAAACTCTAAAACATTTCCTTATGGAATGAAATGTAAAAATAAGACAATTTTCATCTTTGGGGGTGTATTGTTTTTATGATGCACAAAACTACAGTAAAAATGACATGATACCTTTACTCCATGGTACAATTAGGATGATACTATTTTTTTTTTGCTGTACTACTTTTAAAGTATAATTTTTAGAGGCGTGGCTAGCAGATGAGCGAGTGAGATGCTTCCTCACAGCGCTCCCGACTGCATTAACCGGACCCTGACGGAACCCAGGGCCACACTCACCGGGCAGATGTTGCGGAAGAAGGCCCAGGAACATGCTAGGAAGCCGCCAATCCATCAGGGGGGCGGCTTCAAAGCCTTTCTCCGCTGTGCGGGAGACCTCGGGGAGCGCGGCACCACTTACAAAATGGCGCCTCCGACAGAGGAGAGAGTGGCACATGTGAGCGAAGTGCCGGCGGATGACGGCTCAGCAGAAGAAGCAGCGGCGGAGAGGGAAACCCCCGCTACACTCCTCAGAGGTGACCGACCGGCAGGAACGACAGGGGGGGGGAGATACCAGCAGACCCTGCTGCCACAGATGTAATGGAGCAGGCAGACACCGGGGGTAAGAACCAGCGCAGCACACCAACTGCCCCCAAGCCCCAAAGATAGCAGCCACATAAAACAGCCCAGAGCCTGAAGGGCAGTGGGGGAGAAGAACTTTTGCCACAAGACACCATAGGTGCAGGAGCCCCCCGCCACGCAAGTACAGGGGAAGTAAACCCCCACCCCCCACCCCATCATCATACCCTGCCACAAAAAGTCCCACAAAGAAAGGGGGAACTAGCCAGCCACAGAAGAAGTGGGACCGCAACTGAGACTTGCGCTGCGGGAGTTCTTCAACAAGTTACTACAGAGACCGCCAGACTTAGAAGTGGAAATCGACAGAATCCATCATTCTCTGGGCCCTAAACCTACTCATCCAAAAAGAAGCTGAAAGAGCAGATCCTCCAGCAGGCTAGGAAAGAAGGAGAACTGTCCTACAAAGGAGTTCCGCTGATGATCCTGTCAGACCTATCACGCCATACCCTTCAACTAAGAAAATCCCTGAAACCACTGCTTACATTACTCCGAGAAAAGGAAATTGTATACCGCTGGGGCTTCCCGTTTCAGCTACATGCCAGCAAAGGGGGCAAAACAGATCAGAGGGCTGGGCGACTTGCCCAATATGCTTGGCACCTTTGAACTGTCACTTGTGTCTCTTCCAGACTGGCCTAAACCATCCTCTCTCCTGCCACCTCCACCAAGAAACATCTGGCAGACAGTGGGCCATAGACCGTGACGACAAGAGATGCCTCGGGGGACTCTGGACTCCCAGATGCCCCCACCGGGAAAACCAGCCTGAGAAGGAACAATCCATTTCAATACCACATATCCTCTTGGGAGAGACTGAGTCGCTTAGAGGGAGGGGGGTCCTGGACTTGCTCGGGGTCCACAGGATCTGAAGATCAATCACACTACAAAATGTTTAGGGTCATAGGGGGTCGGGAGCGGGAGTTTGTAAGTTTGCTAGTTCTTGCTACTATAGCCAGAAGCGATGGCACGGTTAGCCCTTGCAATCTATCATGAGATGATAGACTTTCAGTAGCTTACTAGATATTTGTTTTTGTCTTTGTATGGGTTACCTTGTGTGTCTCCCCTTCCCTCCCTTCCCAAGCCCCCCCCCCCCCACTACTGGGATCGAGCAGGTTCCCATAAGGTGGTTCTCCGTCCCTGAAGATGACCATGGCTGATCTATCATGTAGCATGTACATTGTCAAGGGACTAAACATCCCTCAGAAGAGGGGCGAGATACTCTACCACCTTCACAAGAAAAGAATACAGGTGGCTATATTCCAAGAAACACACTTCAGGGCAGACTGTGTTCCATCTTGTATTTCCAAATTCTACCCCACCTGGTTTTATAGCCCCCATCCCACGAAGAAAACTGGAGGTGTGTCAATTGCACTACATAGGGGGTTTAGACACAATGTAAAAGAATCCATAATAGATCAAGATGGCAGATACATCTTACTAAAAGTAGAGGTTTCTGATGTGATATTTACCTTGGCTAACGTTTACCTTCCTAACCGGGACAGGTACCATCCGCCATCAAGATTCTGAAGACCTTGGCCGAGTTCGCAGGTGGATCTAAAATCATCCTGGGCGGAGACTGGAACTTGGTGCTGAACACAGAGATAGACTCTTCTTCAGGTAGGACCTCTGTCTCCCGATCGGCGCTAAATAATTACTTAAAAAAAACCTTAAATGCCCTGCACCTAGTGGACCTATGGAGGATCCTTCACCCGGGGACCAGGGACTACACATTTCACTCTTCAGTGCATAACACATACACACGAATAGACATGCTCCTGGTCTCACAAAGCCTATTGGATAGCTCCCCAAGGTGCTCCCTGGGTGACTTTATTTGGTCAGATCACGCCCCAGTGTACGGCGGGTTCTTGGGACACGCTGGTCGCCCAGGGGTCACCTCCTGGAAGCTTAACGATAACCTACTCCGAGATTCCCTGTGTGTTTCTGACATCTAGGAGGCGATCTCGGAGTTTGTAGTGGCCCACCAAACCGATCAAACATCTGCCCCCACCCAATGGGAAGCGTTAAAATGCATCATCAGAGGTATCCTAATCTCACATGGAACCACACTCAAAAAAGAAAACTCAGCGAACCTACACAAACTTATCTCAAACTTACAAATCACAGAGGAGGCTAACAAAAAATCTCAATGCGACGTTCTTAAAGCAGAGATCTCTTCCATAAGATTGCAGATCCTTAAAATCCTTGACCAATGTTCCCTAGCGTATAGAGACAAGATACGTAGAGGGGCCTTTGAATATGGAGACAAATGTGAAAGTTGGTTGGCTAGAGCTCTCCACCCCAGAACATCCCCCTCTCATGTCCCCAAAATACAGGTAGATGGTCGAGGACAGGTATATGCCACAACTGACATATTAGAAGAATTCAGGAGGTATTACTCCAAACTCTATAACATCAAGGAACCAGCATAGCTAGACACCCAGGGATTGGGTAAAGAGATGGAGGCTTATCTGACACTTAACGCCCCCAAAAGAATGACAGAAGAGGAAGCGGAGGGCCTAGAAGAGGACTTCAATGCGTTGGAGCTCGAGGAAATTATTAAAGGCCTAAAAGTGGGCAAGAGCTCAGGCCCTTACGGTTTTACAGCCAGGTTCTACAAAGTTTTCCGGGAGGAGATTTCTCCTCTGGTTCTCAGAGCCTTTAACGCGGGGGAACAAGGGTGCCCCTTCGCGGCGCAAACTCTAATGGCTCACATCTCGGTCATCCCCAAACCGGGTAAAGATACCTCGGTCTGCGGCAACTACAGACCAATATCCCTCCTTAATATAGATATAAAATTATTCGCAAAACTGATCGCCACACGCCTCCAAAATATCATCCCGCACTTGATCCACGGGGAGCAGGTAGGGTTTATCCCGGGTAGAGAAGCTAGGGACAACACGGTAAAATCCTTGTCATTAATAGCCAGAGCCAAAGACACCAATAGCCCCCTGTGTCTCCTAGTGGTTGACACAGAGAAGGCATTCGATAGGGTCAGTTGGCACTTTCTCTCTGCCACATTGGACAAAATAGGAGTGGGGCTGAGAACGAAAGATCGAATTTTGTCCTTATATCGAAACCCCACGGCCAGGATCAGGGTCAACGGTTCCCTATCGGATGCCTTTCAAATATCAAACGGGACAAGGCAGGGCTGCCCCCTATCCCCGTTTCTATATGTCCTAACAATGGAAACGTTAGCGAACGCGATCCGCCAGAACGGTTCAATCAGAGGTATCCTGACCGGGGACATTGAACATAAGATTGCACTTTTCGCAGATGACCTGCTGCTGTATTTGTCCAACCCATATGTCGGGCTTCCAGTGGTCCTGCAAGAGTTCAGGCATTTTGGCAGAATAAGTAACTACAAGGTAAACACGCAAAAATTGGAGGTTCTGAACGTAACGTTGCCGCAGACTGAGGTGTCGCAGCTAGAGGCCCAGTTCCCATTCCGATGGAAACACTCCTCAATAAAATACCTAGGAATTCAACTCCCGGCGGACACTACCCAGGCCTTCAAACTCAATTGTCTCCCTTACCTGACAGAGCTAGAGAGAGATCTCAACAAATGGAGCGGTAGGGCCAATGTAACCAAAATGGATTGCCTGCCAAAGTTTCTCTATTAGGAATGAGCGAGCACCAAAATGCTCGGGTGCTTGTTACTCGGGACGAAATTTTCGCAATGCTCGAAGGTTCGTTTCGAGTTACGAACCCCATTAAAGTCAATGGGCGACCCGAGCATTTTTGTATATCGCCGATGCTCGCTAAGGTTTTCATTTGTGAAAATCGGGGCAATTCAAGAAAGTGGTGGGAACGACACAGCAACGGATAGGGCAGGCGAGGGGCTACATGTTGGGCTGCATCTCAAGTTCACAATGATGTCATTGAATGGCTGTGATTGGCTGAAGGCACGTGTGTTTTCTGGAGGTGGGGATTTCAAGCCCTGCGTCCAGAAAGCAATGCTCTGCCGGGGACCAGGAGGGAGCGACAGCCTGCAGCAGCGCCGCAGAACGCCGGGGGAAGTGAGTAATGATTTTTATTCTTTGCTCCGCTGTATTCCCAGCGTATAAGGTGACAGTTGGGGGGTCGTCTTATACGCCCCGTCGCCTTATACGCCGGTATATACGGTATATATTTTTATTGTAACACATTTCTGGATGAATTGCAGGGAAGGGCTTATATATTTAAGCCCATCCCGACAATTCATCCCGCGATCGCCGACAGCCCATTGCTTTCAGTGGAACCTGCTGTATTGCCGGCTCCATTGAATTCAATGGGCAAACATCGTTCTTCTCTGCCACAGCTGTTACAGCTGTGGCGGAGAAGAATGATTTGTCTTTTATATGTTCTCAGTGGGGCCGGCCCCATTGAGCGCATATAGAGAAGAGAACAGGAATCGCAGATCGCACATAGGTGCGATCTGCGATTTCTATGGCCTAAGAAGGACCGTTGGGGTTCTTGAAGCCTAAAATCACTCCTAACACTCTCCCTATAGCAGCTCCGGCATCAACAG
Organism: Eleutherodactylus coqui; assembly: GCF_035609145.1. Taxonomy (NCBI): domain Eukaryota; kingdom Metazoa; phylum Chordata; class Amphibia; order Anura; family Eleutherodactylidae; genus Eleutherodactylus; species Eleutherodactylus coqui. The sequence continues at coordinate 38,899,595 of NC_089844.1, forward strand.
CACTTTCCCTGAACTATGTCAGAATGCATCTGTGGCGAGCCGCGGGCGGGCAGATTTTAATACTCGGGTGACACCTGATCTCGCCAGCCACTCACTGCAGGGGGATGGAATAGGGCTTGAACGTCGCAGGGGGAAGTTGTAATGCCTTCCCTGTCTTTCTATTGGCCAGAAAAGCGCGCAAATTTCTCAGGGAAGAAAATGAAAGTAACTCGAACATCGCGTGGTACTCGTCTAGAGTAACGAGCATCTCGAACACCCTAATACTCGAACGAGTATCAAGCTCGGACGAGTATGCTCGCTCATCTCTATTCTTTATCTGTCCCAGATGGTCCCGGTGAAACTACCAAACTACTTCTTAAAACGCCTACGAACCCTTATCACTGTGTTTGTTTGGAACGGAAGGAAGCCACGTATGCGCTTCTCACTTCTCACCAGACAAAAAGAAGGGGGTGGCCTTGGACTACCGAATTTTACCCTCTACTATAAAGCCTGTCTTTCAAACTGTGTCCTAGACCTACTCAAAGAGGAAAATCACAAATTGTGGGTTGCTGCAGAGCACACCCAGGTACCGGGAACTTTACGGGGGGCAGCGTGGATCCCAGCTAGATTTATAAGTGCAGTACCCAACATCTTTCCGTTCATAAGCCAGTTATTCAGGACCTGGTCAGAATTTGCCCAAAACAATAGCCTGGTCTCAGTTCCAGGCCCCCTAACCCCCCTTGTATCCAATCCGCAGTTTGAGGCATCGTTGAAAGGACCTCCTATACTAGGATTACACACAGCACCACTACCAAGGATTAGAGATGTTATGTCAAACACGGGCTTAAGGACATTGACGGAGATCATGGGAGAGGGGGGGTGCGCCCCGGCTCGTGGTTACAATATTTTCAGTTGAGGGGGTTTGTGGGGTCTCTGGTCTCTCGGGTGAATCTCTCGGGTGCCCTCACACCCTTTGAACAGATTGCCATGTCCACAACCTCGCAGGGACATATGATCTCATCCTTATACAAGATGATGCTGAATCGGGAGACAGAGGCCCAGAGGCCGGCGTATATAGAGGCCTGGGAGAAAGAAATAGGACGTAGACTACCAAAGGAGGATTGGGAGAGAGCCTGGATCCTTTGTCACAAAATTTCACCCGCCTGCAAAGCCCAAGATCTAAATTTCAAAATTCTATTCCGGTGGTATAGAACACCTGACCATCTACATAAAATCTTCCCCCAGACATCACCTCTCTGTTGACGCTGTAACGCAGACAGAGAAAACATGTTCCACATATGGTGGAGCTGCCCTGGGGTGGCAGACATATGGAAGGAAACAATGGAAGTATATAATCACATCTGTAAGACACAATTAAGTCTAACACTGGAGATGGCTCTGCTCTCAGTCCTCCCAGGTTCCATCAAAAATGCAAAGAGAGGTATTCTGAGATTTTTTTATACTCGCCACCAGAAGAGTTATCCCCAGACTCTGGAAATCCACGACGCCTCCATCAAGAGCGATGGGAGTAGAGGAGTTAAACGACCTCATGCGTTTTGACGAGCTGGGGGCGGGGGAGAGCGATACCCAGGAAAAATTTTATAACACTTGGCAGACCTGGATTACCTTCAGGGCCTCTGAGAGATTCAAAAGTTGGGTGGACTCGGGTCGACTGTAGAACGTACAGAAACTACCCTAAAGAGACCACGGACTGGGTGTAGCTCTCTCCTGGGACTGGCTTTGTCACTTTAGCCTGCCTTCCAGTATATTACCTGCCCCCCCCCCCTCCATCCCTTGCCCCTCCTACCCTCCGTTTCATTGTTTGTCAGTATTGTCCTTGTCCCTGTATAATCGTTGATATGTTTGGTCAATTAACAATTGTCCTGATAAAAAGAAACGTACCTGAGTTTATAGAGATTGAATGCATTACTCTTTATTGCTTTTCAATTGCATGTGTATATACCAATGTATGTTTTGAAAATAAGTGAATGAAATACTTTTGAACGAAAATATAATTTTTTTTAAAATAATTTCTGCCACCGTCTTCTGACGGCCTTAACTTTTTTATCTTTTCATTGATGAGGTTGTGTGATGGCTCATTTTGGTGGGATGACCTGTGGTTTTTAGCGGTACCATTTTAAAGTAGATAAAACTTGATAGCTTTATATTCATTTTTTTTTCTTGGAGACTCAGTGACCAGAAAAGTGCCATTCTAGCATTATGGTTTTTTTTGCTGACGTTCACCATGCAGGGTAAATAATGCATTATTTTAATAGCTCAGACTTTTACGGACATGGCAGTACCAAATATGTGTTGTTCTTTTGCTTTGACTAGCCTGTCCTAATACGCTGAAATACATGGCAGGCCTGGGGGCCTTCAGAAGGCCCTGGTCTGATTTGACAACCAAACGACATCCTGGGATCTGATCACAGAGGGATGTTTGAGACCCCCAGAGCTCAATCAGAGCTGCTGTCAGAATGCTGCTGTTAAAGGGACAAAAGCCGTGCTCAGCACATACACTGATTCGGATGCTGGTGCGGATGAGTGTTAGCTGTCAGAAAAAGCTGGTACCCACCATGTACGGAGCGCAATCAACTGACAATCCTGCTCCATAGAAATCCCGACAGTGAAGGGAATACATCTACGTCCTTTAGGGTCAAGCAGTTAAATTTTCTAAGTAAGCAGAAGCACTACAGGTAAGAACTTTATTAACACAAACCTAAGTTAGCCTGTGAGCAAGTGTGCTTGGCTGACATAACTGTACTATTAATTATTAGGAAATTATAGTACCAGTGTTTCTGGTGTTGCAATGCGCCACACAGTTCTGCTATATGCACATCACACATACACAGCTTTGCTACATGCACGTCACACACACAGCTTTGGTACATGGGCGTGTGACAGACATAAACAGCTGTGCTACATGCCATGCGCCTGACAAACACAGCTCTGATACATGACATGTGCCGCACAGATACAGCTCTGCTACATGACATGCACTTCACAGACACAGCTCTGCTACATGACATGTGCGGCACAGAAACAGCTGTGCTACATGACATGCGCATCACAGATACAGCTCTGCTACATGACATGCGCATCCCAGACACAGCTCTGCTACATGACAGGCATGGCAGAGACACAGCTCTGCTACATGACATGTGCGGCACAGGCACAGTTCTGCTACATTATATGCACATTACAGACACAGCTGTGCTACATTACATGTGCATTACAGACAGCTCTGCTACATTACATGTGCGTCACAGACACAGCTGTGCTACATGACATGCGTGGCACAGCTCTGCTACATTATATGCACATTACAGACACAGCTCTGCTGCATTATATCTGCATTACAGACACAGCTCTGCTACATGACTTGCACGTTACAGACACAGCTCTGCTACATTGTATGCACATTACGGATACAGCTCTGCACCATGAAATGCACAACACAGACACAGTTCTGCTATATAACATGTGTGGCACAGCTCTGCTATATGAAATGTGCGACACAGACACTCCTCTGCTACATGATATGCGTGGCACAGACACAGCTCTGCTACATGACATGCGCATCACAGACACAGCTCTGCTACATGACATACGCGTCACAGACACAGCACTGCTACATGACATATGTGTCACAGACACAGCTCTGCTACATGACATGCGTGGAACTGACACAGCTCTGCTACATTATATGTGCGTTATAGACACAGCTCTGCTACATTACATGCGCATGTTACAAATACAGCTCTGCTACATTACATGCACGTCACAGACACAGCTCTGCTACATGACATGTGCAGCCCAGACACAGCTCTACTACTTTACATACATCCATGCTGACTATACACATTACACACAGCACAGAGATCCAGGGAGGCTAGTCCTGAACTGGCACACCCCAACAAGTTTACAAAGGTGGCAGATCAGGGAGATGCCATTACAGGATTAGCACTGCTGCAGCAAGACATGCCCTCTGACTGCCAGGGGGATTTTATACTCCAGTAAGAAGGAGAATAGAAGCGCATGGCAGGCTAGACAGGTCATGGTCATGGGGGGGCTCTATTATTACGGGAATGTAGTGGCCTAGTACATGCTTTCCTGGCCCCCTCCATAATGTCATACATGTATGTCTTATGTAGATGCTTTGTGCAAAACTGTCTTGTCATTCTGTTATGTATATTGCACAGCTGCAGCAAGTGAGAGGTGAAGTGTTTGCAAAAGCCTGGAGACTGCCCGTAAATGTATTAATTTATGTCCTGTCACATGGTATGAGAGAAGTTATAAATATGAGTGTTTGAGAGCGGGAAAGGAGTTCAATGTCTTCTGGGTTCCTGTTAAAGAGTGCCAGCTACATGGGGTACCTTTAACCCTCAAGTAGTGAAGAATGGAAGAAAGTGAAGAAGAAGAAAGTTTTCCTAGCCTGGATGTACATGTGATGAGAAAGACGTGAGCTCCACCATACGGGAGCGAGAGCAACCGTGAGTGAGTACTTTTCAAGGCCCAGTGCAGAGGTACTGTCTACGTCATATTTCCCTACGTGGTCGCTAGAGCTAGTGGATTACCGCGTAGAGGTACTCTTATTCATTTTTTATGCACGGGTGTTCTGAAGTCTGGGATCACCGTGTGGAGGTACTACTATTCAAGTCTATTAATTTACTGCACTGTCAATGCTCTAAATTGTGCCTTGTATTGTTGAAGTTTGTTAAGTAAAGTTTATTCCAGGCCCTGACCGTTCCCAAGGACCCGAGGTACGTTATATCTGTCTGCGGCTCCTTTATTCTCTGCTGGAGTTTATCCAGGTGTGTACTGGGATGGTGGCATCACCCGTGACAACACCTATCCCTCTTCTACAGTTTGTTGGCATCCCTCTCCTAGGGGTGTCCGGAAGAGGCCCAGCGCTGCCCTGGCCTTGGTTACATGCGTTGGTAGGAGGAAGCATGGTAAGTGCTGCCGTGACAAGACAGCATCTTGCCATCCCAGCTCCTCATTGTACGCCATGTGTCTGGGGTCACCCTACGGGATGCTGCAGGGACAGACAGGGCAATCTGCCACGAAGACCCAGGACTGTGACTGTAACAAGGGGGCGCTCTCTACATCTAGAGGAAAGAAGGTTTCTACATGAACATAGAAGGGTGTTCTTTATTGTAAGAGCAGTAAGACTATGGAACTCTCTGCCTGGGGACGCTGTGGTGACAAATTCAATAAAAGTGTTCAAGAGGGGCATAGACATCTTTCTTGAACGATACAATATTATATCTCATAATTATTAATAACTTCAAAAGGGTTATTGATCCGGGACTATTCCAATTGCCAGATTGGAGTGAGGAAAGAATTTTTTTTTCCTTAAATGGGGAAAAATATCTTCTACCTCATTGGGGTTTTTTGCCTTCCTCTGGATCAACATTGGGGGTTAATAGGCTGAACTGGATGGACCTATGTCTTTTTTCGTCCTTACATACTATGTTACTATCTAGTAGTATTTTTTCCACCATATCCAGCCTCATTATGGCAGTATTCAGAACAAACACACCCATAGGCTCCTATAAACTTCAGCGTGATGATTTGTCCAAGATAGCAGATGTTTGTATGTGCTGCAGACTACGATGGTGCATGGAAACATATAAAAACCATCATGTATCTTGCATGATCTGTATCAAAACAGTTGCATAGTTATTAACTCTTCCACCTACAAGCTACACGGTAGTGTTGTCAAACCATGTGGGGCTAAGGTAGCCACATCCTACTGCATGGGCTAACATGCTAACATGTCTGACAGGCTACAGCCTCCACATCACACATATATCTATCATTCTCATAGCTTTATCTATCTCTCTGATATCTATCTACCTGTCCATCTATCTATCTATCTATCTATCTATCTATCTATCTATCTATCTATCTATCATCTCATCTAGTAAGGGCAAATTCAAGGGGGAAGGATGTAAAGTCCACTTTACTAGTGTCCTGAACGGCAACTGATTGATACTGGACAGCTGGGGGGGACACTTAATTCATCTCTTTATATTACACACACCACACACAGTTCTACTACATATGCGTGTCACACACACACCAAACACAGCTCTGCTACATGCGCATGTCACACACAGCACAAAGGACTGAAGGACGTCAAGAGGGGTGTCCTTAAGGAGAGTATCCGGGGGTGTGTTGAGAAACCTGGTGGGGAATGTGCGGGTCGAGGGATAGCATCGTCTCTCCCCAAGGAGAGCACCTAGAAGGGGTGCTATTCCCAATCTTTGTTTTACAAACTAGATAAAAACTCACACTTTCAGGTATCATAGCTACAAGATTAGTTATTATTGATGCTGAATTCACGGCCAGACGCCCACCGCGAATTCTGCAGCAATGTCCGTCCATAGACATGCTAGGTTAAAAGAGTCTCCTCTCGCTCGCAAGGGGGATTTTACGCTCACAAGGGAGAATCACAGCATGTTCTATTTTGCGCGGAAAATCGCACGGCCGGCTATCATTGCAGTCAATGAAACACGTCCGTTGCGCAATACTTCTGCAGTGAGCACTGCAGAAGTATCGCGAGAATCCGGGTCACAGCCCAGCACTGCCACATCATGCGCTGTGCTGTACATGTGCACTGGCTCGCTGGCCAATAAACTTGTGGCGGATCCGCACAGGTGAGTATAGGGTTTTCGGGAGGGCACCAGTACTAATTCGCTGCGATATTTCGCAGTTGGAATCTGTCATGGCCGTGGGCATGAGGCCTCACTGAGAACAATCACATGGCGCTGAGCTGCAACTCCACTTACATCCTGTGTTTTGGAAGATCCTGGACAAACCCTACAAAATAAAGTTTCAGTGATATTCTTTATACCAGGCAGCTTTTCCTGGAAATCAGTCTGTGACCAACTTTGCAGAATTGGAACGCCTTTTCTCGGAAAACAGTATAGCTGTAAATATCTGTGTATTTAGTTATATCATCATCTGATAAAATACAAAGCAATGAAAGTGAAAGCAGCGCAGGGACTTTCCATTCTCTTATCTGCACAATACATAAAGTAGATGGCATAAGTTATAAGGAAAACCATCTGCAGAGAGGACAGCGCTGGTAACACATCTCCAGGTACTATTTGGGAAATTTAATGAGAAAATAAAGATGAATGAAGCTAAAGACAAAACCAGGAATATTCCATGTTTGCTGACTGATGATGAGAGAAAACAGGCCAAAGAAGCTAAAGAGCGAACCCTACGAATCCTATCTGATGCTCTGAAGAAAAAGGGTAGTCTCCTTGAGGAAGACCCCAAGGAGTTTGGAGACCTGAAGATGAATTCTTATTCATTTATCACCACAGATCTGGTGGAGGAGCTGATCCAGGAACTAGAGAAGGTGACCTTTACAAAAAATACAAAGCCTGAACATGATATTAAAAGCAATGCTTATGTATATCCCGGATCTGATGACAGAAACATTTATCTATGTGCATCATTCTGGGATGAGGATCCAGAATCAAAATCCAAACAAAGTACAATCATCCATGATGTTTCCTATTTTCTTGGATATGGTCATACAGTCCAGGAGAACAGCGACCTTGTGCAGCAGTCGTCTGATGGCTAAGAAAGTGGCAGATCGACTTACATCGTCCATGAATCACAGTGGGACCTACCCAAATGACTCTTACTCCTGCTGTGGTGAGACCTCCAGGGACACCATGTGTGAGGAATCCTGGATGAGTGACAAGTTGAGGTAGGTGCCCTGTAAAAAACATGAAGCAATTTACTGTTCTATTAACCCCCTAAGGACGCGGACCTTTTTCTTCTTTTTTTGTTTTCTCCTTCCCCCTTTTAAAAAAATCATAACTCTTTTATTTATCCATCAACGTAGATGTCTGAGGACTTGTTTTTTTGTGGGATGAGTTGTATTTTTAAATGATACTATGTAATGTACCATATAAGGTGCTGAAAACTTTTAAAAAGTTCAACAACATGATAACTTTATTCCATGGGTTACTACTAGAGATGAGCGAGCACCAAAATGCTCGGGTGGTCGTTACTCGAGACGAACTTTTCGCGATGCTCGAGGGTTCGTTTCGAGTAACGAACCCCATTGAAGTCAATGGGCGACCCGAGCATTTTTGTATATCGCCAATGCTCGCTAAGGTTTACGTTTGTGAAAATCTGGGCAATTCAAGAAAGCGATGGGAACGACACAGCAACGGATAGGGCAGGCGAGGGGCTACATGTTGGGCTGCATCTCAAGTTCACAGGTCCCACTATTAAGCCACAATAGCAGCAAGAGTGGACCCCCCCCTCCCAACAACTTTTACTTCTGAAAAGCCCTCACTCGCAATGCATACCTTTGCTAAGCACCACACTACCTCCAACAAAGCACAATCACTGCCTGCATGACACTCCGCTGCCACTTCTCCTGGGTTACATGCTGACCAACCCCCCCCCCCCCCACGACCCAGTGTCCACAGCGCACACCAAACTGTCCCTGCCCAGCCCTCGGCTGCCCTCATGCCACGCCACCCTCATGTCTATTTATAAGTGCGTCTGCCAGAGGAACCGCAGGCACACACTGCAGAGGGTTGGCATGGCTAGGCAGCGACCCTCTTTAAAAGGGGCGGGGCGATAATCCACAATGATGTACATAAGCAATGAGAAATCCAATCCTGTGCCACCTCCATCTGGAGCTGCACACGTGGGCATAGCAATGGGGAACCTATGTGCCACACACTATTCATTCTGTCAAGGTGTCTGCATGCCCCAGTCAGACCGCGTTTTTTTATAAATAGTCACAGGCAGGTACAACTTCGCAATGGGAATTCCGTGTGCACCCACAGCATGGGTGGCTCCCTGGCACCCAACGGCTGTACATAAATGTATCCCATTGCAGTGCCCTGGACAGCAGAGCTAACGTCAGATTAAATGCAGGTGGGCTTCGGCCCACACTGCATGCCCCAGTCAGACTGGGGTTCTTTAGAAGTGGACAGATGCAGTTACAACTCCCTGTGGACCCACAGCATGGGTGGCTCCCTGGAACCCACCGGCAGTACATAAATATATCCCATTGCATTGCCCATCACAGCTGAGGTAATAATGTCATGTTTAATGCAGGTGGGCTTCGGCCCACATGAGTGTAAGCCTATCGGCATTGTCGGTTGACAGGCGGGTACGCTTATCTGTGATGATTCCCCCAGCCGCACTAAACACCCTCTCTGACAAGACGCTAGCCGCAGGACAAGCAAGCACCTCCAGGGCATACAGCGCGAGTTCAGGCCACGTGTCCAGCTTCGACACCCAGTAGTTGTAGGGGGCAGAGGCGTCACGGAGGACGGTCGTGCGATCCGCTACGTACTCCCTCACCATCCTTTTACAGTGCTCCCGCCGACTCAGCCGTGACTGGGGAGCGGTGACACAGTCTTGCTGAGGAGCCATAAAGCTGTCAAGGGCCTTAGAGAGTGTTGCCCTGCCTGTGCTGTACATGCTGCCTGATCTCCGCGCCTCCCCTGCTACCTGGCCCTCGGAACTGCGCCTTCGGCCACTAGCGCTGTCGTATGGGAATTTTACCATCAGTTTGTCCGCCAGGGTCCTGTGGTATAGCATCACTCTCGAACCCCTTTCCTCTTCGGGTATGAGAGTGGAAAGGTTCTCCTTATACCGTGGGTCAAGCAGTGTGTACACCCAGTAATCCGTAGTGGCCAGAATGCGTGTAACGCGAGGGTCACGAGAAAGGCATCCTAACATGAAGTCAGCCATGTGTGCCAGGGTACCTGTACGCAACACATGGCTGTCCTCACTAGGAAGATCACTTTCAGGATCCTCCTCCTCCTCAGGCCATACACGCTGAAAGGATGACAGGCAAGCAGCATGTGTACCCTCAGCAGTGGGCCAAGCTGTCTCTTTCCCCTCCTCCTCATCTTCCCCCTCCTCCTCCTCCTCCTCCTCACCGTGCTGAGATATAGACAGGAGGGTGCTCTGACTATCCAGCGACATACTGTCTTCCCCCAGCTCTGTTTCCGAGCGCAAAGCGTCTGCCTTTATGCTTTCAGGGAACTTCTCAAGAGGCATAGCAGAGGAATGGTGACACTAATGATTGCAGCATCGCCGCTCACCACCTGGGTAGACTCCTCAAACTTTCCAAGGACCTGGCAGATGTCTGCCAACCAGGCCCACTCTTCTGAAAATAATTGAGGAGGCTGACTCCCACTGCGCCGCCCATGTTGGAGTTGGTATTCCACTATAGCTCTATGCTGCTCATAGAGCCTGGCCAACATGTGGAGCGTAGAGTTCCACCGTGTGGGCACGTCGCACAGCAGTCGGTGCACAGCAGGGTGCGCAGGGTGGCAGCGTCCGTGTGGGACTTTCGGAAATGTGCGCAGAGCCGGCGCACCTTTCCGAGCAGGTCTGACAAGCGTGGGTAGCTTTTCAGAAAGCGCTGAACCACCAAATTAAAGACATGGGCCAGGCATGGCACGTGCGTGAGGCTGCCGAGCTGCAGAGCCGCCACCAAGTTACGGCCGTTGTCACACACGACCATGCCCGGTTGGAGGCTCAGCGGCGCAAGCCAGCGGTCGGTCTGCTCTGTCAGACCCTGCAGCAGCTCGTGGGCCGTGTGCCTCTTATCTCCTAAGCTGAGTAGTTTCAGCACGGCCTGCTGACGCTTGCTCACCGCTGTGTTGCCACGCCGCGCGACACCGACTGCTGCCGACGTGCTGCTACTGCTGACACATCTTGATTGCGAGACAGAGGTTGTGTTGGAGGAGGAGGAGGAGGAGGGTGCTTTAGTGGAGGAAGCATACACCGCCGCAGATACCACCACCGAGCTGGGGCCCGCAATTCTGGGGGTGGGTAGGATGTGAGCGGTCCCAGGCTCTGACTCTGTCCCAGCCTCCACTAAATTCACCTAATGTGCCGTCAGGGAGATATAGTGGCCCTGCCCGCCTGTGCTTGTCCACGTGTCAGTTGTTAAGTGGACCTTGCCAGTAACCGCGTTGGTGAGGGCGCGTACAATGTTGCGGGAGACGTGGTCGTGCAGGGCTGGGACGGCACATCGGGAAAAATAGTGGCGACTGGGAACTGAGTAGCGCGGGGCCGCCGCCGCCATCATACTTTTGAAGCACTCCGTTTCCACAACCCTATACGGCAGCATCTCCAGGCTGATAAATTTGGCTACGTGCACATTTAACGCTTGAGCGTGCGGGTGCGTGGCGGCGTACTTGTGCTTGCGCTCAAACACTTGCGCTAGCGACGGCTGGACGTTGCGCTGAGAGACATTGGTGGATGGGGCCAAGGACAGCGGAGGTGAGGGTGTGGGTGCAGGCCAGGAGACGGTAGTGCCTGTGTCCTCACAGCGGGGTTGGATCTCAGTGGCAGGTTGGGGCACAGGGGGAGAGGCAGCGGTGCAAACCAGAGGCAGTGAACGGCCTTCGTCCCACCTTGTGGGGTGCTTGGCCATCATATGTCTGCGCATGCTGCTGGTGGTGAGGCTGGTGGTGGTGGCTCCCCGGCTGATCTTGGCGCGACAAAGGTTGCACACCACTGTTCGTCGGTCGTCTGCACTCTCAGTGAAAACCTGCCAGACCTTTGAGCACCTCGGCCTCTGCAGGGTGGCATGGCGCGAGGGGGCGCTTTGGGAAACAGTTGGTGGATTATTCGGTCTGGCCCTGCCTCTACCCCTGGACACCGCACTGCCTCTTGCAATCTGCCCTGCTGCTGCCCTTGCCTCCCCCTCTGAAGACCTGTCCTCAGTAGGCGTAGCAAACCAGGTGGGGTCAGTCACCTCATCGTCCTGCTGCTCTTCCTCAGAATCCTCTGTGCGCTCCTCCCTCGGACTTACTGGCCTTACTACTACCTCACTGATAGACAACTGTGTCTCATCGTCATCGGCCTCCTCACCCACTGAAAGGTCTTGAGACAGTTGGCGGAAGTCCCCAGCCTCATCCCCCGGACCCCGGGAACTTTCCAATGGTTGGGCATCAGTGACGATAAACTCCTCTGGTGGGAGAGGAACCACTGCTGCCCAATCTGAGCAGGGGCCCGAGAACAGTTCCTGGGAGTCTGCCCGCTCCTCAGAATGTCTCATTTTCATGGAGTGAGGAGGCTGGGAGGAAGGAGGAGCAGCAGCCAGAGGATTCTGAGTTGCAGCAGTGGACGGCGCAGAACTGTGGGTGGACGATAGGTTGCTGGAAGCACTTTCTGCCATCCACAACAGGACCTGCTCACACTGCTCATTTTCTAATAAAGGTCTACCGCGTGGACCCATTAAATGTGCTATGAATGTGGGGACGCCAGAAACGTGCCTCTCTCCTAATCCCACAGCAGTCGGCTGCGATACACCTGGATCAGGAGCTCGGCCTGTGCCCACACCCGGACTAGGGCCTCCGCGTCCTCGGCCGCGCCCACGTCCTCTAGGCCTACCCCTACCCCTCTGCATGCTGTATTACCAGTAATGCAGAAACAGAACGCTGTAATTAAATGTGCCGCTTATTGGCCTGTGGTTGGAGGCTGACTTCGCTTACGGAACGCCAGGAAATAATTTGGCGCACGCCTGCTGTAACACATAGCTGCCTGCGTATTTATTTGTAGAACTACTACACCCAGCACACACGGACCCAGAACACTGAGCACAGTGAGAGGCAGGCCAAATAGATTTTTTGCCCAATATTTTTTAGAAAAGGGCCACTGCGTATATTCAAGGAATAATATATGTCTTCTGTCCCTGGAGTATTTCACAGAACTGCAGTGTTGCACTGTTATTAACTGCAACAGAGCGGTGATTTCGGAATGCCAGGAAATAATTTGGCGCACGCCTGCTGTAACAGCTGCCTGCGTATTTATTTGTAGAACTACTACACCCAGCACACACGGACCCAGAACACTGAGCACAGTGAGAGGCAGGCCAAATAGATTTTTTGCCCAATAATTTTTAGAAAAGGGCCACTGCGTATATTCAATCAATAATACATGTCTTCTGTCCCTGCCTACACAATTGTGTCCCTGGAGTATTACTGCAGGGCGCAATGCTCTGCATGGCCGATATAGGAAAAAAAAAAAAAGGTGCAACACTGCAAAAAGCAGCCTCCACAGTACTGCACACGGTTAGATGTGGCCCTAAGAAGGACCGTTGGGGTTCTTGAAGCCTACAATCACTCCTAACACTCTCCCTGCCTAACCACCACTTCTGTCCCTGTAGTATTACTGCAGGGCGCAATGCTCTGCACGGCCGATATAGCAAAAAATAAATAAATTGTGCAACACTGCAAAAAAGCAGCCTCCACAGTACTGCACACGGTTAGATGTGGCCCTAAGAAGGACCGTTGGGGTTCTTGAAGCCTACACTAACTCCTAACACTCTCCCTACAGCAGCTCCAACACAATAGCACTTTCCCTCAGCTAAGTCACAACGCATCTGAGGCGAGCCGCGGGAGGGGACGATTTTTATACTCGGGTGACACCTGATCTCGCTAGCCACTCACTGCAGGGGGGTGGTATAGGGCTTGAACGTCGCAGGGAGAAGTTGTAATGCCTTCCCTGTCTTTCAATTGGCCAGAAAAGCGCGCTAACGTCTCAGAGAGGAAAGTGAAAGTAACCCGAACATCGCATGGTACTCGTTACGAGTAACGAGCATCTCGAACACGCTAATACTCGAACGAGTATCAAGCTCGGACGAGTACGTTCGCTCATCTCTAGTGGAGATCCATTATTGATGACCTGTCTTGAGGTCTTTACATAAAAACAAACAAAATAACATTTTAATCAAGCAATTTCAATTGTATCATTATTTACTAGGTCATTCCGCAAAATCAAGCATATGTGGACAGAATTATTGCTGGTGCAGGAAGATACTGCCGGTGATCAGACAGCTGCTTCTTGCAAAGAAGCAGCTGGTGAAGGGATAGATACAGCTGTGAAGCAGACAGACCCTGACATAAAGCGGTTAAAGAGATGGCCGGCTCTGGTGAAAAGACAGACAAACCGGTTAAAGGAACAGGCCGATTTGTTAAAGACAACGAACAATCTGGTGAAGAAGCAGATCAATATGGTGAAAAAGCAAAACAATATGGTAAAGAAGCAGATCAATCTTTTGGAGAAACAGAACAGTCGGCTGAAGACACAGGCCAGTTGGCTGGAGACACAGGCCAGTCAGCTGGAGACACAGGCCATTTGGTTGAAGACACAGAATGTGGCAGAGACACTGGGCGATATAGTAGAGAACCGGACTGCTATAAAGAAAACCCAGAGTACTCTGATGAAGATGCTGCTCACTCTGCGGGAGATGCAGGTCACTCTCGTGAAGATGATGGATAAAGTGGAGAAGATAAAGGGCGATGTGTTTGAGACACTGGCCAATGTTTTAGACCAACTATAAGTGCAGGCAAACTGAAATAAGTGCCACAAATAAAGAAAGATGTAATAAAAGATATAATCATTAAAATAATCATCATCAAGCTGCCACTGAAGGATGTAATATTTTTACTGTTTATGTATATTTAGTCCATAATGTTACCCTACTCCAAACAAGTCTGATTTGCTTTTTAATGCTTCTGTGATGTCCAGTTCATTACCTTGAAAATATTATAAAACTGACATCTGCAGTTATTATTTTAATTTGTGAACAAGTTTCTGTCAATAATTAAAGATAATTACCTTCAGTGTTTCACATTCATATGTTATGGTTCTCAGTAAGCGAAACCAGGTAATCTTGTAGATATGATACCTTTTAATGGCTAACAAAAATACATGATGTTACAGCAAGCATTCAGATAGTTCTGTTATCCACCCTTCATCAGGCTAAAATGAAACTGGTTTGGATGGGGCTCATGTATAATATACAAATGCAGAGGGGAGGGGGGCACTCCTCTTGATCTAAATAAATGCTCACACACAGAAATTTGAGACTTAAACTAACAGCAATCTAAGCAAATACATAGATGCTTAATCTGTCCACTGAGCTGAGGAATGTGACAGTTTATGATGTCTCTTATCTTTACTTGAGCTGCACATGGAAATCTCACCCTGGGATTCTTGCATAAGTGGAGAATATGAAAGGTCTGAAGGAGGTCAAGACGTGTGTCCTCTTCCCAACCATTGTCTGTTTTTTGTTTTTCTCTTAAAAATTTTGAAATTGATTGTGAGAATGTTGCCATCCAATAGGTGGTGTTGCAGAGCTAGTATTATAATGGTTGGGAAGAGGACACCCGTCTTGACTTCCTTCAGACCTTTCATATTCTCCACTTATGCAAGAATTCCAGGGTGAGATTCATTCCATTCTTGAGGGTATCAAACATCGCCATAAAATTTATACTCCCAAATTCTTCTGTGACGCTGTGACTTGAAGTTGCCCTTCAGTATGATAACCCCCATCTGCTCTAAGCTATGTCTGTGACCACAAAAATGTTTTGTCACAGGTAATTTTGTCTTTTCCTCTCCAATTGAGTGGCAATGAAATCTCATCCTGGCTCTCAGTTTTTGTCCTGTTTTCCCGATATAAAGCCCCCCACCAGGACATTTACTGCACTTGATCAGGTACACAACATTGGATGTGGAACATGTGAATGTCCGAGGGATCTTATAGTCCTGCTGTGTGTTGGGGATCCGTATCCTGTCCGCGGTCCGTACATGTGAGCAGGTCTTACAGCTACGTACCTTGCAGGGATAAGTTCCTTTTGTGTATCAGAAGGCAAGGCACTCCTGATTATAAAGTTCCTCAAATTAGGAGGTTGCTTGTAACATAGAAGGGGAGGGTCCAGGAATATGGTTTTCAGATGGTCATCCTTCTGTAGGGTATGATGGCATTTCTTTGCAGTCTTCCTAAGTACCTCTAGCCATGAATTGTAGGTAACTACTAGAGGCACACGTCTGTTTTTTTCTTAAAATAGACAAATCGCTAGGTCCCAATGGCATATGTCCCCAGGTTCTAAGGTAATTAAAGGAGATGTCCCGCGCCGAAACGGGTTTTTTTTTTTTTAACCCCCCCCCCCGTTCGGCGCGAGACAACCCCGATGCAGGGGTTAAAAAAACCACCCGCACAGCGCTTACCTGAATCCCGGCGGTCCGGCGTCTTCATACTCACCTGCTGAAGATGGCCGCCGGGATCCTCCGTCTTCGTGGACCGCAGCTCTTCTGTGCGGTCCACTGCCGATTCCAGCCTCCTGATTGGCTGGAATCGGCACGTGACGGGGCGGAGCTACACGGAGCCGCTCTCTGGCACGAGCGGCTCCATAGAAGACTGCTGAAGACCCGGACTGCGCAAGCGCGGCTAATTTGGCCATCGGAGGCCAAAAATTAGTCGGCACCATGGAGACGAGGACGCTAGCAACGGAGCAGGTAAGTAAAAAACTTTTTATAACTTCTGTATGGCTCATAATTAATGCACAATGTACATTACAAAGTGCATTATTATGGCCATACAGAAGTGTATAGACCCACTTGCTGCCTCGGGACATCTCCTTTAAGTAATGTGATAAACAGATCATTGCTTCTTATATTTAACCCCTTAGTGACGGCCGTATCGACTTTCTATGTCCTGCTATTGCAGGATGTATATGGAGGGAGATAGCGCCGCTATCTCCCTCCATACAGCGCTGGCGTCAGCTGTTAATCACTAAATTAAAGGCTATGGTTTACTGGCTGGTAATCACTTAGTGGCACTGCTACGGGTGCGCAAACTCACAACAGTATGTGCGCACCCTGTTTCCTCCTTCCCTTTCCCCTCCTCTTTGGTACCGCAGGATTAGATGAGAAGGAAGGAGGAGTCCGGGTGCAACACTCCAGCCGAGAGCAGCACCAAGCAGAGAATCAGCGGTGCTTTAATAACAAGGAGGAGGGGAGTATATCGGTCTCATGGGGGCCCTATTACTACTGGGGCTTATAGACTATTACTACTGAGGCCGATAAAGGGGAAACTATTACTACTGAGGCTACTGTGGGGGTCACTATTACTACTGGGGCCAATATAGGGGGCACTATTACTACTGAGGCCAATGTGGGGGTCACTATTACTACTGAGGCTAATATAGCGATCACTATTACTACTGAGGCCACTGTGGGGGACACTATTACTACTGTGGCCAATATAGGAAACACTATTAACACAGAGGGAACTGTGGGGGTAGCTATTAGTACTGAGGCCAATATAGGGGACACTATTACTACTGAGGCCACTGTGGGGGTCACTATTACTACTGGCGCTAATATAGGGGGCACTATTACTACTCAGGTCACTGTGGGGGTCACTATTACTACTTGGGCCAATATAGGGAACACTATTAACACTGAGGGCACTGTGGGAGTAACTATTAGTACTGGGGCCAATATAGGGGATACTATTACTACTGAGGCCACTCTGACCTAGGCCACTTTCACACGGCCGTGAAAATCGCATTTGTGTGTTGAGAAATTGACAAATCTCACATGAATGTGAACCCCATTTCTTTGAATGGAGTCATCTACATGAGCGATTTTTTTTTCATACATTGCGGTGCAGGAAAAATTTCGGCATGTCATATCTTTGGACATTCCCTCCGAAGGCATTGCCAACTGTTTTCAAGGGGACATGAAAACACATTGCACGACATGTGATGTGAGCGTGAGTGCAATGCGAGATTTCCTATTAAAAACAATGGGAAACACTTGCCGATCCTTAGACGTGGCTGAAAGCCGTACCAGAGGTACGCAACCTCACCGAAGTGATGGGAGGCATTTTCTACAGAAAAATGCCTCATATCCGCCAGTATATCACATGTACACGAGTGCGATATCAGTCTGAATTTCATGGCCTGATATCGCACTCGGCCTCAGTATTCAGGTTAAAATTGCTATGTTTCCACTTTGTGATAAATAACTGAGTGTTGGGTTGTAGTTTGGGCACTCGGTCTCCAAAAGGTTCACCATCACTAACCTATATGATGGACTGCTTGCTAGACATGGGTTGCACCTTACAAAGACAGGAAAGCATATATTTGGCAGGCACCTTGCTACACTCTTTAGAAGAGCTTTAAACTAAAACAAAAAGGGAAGGGAAGTGAAAGGCCAGGTAAAAATATACCTGTAATTAATACAATTGAGAATCTTGCTACTAAAAATGGAAAGAAAGAGCATAGGCAAAAATATCAGAACGAAAGTAGAGGAGCAAGAGACACCGATCATAAACTAAAATATTTCGACACAAATGCACGTTCACTGTAAATACCGGCAGCGAGTGAATAATGAATGATAATTTATTTGGCATTCAGTTTCTGTAAGCAAAATATTCAAAAGAAGTACTGCAGCCATTTCAGCTTGATCGGCAGAGATTCCAAGTGGCAGATCACATCAATCCATTATTGATGACTGGTCCTGTGGTCTTTAAAAAAAGACAAACAAAATAACATTTTAATTAAGTAATTTAAATTGTATCATTATTTACCAGGTCAGTCCGCAAATCTAATTGCTATAAAGCAGGTGAAAAGATGGCTGGTTTGGGTGAGAAGACAGACACACTTGTTAAAGAACGTGTTAATGACAAAAAACAATCTGGTGAATAAGCCGACCAACTGAGTAGAGTATCAAACCAAAGTTGGTTGAAGAAGCAGACCAGTTGGTTGAAGATGGCGGAGAAGGTGGCGGAGATACTGGGCGATATGGTGGGGACACAGTTTGCTATGAAGAAAACAGAGATTATTCTGAGGAAGATGCTGCCACTCTGATAAAGATACTGATCAATCTGAAGAAGATGGAGACCCCGCTGTTGAGGATGGAGGATGATGTGGAGAAGATAGAGTGATATGTTGGAGACACTGACTGATATAGAGGATACACTGGCCAATGTTTTAGACCAAGTATGAGTGTCAACAAATTGAAAAATTGAATAAAAGATATTCCGATCATCAATCCGCCACTGAAGGATGTCATATTCTTACTGTTTATCTATATTTAGTGTATAATATTACTCCACTCCAAGCAGGCCTGGTTTGCTCTTCAACGCCTCTTTGTTGTCCAGTTCATTACTACACAATACAGATGTAAGAGTGACTGGATGTTAAAGTGTTAATGAGCTCAGTTATTCTTTACGTTTGCATGAGTCATAATCAGAGTATAAATAAATCCATACCAGGAGCCATCAGCACCATGGAGCCTCCATGTTGATGGTTTCCATGAAAATATTACATAGAAGCCGACATCTGCAGTTATTATTTTAATTTGTGAACCAAGTAAATGAGGAATGATCGTCTGAGACTCTGCGTATTTCTTTATAAAGTGGAATTAAATAATTTCAACAATTGGGGCCATGGTCCTACTCGTTTATTGGAATGTACACAAATCAGCAAAGTAGTCAGCCTAAGGGTGCATTTACACTGCAGAGATGATCAATCAAAAGATGGCTTTTGAGCGAATTTTGAGCATTAATCGTTATATCTAAATAGGCCTTAAGAAACAAGATGACGTGGACCTTGTTTATATCTGTCCACCATTTGTGTGTATTAAAGCAATTTTGTAAAAGACCAATAGGGTCGGAAATAAGCGTCACAACTGATCTCATTGACCGCAGTAGAGTTTTGTTTTCACCACAGACACTTCCTTTATTGTTGAGGATGTCATTGGTGATGGGCAGGAAATTGTTGCATGAAGCTTTCTCCTGTCTGATACCAATGGATTCCATGGACCCATCTATGACATGCAACCTCATTGGTTTTAATGCTGAAATGGACAACGAAATGCTTCTCTGTACATAATGGTACAAATGACAATGTGTGGAGGCCACAGGGGATGTGTAACCTAAAAAGACAAATACCTTTAGCCAATAGGGGGTGTTATATTTAGACACAGCTCAATTTGCGTTGCCTCCCATCGGCTTCCACTCTGCTCTTGGAAGGATATCAATGGGAAGATGCTTATTAAATCTAAGTGATAAATGTTACACCATTGCCAGCCTCTTTATGATAGTATTTAGACCAATTACACTCATAAACGTCCGTGTGATGACTAGTCCAGGATTGCAGACATTTGTATGTGTCATAGACTATTATAGTGAATAGAAACATAAAAACTATTATCGACCTTACATGACCTGAATCAATGGGGTTGCATGGTCAAAGTGGAAATGCAACCTCATAATCCTATTCAACCATATAAAGGAAGGAGACATTTTACGCAGTGACGTCAATGAGAACATTCACAATGGGGAACAAGCTCACCAGGTTTGATATTTTCTTTTAAATGACTTTCTATAATCAGAATTTCGAGCAAACTGTATGAGGCCATCATATGTGGTGTCCAGCATTCAACCTTGTAGTGGTTTTAAAACAGTGTGGGACTTCTTGGGTCCAATCATATCAATGGGCACCTCGAAATAGCAAAGGTTACCAAAAAAATTGCTGCTGGCAAGGTTGATCTGTTTTGTGGCTCACCGTTATTCAGATTCACAAGAGTCGTATCTTCATGAGAAGGTCTCAAGTACGGGCTGATGGATGTCTTCACATCTCAACGAACATCTTTAGGATGTGGAGGGTTGTATGCAGCATATTTTTACCACCATCTAATGTGCAGTAGCTCAACAATGTCATTGTGTCGAATGTATTCTGCGGCATCCCTGGTGCTTAATTAGATATCTTGCAGAAGCATGCCACAATTAATGGGACCATTTTGAAGGTAGAAAAATGCCCAACCTTCTCCTCAAGAGTCTGTGTAGTCTGGTTGTCTATTCCTCTCAACCTGTCAATCACCTGAGCTACTTCCTGTATCTGGGATCACATTATAACTATATGGTCACCAGTGGTTATTCTTTGCAGCACAATAAACAAACCAATGTATAGAGACATATAAAGGCAATACAACTACCATCACTGAGAAAAAGCAATGCGGCCTCTAGCAAAACTCAGTGTAGCATGATGCCGGACACCATAAGAGCGTGAAGACCCATGGCAGGAATAGTTGTAGACTACAACAACCCTCATAATATACTCATGGTCTTAGGGTATATTCAGAGTGAAGGTGCATGAAGGGAGTTGTTTGATATTTTAAAGCAGCCATCCAGTTTCAGGACAATATTCTGTATTGGGACTGAAGGAGGCGGGTATGTTACCTGCAGTTGTTCTTCTCTGCCATCCCTCCGATCTGCTGGTTACTTTGTTGTCCAAGATGGCTGACACAGTCTTCAGGCTACCTAATACCCCACAGTACATTGGCAGTATTGGCTTGCATTGTTTTAATGTGATTGTCAATGGGACTTTCAAATGCTAAAAATGCATCCCACAAAAATCGCAAAGCACAAACTTGCGATGCATTTTTAACTTTAGAAAGTCCCATTGGCATTTGCGTTAAAAAAACGCAGCGTTAAAAAAACGCAAGTGTGTGGCAGCCCTAAGACTACTAATGCACTATACCTGCTTTCTGATTGGCCAGAGTTGCTCATGTGATCAACACTGGCCAATCAGAGAGCAGTGCACAGACTGTGTTAGGTAGTTAGAAAAATGTTGCAGCAATGTTAGATGTCCAAAAACAGGACCCAAAAGCAGATGATCGGAAGGGCAGCAGAGAAAACCAACTGCAGTTAATATACCCGCCTGCCCCTCCTCTGGTGCAACAGACTTTTGTTCCAAAACTGGACAGTCGCTTTAAGAACCCCTACTATCCACCACCATTTTCCGGGGTATGGCTCTGGGTCAGTTTTAGTCATTACCCAGAGACGGCTTCTCAGCCTATTTTTTTTTTCCACAGAAGTGACAAAGGCACATGACAAGTTAGCGTTGTGACGTCACTACATTTTATTCTTTCTTTCATCACAGTGACCCTATGTTAAGAAAATTGTAGATCAGTGTATTAGTTGATTGTTTTACTATTGGATTCTAGACTAGAAAGATATAGTATAATGCTAGTATAAGTAGTGAAGGGGTTAAACGAAAGCTTTTCTATAACAGTGCATGGTACGGGAGAGACAGACAGAAGATAAGAGTCTCTCAGACCCCCCCTCCCCCCCTTCCATTCCTTTTCACTGAATTCATAACGGTTTAATTGTATGTTATAGTTACACCTTAAGAGGTGTAACTTATGTTAAACATTTTAGTTTCAGCCTATTACGTATTCTTATTAATCTTGGTGGTAGATACTTTTCCTGTGATGTCATTTATGGTATATAAACCACATACACCTTAGAATAAATTAGAAATCACTTGATACCACAACAGGCTGGTGTGATTTGTATTTCTCCTGGGCTCAGACTTCTACACGAGATCTGACAGTCTTCTCCTTGGTAAACAAATTCTCTTCACACCCTACATAAGACAATGGTTTTGTACTAATGACAAAAACGTCCGTGGAGTTTATAGTTTGGAGGCTTAAAGGGGTTCTCCCACAACTTAAAATTGCTTCACAAAACATTCTGTCCATTCTGGCTGCTGCTGATCAGGACATGTGACAACTGCAGCCAATCACTGGTCACAGCAGTGACCTTCTACAGTCTGTGATTGGCTGCAGCAATCACATGTTCTGGTCAGTAGCAACCAGGAAGGTCAGAATGCTTTGTGAGGCCATTTTAAGTTGTCGGAAATCCCCTTTGAGGAGGAATTGTCATGCACAGCAGTGCCACCTAGAGTCCACACCATTAAGAAATTGAGCTATACATGTTATACACTAAATAGATAATTTAGTACAGACCACTTCTAGTAGCACGTTGGACCTTCTTTGGCCTTCAGAATCGAAGTGTAGTGGCCCAATGGGTCCTACAGAACACTCACAACACACTTGTCCTGTCATACCTGTTTAAATACCATCCATGGATGAATATAGAAGGTGATGTCTGTAGGAGAGACCCTGTTTCTGCCCTTCTCTTCTAAGCCTAGAGCCTAACACTGATGTCAGTTGGTTTCTCATTGGCTGACAGTCAGGTTCAATTTCACTGGTGCAAAGCCCAAGGACAATAAAGCTACAACACTAGTCCTGATGCAAGAGTGGGAGGAGTCCAGAAAGTGTGGGAATGGAACAGAGGAGATAAAAGGAGGAGTCTGTGAGCAGTTAGGCAGACTCAGCCAGGTGTGAGAGAGGAGAGGCTGCAGTTCAGTTGTGTCAGAGAGGAAGAGTTATCAGTACTAGAGCAAGCCAGCGGTTCAGCGCGGTTCTTTCCAAGGTCGAGCGAGATGTAAACCCGTTCCCTTGGCACCCCACAGCAGAGGAAAGAAGAACCTTTCTGAGGTCCAGGCAGGCAATTGCCTGCCTAGTACTGCATCTGCATGTATCTGTTTCAAGTGCTTATTCACGGTATTGTAAATCAAGTTGTATTTCAAATACCAAAGTTAGTAAATCTATACACTCCCAGATTTCTAAACTATTACTCAACTCGACTGTGTTATTTCTTTGGCATATCACCTCGCAGCTCCAGACGGAATGTTGGCGTCTCCGTGACAAAACCAGGCCTCCGGCCATACGGGCTACCGTAAGTTCTTTGGGGCACTACAGAAGCAATTCTTTGCAGTGTAGATTCCACTTGGCTTTGAAATCATCCTGCAGGAATTTAAGCTCCTGTGGACAGGAAGCTTCTTGTAGTTGCAGTAAATTAGATGGTGGAACTGACATATTCTGAACAGCTGACATGAAGGGATCATCGATTCATGCTGTTTGTGCCAAATTCTGACTCCTCCATAAGCATGAGGCAACGGACATCCCGATCCATCTGACCAGATGATGTTCTTCCACTGCTCAGTGATACAATTTTTGCGCTCTATTGTCCACTGGAGTCTGATCTTTCTGTTTTTCTTAGACACAAGGGCGTTGGAATTGGTCGCCTGTTGTTATAGCTTATCTGTACTAAGGAACAACAAGTTGTGTGTTCGGAAACATTAATTGGTGCACCAGGTTTGTATTCAACTGCTCCTGACTGTACAGCACCTGTTGGTCAGAATGATTCCACGATTCCTGACATCCTCCTTTAACCCCTTTCAGCGACAAATTGTTTTTGCCCATAGGATCCATGGACACCACTCTATATACTCTACACACCGTTACATGAGAAAATGCCACAAGCAGTGACATCCCGGCCACGGCTAGTCCAGCACCGATGACCAGACCTCATTCAGTGTATATGGTCAAGGAATGATGAATCATTCTGAGCTGCAGCCAATGAATAAGGAAATAACTGCCGACATTATTCTAAGCTCATGTGAGATATTGTAGGATGATCAGGCTTTTACCACAAGCATCTCATGGCTCGTCTCATTACATCTTAAAGTGTCTAACCTTTTCTTAAAAGAGTTGTATAAAAAAATTTTAAAACATGGCTGCTTTATTGCAGTAACAGCTCCCCACCGGTCCCTGTTCTGTGTACGCGGTACTACAGCTCAGTTCCATTGAAGTGAATGAGGCTAATGGTACCTTTGTATGATACGTCTGTCAGGTGTATAAGCACCCAATAGCAGTACCAGCGACTATTGCTCCTGATCTTTACACAGTAGTGATAGTCGCTAAAATGAATGGAGATGGAGTGCATTGGGGATCGTTCCAGCCCACCACCTCCATTCACTGTAACCAGGCAGTCACTCATAGATTGGATGAAACTGGTTTACATTGAGTGAGAAGCCACTCAGCAGTCGCTCTGTGTCAGTGAACTGAAACGGAACGACTAGCAGCAACTGCTCGCTCAGTGCCCTGTAAGGCTTGAGGGACAGTTAGGACTGAAAGCCTCATGGAATCTGGGGACTTTAACACTTTCCAATCCACTCTCTGATGTCTAAAGACATTATGATTTAAGGCTGTACAGCTCCGATGTTGGAAGACGTCTGTCAGGGTTCTCTTACTGTATATTGCCAGCCTCTCTGCTGTTGGAGCCTATCCAACGTGTCACCTCACGCAGTACTGGCTTTAGCCAGCAGATAGTGCTGTTGTATAATGGCAGAAAAAGAGTAAGCCCCCTAGGAAAACCAGGATACAAATTGGATTGGAAAGGGTTAAGTTTAAAAGGTTGGAATGTAGGTTCCCTTCAAAGGAAGGTCTTGCTGGTTAACGATTAGAGATGAGCGAATGTACTCGTTTCGAGTAATTACTCGATCGAGCACCGCGATTTTCGAGTACTTCCGTACTCGGGTGAAAAGATTCGGGGGGCGCCGGGGGGCGGGGGGAGGCGTGGCGGAGCGGGGGGTAGCAGCGGGGAACAGGGGGGAGCCCTCTCTCTCTCCCTCTCCCCCCCCCCACTCCCCGCTGCAACCCCCCACTCACCCACGGCACCCCCCGAATCTTTTCGCCCGAGTACGGAAGTACTCGAAAATCGCGGCGCTTGGGCGAAAAAGGGGCGTGGCCGAGTAGGTTCGCTCATCTCTATTAACGATGTGTTAAAAGGTTATTACAGGGTCAGCTGGTGATGGATCTGATGGTGTTCTGCCCGGTGATGGAATGGCCAGCAACAGCAGTGGATTGGCTGTGAGTAAATGGTGAGAGCTCGCCTTTGTTGTCAGGCAGACGAGGTGGCCTGACAGTAGCTGATGATTGGCACAATGGTACCGGCGGGAAGGTACAGAGATTATTTATGGAGCTGCTGTGTGGAGGAGCTGTCATCTTCTGAAAAGAAAGCAGCATCCCGCCCTCCTTCCCTTAGGTTTGTCGCGGTGTAGTTAATGGGGGATTGTCGCCCGCATTAGGCGGGTGGGCAAATAAACTTGGGGAGAGTTTGGTGGTGGTAAACTTGTGTCTGTATGACAGAGTTTACATTGTAATGTTATGTTCATTTATTTATTCATTTATCCCCTTTGTTATTATCCCCGTTAATAAACACTGCGGCCTTTATTTATCCAAGATTGGTGTCCGCGTCCTTTATTTATAGAGATTAGTAAATTATATTAAAGTATAAGATTCCATGTGACTGGCCGTGTGTGCACGGGCCTAAGGTCACTTGAAATCGCTTATTTGAGAAACTATTTGGGTGACTATTGGCCCATATAAAGGTACTTTAAGTTGCAATACTATGGACAACCTGTGGGGTGGTGGGGCGCTGTTGTTGATAACCCCTAAAAATAATGGATATTTCCATGGGGATAAGTTATTCTATATACCATATGGCAGTTCCTGGAGAATAAAGTTTGTGGCCAACAATGTTTAACTGGAACACCCTTTCTGGGAAAACGGCACATCAGATAATAACTAATAAATAAGACTGCAATGAAAAGTAAAAGCAGCGCAGGGACTTTCTGCTGTCTTACCCGTATAAAATAGACGTCAGAATTTCAGAAACTAATGTGGAACAACAACCAGCTACAGAGTGGACAATGCTATCAAGACTTCGTCAGGTATTATTTGAGGATAAAGTAAAGATTGATGAAGCTAAAGACAGAACCAAGAATAATCCGTGTTCACTGAGTGAAAAAGAGAGAACAGAGGCCAATGAAGCTAAAGAGCGGACCCGACGACTCTTATCTGATGCTCTAAAGAAAAAGGAAAGTCTCCTTGTGGAAGACCCCAAGGAGTTTGGAGACCAGAAAATGACATGTCTGTTTATCACCACGGATCTGGTGAAGGAGCTGATCCAGGAACTAGAGAAGGTGACCTTTACAAAAAATACAAACCCTGAACATGATGATGCAACTGTTGCTTATGTATACCGTGGCTCTAAAGATAGGACCATCCATCTATGTACACTGTTCTGGAATAAGGATCTAGAATCTAGATCGCAAGAAGACACCATCATCCATGAGGTTTCCCATTTTCTTGGATATGGTCATACAGTCCAGGAGAACAGCGACAAAGTACAGAAGTCCCCACAGTCTATGTTATGTCCTCTGACGGCTTACACAGTATCTTCAGCCCTTACATTCTTCATGGATCACTCTGGAACCTACACTAATGGCTCCTACTCCTGCTGTAGTGAGACCTCCAAGGACACCGTGTGTGAGAAATCCATGACGGCATTCAAACTGAGGTAGGTGCCGTATATTGCTATATGTTTATAAACCGGTGCTAGATGTGAAGCTGTGGTCAACTACGCGATGGGCCATTTACCTATAAGTATGTATTGCTCTTTAGCCTCAACTACGAACAATTAGCACCATTATAAAAATGTGTAGCAACTCTATATCATAACAATATAATGATCAAATCATACCACCGTGCAAGGACTAAACAATGACAAAATATTATATGATGGCAAAAATGACTACCATACTGTTACTGAATAGTATCACCATACTAGGACCAAATATTAGCACCATGCAGTCGCCCACAGTTAGCGGGGCCCCTCCATAATGTTAAGTGTTTGTCTCGTGCCATTTGTATTGTCAGTGTCTTCCATGTTGTGTGCATTTGAAGTGTCTTGCACCTTTGTAGCACTGAATGGGTTAAATCTGAGAAATGTATCATGTTATACGTCATGTGATTGTGCTTTGATTATGTGTTTGCAAGGAAGCAGGGCAAGTCAGTCTTGCAAGCGTCTAAGTCCAAGTCAGTTAGTTGGGGTCAGTCTAGCAGGAGTCTTGGGAAGAGAGGAGTTTTTAGTGAGTAAGAGAGGACCCCAAGATGGAAAAGGGTGAGCGATGGCCGCCTACTTGCCCTGGGCCCACTTCACCCAGGAAGCCTCAGTATGAATAAGCCATATTTAGAGTGAGAGGAGCCGCCACACAACACTGAGTGCAACTTCTAAATGTGAGTATGTATCGGTAGAGAGCTGGAGAGAGAGAATGAAGAGAGTCTCTCAGATATCTGGGACTGTGGATTCGTCTGCCATCCTATGAATCCTCCCTGTCACACCACTATTCTATTTGGCTCTTGTGTTATGCTGGCTGATGTAATGTTTATGGACTGTTTAATACTTTCTACAAGTAAACAAGCTCTACCGACCGTTCCCTGTTTTGCTCAGAGTTATCCCTGTGTGAGTGGACTATTTATTACCACTTCTGGATTCACTGCAGAGGACGGAATGGTGGCGTCACAAGTGACAGCAAGAACCGCAAGGTAAATCGCGAATTGGATTTTCAATGTGAAACTCGCCCACCAGTAACTTGGTCGGGTCCCGTGCTACCCTAAGGGGAGGAGATGGTAGAGCCCCATGACCAGGCCTTCTCTACCTTGCTACCTCCTCGGCTGTGGGCCCACTCTTCAGATGCTGCAACCATATTAAGAGTGAATACTATAATTGAATGTTAGCACATGACCAAATATTACCGCCAGACTATGAATGAATAATACACAGATAAGCAACAATACCAAACAGGGCAGAATAAAATCCTATGACGTAAGATGCCCATGCAACTTCAAAAGATGGCGGTGAACACTTATTCAGCTTACAGATATGTCTCCCGACTCCCCCTTTACCCTTGAATGACGTCTTCAGCCGAGTATATATGTAGCCTGAATGTACGGAACTTATTTCCAGGGGGCAAGGATCGGGCATTGAAATCCAAGAAGTCTGATCTCATCCCTTGACATGATCTGTTGGGAGGCTCCCATACACATATGATCGGCAGCCAGTCCCACTGAGATTGGTGGTCCTAATGTTTATGGGGGCCATTTACAGCTGACATCTCTTCTGCTCTTAGTTGTTTTATTTGTCTTCATCTAGTCCAGATGAGCATAAAAAAATGATTCCCAGTAACAAATCCAGCTGCTCACTTTAAGGCCGGCTTCACAATTTTTTTGCGCCATGAACGAGCCTTTTTTTGCACCTGTATCGGCGTATTTTACCGTACATTTTCTGCCCCCTGGGCATGTTCATTTGCACAAACAAGCGCACAGATTGAAGTAGCTAATTAGTTCCAGAGGTTTTCTTTTGCAATTTACGCAGTGTTTTACACATCTCTTTGCGTATTGTGTGCACATTTGCGCAACCCCTATGGAGACCTTTAGTGCACAATGCACAGAAAGATACAGCATGTTCCAGATTTTTTTGGCGCGTTCGAAAATGCACAAGCAAAATATGTGCATATGAATTAACCCATTGAGATCAATGGGTTTTATTCATTGCATATTACAAATATGTCCGTGTGAAGGAGCCGTAACAGTGTCATGCTAGTCTAAGGGCTCCTTCACATTAACGTCAATTTACTGCTCCGATAGCCATGCAAAATAATTGTGGCTATCCGAGGTTAAAATCGCGTGAGCAAAGAATAGCTGCAACCAAGTCGCGGCTATTCTTCACGATTTTAGGCGGCTGGCTGCGGCGTCCTACAGTGCACTGAAGCCACAACCCTGATATCTCTCACTCGGCAAAACAATGTTAAATGACTTGACATGCCTCACTGGAGGCGCCTGTCAATGTTTAACAGCGCTAGCTGCTGTAAACTCCCTCCCCCTCCCTTTGCTGGCGAGCTCACATAGACTCCCATAGGAGTCTATGGAACCGCCAACGTTTTGCCGTTAAAAGATAGGACAAGTCTTATCCTTTGATGGAGAGAAATATCGATGTAAAAAAAACTCTTTTGATGTGGAATTTTTTTTAGGCGCGTCAAAAAACCATGGGTTCTTTTAGACGCAATTTTTGATGCACCTACATAGCGTCAAAATAACGCCTACGTGAACTAGCCCTGATGTCACTAATACAGCTCCTTCATTACTGTACTCAACCTAGAGTCGGGCAGTCTTAGTGGGGTACCCTCCTCATAAATTTGTCATGTCTCTGGCTATCCCATGTGCCAAAAAGTCAGATCTACTCCTTTGTCCAATAATATACATCAGTTTCTGGCATAAAATATAATAAATTTGTTAAGTTGTGGGTGGCCTTGCCCCTTTGCTAAGCTTCTCCCAGTTTTTTAGAAAAGCTGCAAGGCCGTCGGAAAAAGGCTAACAAGTCAGAAATTTCTGCAGACTTTAGACTCTGGAAAGAAAATGGCCATTGCAAATGCGGCTCCGCCACTAGGAATCCAAATCCTCCATTTTTGAAGAGGGTAGAGCCACTGTGTTCACGATCTCAATCATACATACAAACAGAGGCCAATACAGTTTTATCCCTTGAACTTCAGGAAAATGGCCGCTGTGCATGCGCCGTTGCCACCAGAAATCCTGATCTTTGGAGAGGGAAGGCTACATTCACTGTGATCTTAGTCAGCACTGCTGTATTCAAAAGGTTGGTAATCCAAATGGAAAATACAATCTCTGTAAATCGTTACTAGATGCATATCGGAGTACAGCCAGTGTCTAATATTGATGTCTATCTCCAAAAAGGAGAATCACATGCCATAATTGTAATACTGAACCCATAAGTGCTGAGCTATGCTGATACAATGGGTATATATAAAGCTTGGACAGATCAGCGGCAAAAGAAGACCCGGCCGCCAAAGGACACGTTGGTTTATACTGTCAGAGCTGATACTGTCATGGATGTCACACAACTGAAAGAAGCAGTGCAAAACCAAAAAACATGGAGGGAGGGAGCCTTTAGGGTCGTGATACACTAAACAGCAACATTATATATATATATATATATATATATATATATATATATATATATATATATATATATATATATATATATATATATACATATATACATATATACATACACACACATACACAAAGATATACAGATAGATAGAGATAGACATTACAGTACTTGCAGAAGTGGGTTCAAGAAATAATTTTACATCAAATAATCAGAATATCTCATGGAACAAGAAAGCAAGGCCAGTATTCTGCATTATAGAAATGGGACAAATGAAGGGGTCTCGTTCACACCATCTGTGAGCATCTTCTGACACTGGATAGGAGCCACGGGTGTAGTAGGCATGCAGGTCACTAGTGAGTAGTCCGGATAGCCAGGAGTCGTTGCTAGGAAGTCTCGGGTCGCAGTACAGATGGAGAAGATGAGTAGTGTTGTCGGGAGGAAAGCTGGGAGTCATTATTAGGAAGTCTTCAAGTTGCAATACAGATGGAAGAGGCAGGTAGCGTTGTTGGGAGGAAAGCCGGGAGTCGTTATTAAGAAGTCTTCAAGTGACAGTACAAATGGAGGAGACGCGTACTCAGGAGCAAAGCCGGGAGTTGTTATTAGGAAGTCTTCAAGTCACAGTACGGATGGAGCAGAGGAGCTAGATCAAGGATGTGGAGCACAATAATCAGTGGCAGGGTCAGGCTTTTATAATGTGCCCAATTAGCAGCAAGGCTGGGCCAGGACAGGGAAACAGACACAAATTATGAGCAAGGTTAATATCCAGGCAGGGAGCTATCAAGAGGCCTGATAGCTCAGCAAGGAATGCTAATGTCTGGAGTGTGGGAGTTCTAGGTTCGTGCCCTGACACGATCTTGATGTACCATTTTCACCCTGTACATTCCTTCAGTTTGATTTTTTTTAGATGATTCCAGGACTCTTAGAAGTAGGATGAAGGAGACAGAATACCCAAATACTATACTAACAGAAGGATATAAATCTACATTCGGACAAGAGACCCAGACCTTATTAAAACCACAGTGAAGAGATAGACAGCAGGCACTGGTTTGGCTCATTGGAAACTTTGGCATGGCAAAAAAGAGGTATGAGAAATATTTAATAGATTTTGGCCCATACTTAAGTTAGACGCTGCAATAGGAGATAATATATAGAAGAGGTAAAACGTTGGGAGACCTTTTTGGTGCATAGCCATTTCGCACCTAATAAAGTCTCAAATGTGTGGAACTTTTAACTGTGGTAAATGCAAAGCATGTAGATAGATAAAAAAAATCTGATTTGTTTCTAAGTATTACTACAGATAAGAGCTGTGCAACAGACCAGACCTAGGAGGGGTTAAGCAGCAAGGGAAATTTAGATGGTAGTCACAGTAGCTCTGCTGTTCCTCCTGGCAAGGTGGCAAAGGTGGTCTGGACATGGTGTTACAGAGTGATAAATTTTGGCAGGTCTCACTGCGCGCTTCCCGCGGGTAAGATGGTGATAGCCCAGTGAGATGCTATACGCAGAGTCGGGTAGGGAAAGATGTTGTTTTGTCGTGACGCCAGTCCATGTGCAGGTATGGACCCATTCCAAAGAAAAAATTAAATATAAAAAGTGGAGAATTAAACAAAAATGGGGAATCAACCTCTGTCCTGCCTGGAATGCTTAGTGTGGTACCTCAGTGCAGATGTTGAAGATGGAATAGATGGTGGGAAGTGACTCCAGGAGTCAAGTTGTACAGTGAAACAAAACTATTTTATTCTTCAAGAGAGGTAAACTTGACTTGTTGTATACAGTTCACATTGACAGACTTTAGTAGAAATGATTACAGCTACACAGGCCTTTTGTTACTTCTCCAGATCCTCATGGATTTGATACAGGGAAATACAATTTATTCTCTGTGCGTTGCATTGACTCTGACCGACTTGCTTTCCTTTCTACTTGGTGCCTAGAAATGGCTGACTTAGATCTCCTTCTACTCTCCTCTTCTCTCCCTCTCTTCTGTGACTAATTGTTCTTGCTCTTGAGCACTCACAATTTAGATGTTCAACTTCCCACCACATTGGCTTTCTCCCTGTTCCTCCCCAGCCTCTATCTCAAGCTTCTCTGGAGTGGCCTCCTGGATCAGAATAGCTAACTCCGCCTACTCTCTACCTTTTAATCTGCCAAGCTAGCTAAACCTGTAATGCAGATCTAAAATAGCAATCCCAGGCTATCTACTCTTTGCTAAGCCTGGCTAAACACTCCCCTGACTGTTGCTATGTGATCTGTAACCACCAGGGGCTGGAGAATATTGCCAGAATACATATTACAGTGGAGAAATCTGAACAATAAGGTCATAACTTGTCACACTAATTAAAAATCACATTACCACCTGATTGTAAGGCTATAGTTGGCACAGAAAGTGCTGGAGTACTCAACTCTGGGGTACTACAGTTGCACAAAAGGGATAAAATACATGTGTACATGTACATGCCCCCTTGTTTATATAGGAAAAACTAAACAAGAATTGAGAAAACTAGTACTTGAACATATAGGGGATATGAAAAATAAGAGGGAAAAAAAACATTCCCAATAATATGTGGTCGAAACATATGGAAAGTCCTTTGGCCTTCCTATTTCAGATACTAGAAGTGATTGGATATGATGCTTGACACTTTATAACTTTTACAGTATAAACACAGACAGCTGTTTCAGGGTTTTTGCCCCTCATCAGTATGCAGTAGGATCCTGGCTTGGCTAGTGAGAGGCCTGTGACGTGGGTCTTGGTGCTCTCCCTGAGGAGAGATGATACACCTCCCATCCCACATCCCAGGCATCCCACTAGCCAAGCCAGGATCCTACTACACACTGATGAGGGGCAAAAAATCTGAAACAGCTGTCTGTGTATTCATTCTGGCTTGGTTTTCAATTTCCAATCATTGCTCTATAGACCTATATAAAGGGTCAAGCATTGATTTGAAGGTGGTGCTGTAGAGGTATTGTTCCATCTTCCTTACCTTCATAACTTGCATTGTTCAAAAAATGTAATCAATTAATTTCTTGTTTTATTAGATTATTCAGAGCAAGAAAAGAAGAAGATGACAAGTTCTTTTTTTCTCTATTCATGAAGAGGTGAGTTCTACCTTTCTTGGAATTTGTATCAGGAAGATATTTAAGTATCAGGCTTGTTAAAGGGGTTATCCATAAGATAGGTTATCAATAGTTGATCGGCGGTGTTCCGCCACTCGGGATCCTCATCAATCAGCTGATCCTCCAGCCTGCTGTCAGTGCAACTCAGCTGGATGTCCACTCGTGGTCAAAGCCATAAGTGTAATAGAAAGGCTTCACTCCCATTGATTTCAACAGAAGCAAAGGTTTTCTATGACGTTTCCAGCTTTGACTAACAATGCAGATGTCCAGCTCAACCGCAATGCCAGCATAGTAGAGGATCAGCTGATCGACAGGGGTTCCTGAGCAGTGGATAGTAATATTATAGTAGTTATATTGTTGTACATAACATAGGGGGCAGTATTATAGTAGTTATATTCCTGTACATAGGAGCCAGTATTATAGTAGTTATATTCTTGTACACAGGGGGCAGTATTATAGTAGTTATATTGTTGAACATAACATAGGTGGCAGTATTATAGTAGTTATATCCTTGTACATAGGAGCAGTATTATAGTAGTTATATTCTTGTTCATAGGGGACAGTATTATAGTAGTTATATTGTACATAGGGAACAGTATTATAGTAGTTATATTCTTGTACATAGGAGCAGTATTATAGGAGTTATATTCTTGTACATAGGGGGCAGTATTATAGTAGTGCTATTCTTATACATAGGGGACAGTATTATAGTAGTTATATTCTTGTACATAGGAGGCAGTATTATAGTAGTTATATTCTTGTACATAGGAGGCAGTATTATAGTAGTTATATTCTTGTTCATAGGGGGCAGTATTATAGTAGTTATATTCTTGTACAAATGAGGCAGTATTACAGGAGTTATATTCTTGTACATAGGGGACAGTATTATAGTAGTTATATTCTTGTACATAGGAGGCAGTATTATAGTAGTTATATTCTTGTTCATAGGGGGCAGTATTATAGTAGTTATATTGTACATAGGGAACAGTATTATAGTAGTTATATTCTTGTACATAAGAGCAGTATTATAGTAGTGCTATTCTTGTACATAGGAGCAGTATTATAGTACTTATATTCTTGTACATAGGGGGCAGTATTATAGTAGTTATATACTTGTACATAGGAGCAGTATTATAGTAGTTATATTCTTGTACATAGGGGGCAGTATTATAGTAATTATATTCTTGTACAAATGGGGCAGTATTATAGTAGTTATGTTCTTGCACAAATGGGGCAGTATTATAGTAGTTATATTCTTGTACAAATGGGGCAGTATTATAGTAGTTATGTTCTTGCACAAATGGGGCAGTATTATAGTAGTTATATTCTTGTACATAGGAGCAGTATTATAATGATAATAATAATAATAATAAACTTTATTTGTATAGCGCCAACATATTCCGCAGCGCTTACATAGACAGGGGGGATACAGAAAGACAATACAAGCATTACAGAACCTCGGTTACATAGTAATCAGTTGATGGAAACAGTAGGGGTGAGGGTCCTGCTCCAACGAGCTTACATACTACAAGTAATGGGGTGATACAGAAGGTAAAGGGGCTGGAGATGTGCACGGTATGGCGAGGTGGAGAGTGAGGGATGCTATACACAGACAATGGTCAGACATTTAGCCGTGTGACGGTAGAAACAGTATGACTGCAGGAGCGGTTTATGGTGGCTAGCAGACATTGCAGTCAGTAGGTCAGGGAGCATGTTATCAGGCAGAGTACAGAGGGGTTTGTTTAGGGAATGCGGTATGCCTCCCTGAAGAGGTGCGTTTTTAGAGCACGCCTGAAGTTCTGCGAGTCCTTGATTGCTCGGGTAGCCTTTGGTAGTGCGTTCTAGAGGACCGGTGCTGCTCTGGAGAAGTCTTGCAGGCGGGAATGAGAAGTTCGAATTAAAGGGGTGCTCAGTCTGGTTTCGTTAGCAGAGCGGAGAGCCGGGGCTGGTTGATGGATTGAGACGAGGGAGGCGATATAGGCTGGTGCTGCGCTGTGGAGGGCTTTGTGGATGAAGGTAGCGAGTTTAAAATGAATTCTGTATTTAACGGGCAGCCAGTGCAGTGACTGGCACAAGGCAGAGGCATCCGAGTAGCGGCTGGACAGGAAGATGAGCCTGGCTGCCGCATTCAGAATGGATTGGAGAGAGTAGAGTCTGGTGCAGGGGAGGCCGATCAGCAACGAGTTGCAATAATGGAGCCGAGAGTGGATGAGGGCAACAGTAAGCGTTTTTAACGTGTCCACAGTGAGAAAAGAGCGAATTCTTGCGATGTTCTTGAGGTGCAGCTGACATGTTCGGGCGAGAGATTGGATGTAGGGGGTAAAAGAGAGATCAGAATCGAATATGACCACAAGGCATTGGGCATGTTGTCTTGGAGTTATGGTGGCGCCACACACTGGGATGGAGATGTCAGGATGAGGGCGGTTAGTGGACCGTGGAAATAGCAGTAAGTCAGTTTTAGAGAGGTTTAGTTTTAGGTATAGAGAGGACATGGTGTTAGAGACAGCGGACAGACAGTCGGTGATGTTTTGGAGTAAAGGTGCAGAGATGTCATGGGAAGAGGTGTATAGCTGGGTGTCATCAGCATAGAGGTGGTATTGGAGGCCAAATCTCCTGATGGTTTGTCCAATAGGGGCTGTGTAGATAGAGAAAAGAAGGGGGCCAAGGACCAAACCCTGGGGGACCCCAACATCAAGGGAAAGAGGAGGGGAGGTAGAGCCAGCAAAGGAGACATTGAAAGAGCGGTCAGATAGGTAGGAGGAAAACCAGGAGAGAGCAGTACCCTTTAGGCCAATGGAGCGTAGCATACTGAGGAGGAGTTTGTGGTCAACAGTGTCAAATGCTGCGGAAAGGTCGAGGAGGATCAGTAGGGAGTAATCGCCCCTCGATTTCGCTGTCAGTAGGTCATTGGATACCCTTGTAAGGGCAGTTTCTGTCGAGTGTTGAGGTCAGAAGCCAGACTGTAGGGGTCTAGGAGAGAGTGCTCTGATAGGTAGCTTACAAGGCGGGAGTAAACCAGGCATTCTAGTAGTTTGGAGATGAAGGGGAGGTTTGAGATGGGTCGGTAGCTGGCAGCATCAGTCGTGTCCAGAGTCGGCTTCTTTAGCAGTGGGGATATAATGGCGTGTTTGAAAGAAGAGGGAAAGATGCCAGAGGTCAGAGAGAGGTTGAATATAGCTGTGAGATGGGAGATGACCACCGGGGAGAAGGAACGGAGGAGGTGTGAGGGGAGGGGGTCGCTAGCGCAGGTGATGGGGCGAGCAGAGAAGAGCAATTTGGAGACTTCTTCCTCTGTTGCTGGTCTGAGTATAGACAGTGAGCAGGAGCTAGATGCAGTGCTGACAAGACTAGGGTCAGGGCTAGTCTGGGATTGGGAAGTTATTTCCTGACGGTTGTCATCAATTTTCTTTTTGAAGTAAGCAGCCAGCTCTTCAGCACTGAGATCCGTCACAGGGGGCTGCGGTTTAAGGCTGAGAAGGGAGTGAAAAGTATCAAAGAGCCGTTTAGGGTTGTGCGATAGTGAGGAGACTAGAGAGGTGAAGTAGACTTGTTTGGCATGGTGGAGGGCGAGGTTGTAGGTTCTGAGCATGAATTTGTAGTGGAGGAAGTCAGCGGACGTTTGCGATTTCCTCCATAGCTGTTCAGCACTTCTAGAGCACCGCCGGATGAAGCGCGTTTGGGTCGTGAGCCAGGGTTGCCGCGTTTTACATCAGATGACTCGGGTCCTGGGGGGGGCGCCGCTTCATCCAGGGCATGTTTGAGAGTGGTGTTGTAGTGAGCAGCAGCCAGGTTGGGGCAGGCGAGGAGAGAGATAGGGGACAGAGAGGACTGTAGGGATTCAGCAAAGTCCTGAGTGTGAATGGCCTTAAGGTTCCTGTAGGTACGGTAGGTAGGTGGGTCTGGAGAGATGTTAGGGAGAGTGACAGAGAAAGAGAGGAGGTTATGATTTGAGAGCGGGAAAGTTAGTGAAGTTGGAAGCAGAGCAGAGACAGAGGAAGACCAGATCAAGAGTGTTTCCATCCCTGTGAGTGGGAGAGGCTGTGAGTTGAAAGAGACCAAGGGAGGAGGTGAGCAAAAGAAGCTGAGAGGCAGATGGGGAGTTGGGGTCATTAGTGGGGATCTTAAAATCACCTAAGATGAGGGTTGGAATTCCACAGGATAGGAAGTGGGGAAGCCAGGCAGCAAAGTGGTCCAAAAACAGGCGAGGAGCACCTGGGGGGCGGTAGATAACTGCTACTCGCATGGACAGCGGAAAGAAAAGCCGTAGCATATGTACTTCAAATGATGGAAAAGTGAGTGAGGGTACAGGGGGGATGACCTGGTAGGTACACTTCGGGGAGAGAAGAGCACCTACTCCTCTGCCATGCCTGTCATCTTGTCTCGGGGTATGAGACAACTGCAGGCCATTGTAAGACAGTGCAGCAGGGGAGGCCGTGTCAGACTGCTGTATCCACGTTTCTGTGAGAGCGAGCAGACTTAAAGATTTAGCAGTAAAAAAGTCGTGGATGGTGGGGAGTTTATTACATGCTGACTGGCAGTTCCAGAGCGCACATTTAAAGGAGTCAGGGGAGGGTATGCATGGGCTAGCAGTTGGGCTTGGGGATTTTATTAGTGAGTCAGGTAGGGGGTGATAGCTAGGAGCAGTGGAGGGTAGGCCAGGATTGGGAGAGATATCCCCAGCAGCTAGTAGCAGCAGGATAGAGAGGGTTAGCAGATGGTTAGGAGATTTATGAGGATGACTGTTATGTTTGTTAGTGGCATTAGGGGGTTTGAGACTAAGCAAGAAGGTAAAGAGTGCATGAAGGCTGTGCATAGGTGAGGACAGGAGAGAGGGGCTAATGTGAATAGTGTGCCCCAGAGGTTGGCACTTGAAAGAAGTTTTGAAGCTGAGAGCAAGAATGAGAACAGAAGCGACAGCATTAGCGATAGCTTTGAAATGCAAAGTATTTAGGCAGAGTTTGTGGCCTACCTGTCTCCTACCCTGTCGAACTGCCATGGTCAAACTGCATCATACTTTATCCAGCCATACTTAATACAGCACATATTCGCGTAGCAGCCACACGCATGGCATGCATGCTTACACTGATATTATAGTGAAAGTTTAAGGTACGACTAGGAAACAGCTGGGAGTGGCTAATCAGCTTCCAATTGGCTAGCCAGCTGACTTTAGCATTGCAAACCTAATGACCAAGGGGGGGGGGGGAGTGAAATTTATTGCTCTCCTTAGATAAGGAAAGCATCTCAGCAAGAATGGGTGAAAGATGCCATTTGGGGGAGGTGGATGGCCGAAATGACTAAAAGTAAAGTTTCATTTACCGATGCAAACAGATGATATGCAAACTACACAATTCACAGCAAGCAAGCAGCACAGATGATTTAAGCGGAGGGAGATAGCAGAGGGAGTTCAGCTTGGAGTGGGATGATGCAGAAATGAACGTACCGATGCAAACAGATAAAATGCAAAATACACTATTCACAGCAAGCAAGCAGCACAGATGATTTAAAGGGGTTGTCTCGCGCCGAAACTGGTTTTTTTTTTTTTTCAACCCCCCCCCCCCCCCCCCCCGGTCGGCGCGAGACAACCCCGATGCAGGGAGGTAAAGAAAGCTTACCGGAGCGCTTACCTTAATCCCCGCGCTCCGGTGACTTCAATACTTACCGCTGAAGATGGCCGCCGGGATCCTCTGTCTCCGTGGACCGCAGCTCTTCTGTGCGGTCCATTGCCGATTCCAGCCTCCTGATTGGCTGGAATCGGCACGTGACGGGGCGGAGCTACACGGAGCCTGCATTCTGCACGAGCGGCTCCATAGAAGACTGCAGAAGACCCGGACTGCGCAAGCGCGGCTAATTTGGCCATCGGAGGGCGAAAATTAGTCGGCACCATGGAGACGAGGACGCCAGCAACGGAGCAGGTAAGTATAAAACTTTTTATAACTTCTGTATGGCTCATAATTAATGCACAATGTATATTACAAAGTGCATTATTATGGCCATACAGAAGTGTATAGACCCACTTGCTGCCGCGGGACAACCCCTTTAAGCGGAGGGAGATAGTAGTTATATTCTTGTACATAGGGGGCAGTATTATAGTAGTTATATTCTTGTGCATAGGGGACAGTATAATAGTAGGTATATTGTACATAGGGAACAGTATTATAGTAGTTATATTCTTGTACAAATGGGGCAGTATTATAGTAGTTATATCCTTGTACAAATGGGGCAGTATTATAGTAGCTATATCCTTGTACATAGGGGGCAGTATTATAGTAGTTATATTCTTGTACATAGGGGGCAGTATTATAGTAGTTATATTCTTGTACATAGGGGGCAGTATTATAGTAGTTATATTCTTGTACAAATGGGGCAGTATTATAGTAGATATATTCTTGTACAAATTGGGCAGTATTATAGTAGTTATATCCTTGTACATAGGAAGCAGTATTATAGTAGCTATATCCTTATACATAGGGGCAGTATTATAGTAGTTATATTCTTGTACAACTGAGGCAGTATTATAGTAGTTATATTCTTGTACAAATGGGGCAGTATTATAGTAGTTATATCCTTGTACATAGGAAGCAGTATTATAGTAGCTATATTCCTGTACATAGGAGCAGTATTATAGTAGTTATATTCTTGTACATAGGGAGCAGTATTATAGTAGTTATATTCTTGTACATAGGGGACAGTAATATAGTAGTTATATTCTTGTACATAGGGGACAGTAATATAGTAGTTATATTCTTGTACATAGGGGGCAGTATTATAGTAGCTATATAACTTGTACATAGGGGACAGTATTATATTAGTTATATTCTTGTACATAGGGGGCAGTATTATAGTAGTTATATTCTTGTACATAGGGGGCAGTATTATAGTAGTTATATTCTTGTACATAGGGGGCAGTATTACAGTACTTATATTCTTGTACATAGGGGGCAGTATTATAGTAGTTATATTCTTGTACATAGGAGGCAGTATTATAGTAGTTGTATTCTTGTACATAGAGGGCAGTATTAAAGTACTTATATTCTTGTACAAATGGGGCAGTATTATAGTAGTTATATTCTTCTCGGTGACTCCTCTGTGACTCCAGTCAGCTCTCGCGATGTTATCGCGAGAGCCTGCCTGGTTGCTATGGCAACAGGACGCCAGATACCGGCGTCCTGTACTGCCAATGCCTAAGATCGCTATAGTAAGCGATAAGGCATGGCAGGAGAGAAGTCCTGCCATGCCTTATCATAGCGTTCTGCAGTCCTGCTGTGCAAGTCCCTCAGAGGGACACAGATTGTGTAAAAATAAGAGCAAAGTAAAAGTACAAAAAATAAAAATGTAAGAAAAGAAAGTTTAAAAAAAAAGATTTTTTTTATGTTTTTTCTTATATTAGCATAAAAAAAATAAAAAGAATCCCACATATTTGATATCGACGCGTCCATAACGACACGTACAATAAATTGAACATGCTTTTTGTCCTGCACGGCAAAAAGCGTTAAAAAGAATGCTAAAAAATTGAGGCAAAATGCATTTTGCCTCCCAAAAAAACACAATAAAAGTGATTTTAAAAACGTATGTACCGCAAAATGGTACCAATAAAAACTACCGCTCATCTTGCAAAAAAATAAGCCCTTATAGAGCTCTGTCCATGGAAAAATAAAAAAGTTACAGGACTTTGAGTATGCAGTGAGTTTAGAAAAAAATAATAATAAAAAAAAAACAAAAAAGCTTTTATTGTGGAAAAGTGTAAAAACCTAAAAAAAAAAATATAAGAATTTTGGTATCGTTGTAACCGTACCGACCCACAGAAAAAAATGTGTTGTATCATTTATGCTACATAATTAACGCTCTAAAAAAACCAAAAAAATTTATGGCAGAATTGATGCGTTTTCTCTCCCTACGATCATAAAAAAAAAATAATAAAAGTTTTACAATGTAGTCTATGTAACCAAAGTTTTTACCAATAAAAACTACAGTTCGCCACGCAAAAAAACAAGCCCTTATACGTCCGCTTCGACGGAAAAATAAAAGTGTTATGGCCGTTGAAAAATGGAGATGAAAAAATACCAAAAATTGTTTGGTCCCCAATGCCAAAATAGGCCATGTCATTAAGGGGTTAAAGTAGTTACATTCTTATATACATATATACACTTAATTTTTCTGGGGGTATAATCTTTTTCTGCCGTTGTACGTTGTACAACAGCACTATCTGCTGGCTTAAGCTAGTACTGCAGGAAGTAATGCATTGGATAGGCTCCGACAGAAGAAAACTCTGTTGGACGTCTTCCGACACTGGACCTGTAATGGGTAAATCATAATGTCGGAAGATGTCTGACCTTCGATCAGAAAGGGTTAATTCTCGTGAACTGGTGAGTTATAAGATGCTGTTTAATTATGTTAATACTCTTTCTTAAAAGTCATCTTATAAAGATAATATAAATACAATAAGCCATCCTTTGAATGTGGCAGAATTGCAGATTTTCAGGGCTGATTTCACTTTTCCAAATCCCATCCACATATATTGTAACCCTGCATAGAGTTTCCGGCACGCTGAGGGGGTTCAGGCGTGAAGTCTGTCAATGTTACTGCTGATCTGACACAAATATTCACCTTTTGTAATATAAGGAATGAAATGTGCCTGTTCATCTGTTTATGACAATCTACAATATGATACAACCACTAATGTCTTTGCACGTTCTTTCCATTTGTCTCCACAGCCTGTATCTGATGATGAAGATGGATGAATACAGATTTTCTTGAATTGGATAAAGAGGCTAAAGCTACTAAAGGAATAATGTCTAAATCTATAAAATGACTGATGAGTGTCCGACTGCGGTG
The DNA here is from genome assembly GCF_035609145.1 of Eleutherodactylus coqui. Taxonomy (NCBI): domain Eukaryota; kingdom Metazoa; phylum Chordata; class Amphibia; order Anura; family Eleutherodactylidae; genus Eleutherodactylus; species Eleutherodactylus coqui. The sequence continues at coordinate 38,941,833 of NC_089844.1, forward strand.
CCCAGGGCCCACCAGTAAAGATCCATTCCGGGGGCCCCTGTACAGCGACATGCAAATATTACTCGATCCCCATTCACAACCTTGTCACCGTTCCATTTCCCTGAGGGGCAGTCCGAGCCTCTGAGGACTGTGATTGAATGTAATTCCAGTCTTCTGCGTCCTACTTGAGTATTTCCTCTTCTAGGCCTGCTCCTTTGTGGCATATATGCGATCCGTCACTGTCGCTTAGCTGCAATGTCTATTGTAATCTAAACTCGGTCTCTTCAAGCTGCTGCTGTCATCCCCTCTCCCGTGCTTTACACCGCATGACCCGGGTATGCTACATTCACCCCGGCGTGCCCCAATCCCTTGATACTTTCCACCCTTCCCAAAAATAAACTGAGACCAAATTTATTTGTTGGATATTTTGGCCACAAAAGCCATTTTATATAACAAAATAACATTTCAAATTAACTCTTTTAAATACGGAGAGGAGGCCCTTGGAGACAAAACCAAAGAGGGGTTTGCTGCTTCTCACATGAAACTGAACCTTGCCTCCAACCGTACACCCTGCTTGGAGACACCACTAGTTCCCCCTACTTGGAGGCTAGAATATCAAAAAATGATCCTGGCCACCCGGGATCCCTTCCCTAGCCTTACCCAACGCACCAGACCCGAACTCAATGAACCAACAGGGTGGGAAGTCTGAAAGATGAGGCCATACCCACCAAAACTCCCTCCATCCAATATAAAAAACCCGCCTCCAAGGACACCTACCACCACCTGCCACAGGCTGCCATGCCATGATATGACACACAGAAATGTCACTATTATTACCCATATCACTCGACCTTTCTGAATCCCCTGTAATAGCCTCCTATCCGTCCCTTCTCCTCTCTATGCGGAGGGTGGGTGTGACTCTTCTCCCTTTTTCTTTCTGAAGATGGTGCTCCCGACTAAAGCATCCTCCTTTTAACCCTCCTATCTCCTTCACCTACTCCTCTCTCCACCAATCCCAATCTTTCTTCTCCACTATCCCCACACCTCCCTTTTAACTCCTACACTCACCATATTTAACCCCTTACACGCCTTTCCTAATTTCTAACAACCCTGTCATGCAGGACCTCCCCTTATGGGCCCTTTGGGGCCCCGATCCAGCCCCGTGCTGCTTATCTTGCTCAGTTTTCTGCTTAGTATAAACATAAGCTGTGCGGGAAGTCAGTGTATGGAGAGATCCTTTATATTATAGCAAAAGATGAAAAGCTTAGATCTACAAGCAACTGAGCCACCAATGAGAAAAATAAGATTAAAAGTCAACTTCCTCCACACAAACTAGGAGGGGCAGGCCTCATGCCCACGACCAGGTTAGATTCCACCTGCGAAATATCGCAGCGGAAACAGACCCGGCGCCCCCCAGAGACCCTATACTCACCTGTCTGGATCCGCTACGAGTGTCTCGTCAGGCGAGCCGACACGCATGCGCAGTGCACATGACACGATTCCCTGCAGTGCTCACAGTGGAAGTATTGCGGGACAGAGGACTTCCATTGACTGCAATGGAAGCGGTCCGTGCGATTTTCCGCACAGATTAGAACATGCTGCGATTCTCCCTTGCGAATAGAAAATCGCAGCTGACTTCCGCTCATGGGCAGGGGAGTATCTTTTATCATAGCATGTCTATGGGTAGACATTGCTGCGGAATTCACGGCGGGCATCTGGCCGCGAATTCCGCAGCAATAATCCATCCGTGGGCATTGGGCCATAAGAGGAAGCCAGGAGTGAGTCCCGAGGATACCTACACTTTGGTAATCATACTTTTACTTTGCTGTGATGCAACAAAAATAAAAATCAATCAACTTTGTACACAGCCCTAATTCAGACTTTCCTGCCGTTTTGTATCTACAGCTCCTATACAGACCTGTGTGTCTCCATGGTTACAGACTACAAACAAACCGTGTGTAGTCAGATCCTGTAGCCATATTCCCTGCATCTGCCCTCGATTTCTAGCTAACTTACACAAATTAGAAAATTAGGCATATTGGTTAACAGGCAATGGTTAACACCCGACTGTAAGGTCAGACTAAACACTGGAAGTTGTATTCTGTAACCATGAAGACACATAGGTCTGCACAGTAGCTGTATATAGAAATCTGTGATCCTGGATACAGTAAAAAGGGCAGAGCTGATCGATTGATTGCATCTTTTATGCAGTTAAAAAAATAATTGTCAGCTGCGCATTTCCCCATGTGTAATGAAGTTGGTTGTGGCTTCGCCCGATGTCACACGGCCGTAATAACATTTATGCACGCATTCGCACTGCATACTTGTGCAATGGGCGTTGTGTATTTGTGCGTGTGCATGTTTTACTGTACTTTTTGTGTGCGCAAAAAAACCACACGCATACTCCCATTCATTGAAATGGGCAATTAGTATAATTAGCTCAATATGTGCTCTTTCCCTGCACAAATGTACAGAAAAACAGAGAACGCCGCAAATTACAGTACAGCGCCATAAAACTACAAATACTTTATTGAGAACATAAATAACACATGTAACAATAATACACAAGGAGGCAAGAATACAAATCATGGATCCAATAGGTGTAAAGGTGAAGCGCACAATTCTCGGCAATGTATTGCATAGTATATATATATATATATATATATATATATTAGAGATGAGCGAACGTGCTCAGCCCTGCCCCTTTTTCGCCCGAATACCGCGATTTTCGAGTACTTCACTACTCGGGCGAAAAAATTCGGGGGTCACCGTGGCGGCGCGGGGGGTTGCAGCGGGGAGTGGGGGGGAGAGGGAGAGAGAGAGGGCTCCCTCCTGTTCCCCGCTGCTACCCCCCACGCCGCCACGCCTCTCCCCGCCCCCTGGCGCACCCGAGTACTTTTCACCCGAGTAGTGAAGTACTCGAAAATCGCGGTAGTCGGGCGGAAAAGGGGCGGGGCCGAGCACGTTCGCTCATCTCTAATATATATATATATATATATATATATATATATATAAGGTGTATGCATAAAATATATAGCAAACTACAGAAAAAGGTATACTATAAGCACTAGCATATGTAAATAAGCCAAGTCCAAGCAAGGAACGTATAAAACGACAAAAAAGGCTAAATATAAACAACCACAAACTGTACCAAAAGATATGCAAGAAGTACCCACCAATAGATCTGGGAAAGACCCCAGATGAACTTAACCCCTTAGTGACGAAGCCTGTTTGCGTCTTAGTGACGGAGCCAAAATTTGAAAATCAGGCATGTGTCACTCAACATAGCATAACTCTATAAAGGTTTTGCATATCCCAGTGATTCTGACATAGTTTTTTCGTCACATGTGGTACTTCATTTAGGTGGTAAAAATAGACCGATAAAATTTGTGTATATTTATTAAAAGTGCCAACATTGGGAAAATTTAGAAAAAATTGTCATTTTTTTACATTTTCAACTGTAATATCTCAAATATGTGCAAACATGCTGTACAAATTTTTGATAGGATATATATTTCCATCTATTTACTTTATTCTGGAAGCACATTTGAAAAACTTTTGTGTTTTTTTTTAACCATTTAGATGACGTACAAATTTAACATTACTTTTCAGCATTTTGAGGAACACTTTGTTTTCTTACAGCAAGCCAAGTTTGCAAAGGCTCATAGGTGTCAGAATGATAGATACCCCCACAAATGACCACATTTTAAAAACTACACCCCTTAATGTATTCACTGAGGGGGGTCAGGAGTATTTTGACCCAACAGTTTTTCTTTTCAGGAATTAATTCAATTTAGAGGAGAAAAAAATAAAATTTCATATTTTTGCAAATATGTCCTTTTAAAGACATTTTTTTTTTTTCTATAGTGCACATGAAAATGAGGATTGACACCCCAAAATGGATACCCCTGTTTCTCCTGTGTCCAAAAATATACCCATTGTGGCCCTAATCTTATGTCTGGATGCATAACGGGGCCCAAAATGAAAGGAGTAGTCAGAGTCTTTCAGAACAGAAATTTTGCTTGAAAGCCTTTTATGCCCCATAGCAATCTTGTAGAGCTCTTGAGTGGCCAAAACCAAAGAGAACCCCCACAAATGACCCCATTTTGAAAATTAGACCCCTTAATGAATTTATCTAGGGGTGTGCTGCATATTTTGACCCCACGGTTTTTGAATGAATTCAAGCAAAGCAAAAGGAAAACATTGTGATTTTTGTTTTTTGGGCAATTCTGTCATTTTAAAAACAGCTTTCTTTGTGCAGCACACAAATGAATGAAGACTTGCACCCCAAAATGGATACCCCTGTTTGCCCCGTGTTCAGAGACATACCCATTGTGGCCCTAATCGTATGTCTGGATGCACAATGGGGCCCAAAATGTAAGGAGTAGTCGGTGGCTTTCAGAACAGAAATTGAGCATGAAGGTGATTTAGGCCCCATTGTCCACTTGTAGAGCCATTGAGCGGCCAAAACGACAGAGAACCCCAACAAGTGATCCCATTTTGAAAACTAGACCCCTTAACGAATTTATCTAGCTGTGTACTGTGTATTTTTACCCAACAATTTTTGAATAAATCTAAGCAAAGCAGTAGGAAAAAATTAAAATTTTCTTTTTTTTGGCAATTGTATCAATTTAAAAACAGGTTTTTTTTGTACAGTGCACATAGGAATGAAGTCTTTCACCCCAAAATGGATACCCCTGTTTGTCTCGTGTTCTGAAACATACCCATTGTGGCCCTAATCTACTTACAGGAAACATGGCTAGGCCTATAATGGAAGGAACACCCGTTGGATTTCAGGGTACAACGGAATAAATTCCAGGCCCCATTGCCCACTTGTAGAGCCATTGGGCGTCCAAAACGATAAAGAACCCCCACAAATGACCCCATTTTGAAAAACAGACCCCTTAACGAATTCATCTAGGGGTGTACTGCGTATTTTGACCCCACAGTATTGGAATGAATCTAAGCAAAGCAGAAGGAAAAATAAAGATTTTAATTTTTTTGGCAATTTTGTCAATTTAAAAACAGGTTTTTTTTAGAAAGTAAGACTTTCACCCCAAAATGGATCCCCCTGTTTGTCCCGTGTTCAGAAACATTCCCATTGTGGCCCTAATCTACTTATAGGACACATGGCTAGGCCTATAATGCAGGGAACACCCATTGGATTGCAGGGCATAACTGAATAAATTCCAGGCTTCATTGCTGACTTGTACGGAATAAAAATTGACACCTTAAAAAAATCCCCCCGCCACTCCGCGCCCTTTTCGGCGTTCCCCAAATCTTAGATAAAAGTAATAATGTGAACTGTGTGGTATTTCCGAAGACAGGGGTAATTACGGAGGCTGGTTGGGATGGGTACGTGGGACAATATAACCGGGTATCCCCCCTCCTCTCATGCTTTTTGGGGGGTATTTCTTGACCTCAGTGGCGGGTATGGGGTGTAAAAAGTAGCGTTCCTTGAGTCTTCGTAAGCTTGCCGAGGTGCGGTGGTCTCACAAAGAAGGCGCTCAACAAGCTGCTCCTGCAGAAAGGCGAACATTCCCGGGGCTTCTTGTAAATAATGTATTACAGGTAGCGGTCTGAATAACGCCGGGCCCACGCAGCCGTAGGCGGAATCCGCTTGTGGATGCCTGCAGCAGATCCCAGCTGTGAGCCCGGCTGTGCCCCTGCATACGGCCGTGTAATGTACTGCGCATAACTGCGTACTCACACAGGCGGTCATGCGCAGTACACCTTTTTTTTTTTGCATTTCCCGCACCGTCGCTTAGCGATGACGCGGATACCCGCAGCCCATACATAACGTAGTTGTGTATGGGCTGTGGGTGTATCCCCCACTATAGAGCACAATGGGCTCTATGTTGTGGATATCCGCAGTAAAATAGAACCTGCTGTGTTCTCTTTTCTGCGAGTGGATTACACAATTCCGACCCGCTAATGTGAGCGGAATTGTGTAATCCATTGCGATTGATCTGCGAATTACCGCGGATCAGAGGCATGCGGAATCCGTAATTCCTATCTGGTCATGTGAGACCGGCTTAAGGTAGATCGCCTTTTTTTCACGTGACCGGGGACCGCTCAACGAGGGCACTGCTCCAGGCTCACGGCGACCGTTGGTCGCTGGGAGCAAGGAGATTTTAAATTTCCTGGGCTCCCCGACTCCTGCACATGTGTCCGGTCTTTTGCCGGCGGTCGCATGTGCAGAAGCCGGGAAAGTTCATGGAGGAGGATTGTTTCGAGGTTCAAATAGGGAGGCCTCCGGTAAAAAGTTTCATGTCCTCTCACCGATCGCATCGGTGAAGGGAGATGAAACTTCACCTTTTTTTTACTTTTACGTGATCGCCATTATCCATTGGATAACAGCGAACACGTGACCAGAAACTGCTCACCGCAGCCCCCCGTGAAATCTCCAGGCTCTTGGCTCAGTTTTGTAGCCAGGAGCAGGGGGATTTTAAATTACCCTGGCAATCCACAGCTATTGCACATGCGTCTGCCATTTTGGCGACGGGCGTGTGCGCAGAAGCTGGGGTAAGGTCCGCAGATAAATCTGGGGGCCTTAGGTACATCATTTCATCCTTCCTCACAGATATGATCAATGATGGGAGATGAAACGTAAGCTTTTTTAACTTTTTAAAAAAATTTTAAAAACTTTTTAACATCTTTTTTTTTTTAAATGATCACTGTTATCCATTGGACTTCCCTACCATGAGGGTAGGTGACACTGGCACTTTTAAAAAAAAAACTTTTAAAAGCTTTTTCGCGATCGCCGCTATACATTGTACTGTACTTTTTGCGCTGTTGTGGACTGTTAACATTGGCGCAGGACACACACACACCGTGATTTAATAGCCTGTGAAGCCTAATTAATAGCAGATATGTTCGATTTCCCGAACTCCTACGGGGCCTTTGGTGCACAACTGCGCACAAAGATAGAGCATGTTGCGTCTTTTTCATGGGTAAGAAATGCACGCATAAAAACGTATTGTAGTGTACAGAAGTTGATGTGCACATGTGTTCTGGAAGTTTCTGGATGGTCTATGTAGTCTGTGTGTTTGAATATGATCTGTATTACACCTTTGCAGCACTGAATGGGTTACTGTCTGAGTTATGTCTGGAAAAGTATCTATTTGTCTGTCAAGTGACCTCATTTTATATATGTGGGTGCAAGGTGTGTGAGAGGGGCTTTTTGGCTGTTTCCTTGGAGAGAGAAAGAGAGCCTGGCCTGTACTCGGATACCTTTTAGTCTGAGTACAAGAAGGGATGAAAGATACCCCTTTAATGCCACAAACCCCTTCTTCCCCTTTTCCTGTTTCATGGAGTACAAGTGGAGTTTGCCTGCCGTGCAATGTGAGGTGAAAAAGTTGCAAGGATCCGTGAGAGTGTTGGTGGAGTTTCCTAAGAGTTGGTTTCCGGGACCAGGGAACCACAGATAACTAGGCCTGTGTAAGTCACCCTGTTTCTCCCGTGTTTCCTCCCTGCAGATTTATGTCTTCTTAACCCTCACTATTTTACCAGTGGATGTAAAGACGACTGTTATAGAAATGTTTATTCAAGTTTCTCAGTAAGCGGCTGCACCGACTGTTCCCAGTTTGGCCTTTTAAATTCTATGCCGTGTGTGGACTCTTATTTATTCTCCGAAGAGATCACTGTGGAGGAAGGAACGGTGGCGTCACGAGTGACAAAAAGGGCTAAGGTAATCCACTCGTGGGTTTCCCTATTTAATATAGTCTGCCCACACTCCTTGGACATGTCCCTGGTTATCCTCCTGGTGGGAGACGATAGAGTCACCATGATAAGTTAATTACTCTACCCATGCAGTCTCCTAGGCTGGGGTCCGCTCCTCGGACACTGCAGTATAATGTGAGTACCTACGGAAATCTAATGGTTCTATTTTCTTAGTATTGGACGCCATACAGGGGTGTAGCTAAAGGCTAATGGGCCCGGGTGCAAAAGTTTATCTTGGGGCCCCCCAACTTCTCTTAACCCCTTAAGGCTGCCTGTCCACAGACGTTGCGATACCCTGCGGCGGATCTCTGCCGCGGGAGCCACCGACTGGGAGCAGGAGCCAGCGGACGGATCTCCGCCGTGAGCCTATCTGGCAGGAGAATTGCGGCGATTCGCAGTGTAATGGAAATTATTTGATTGTAAGGTATTATAATAATTATATGAATTTAAAATGCGCAATGAGAGACACCATTGAAATATACCAGGAGAAGTTACTTCACAAACTAGGGACATATGTCTAGATGAGATAAGAATATCAAGAAGCTTCCACATGTTAGCTGAAGGGGCCCTACCAGAAATATCAAGATACTAAGGGAGGGGTTGACTCCTCACACTAGGAATAAAAGAATAATGTTCAAATATGTGGATGTGTATATATATGGGTATACATGTATGTATATATATATGTGCATATGTATGTGTATGTATATATGAAGGTGCACATGTATGTATGTGTGCCTATATGTATGTAAATGTGGTTATATAAGTAATATTTAATATTACGCCACAGAGTCTACACAAAATGGCCGACCACATGCTTAGCTAAAGTACAAGGAACACATATGCTGAGATAAAATAAGGACTTCGAGCTACTTGGGCCTCTCAGCACTCAATTAAGAGGATATTCACTGCTGACTTGGAAGTTTCTGGAAGGTATGCAAATGAAGAATCAAAATGTATCCACTGAATGCCATGTAATGTCTGAGAAGTAACCAATCAGAGGTCAGACTGAGAACTGTGCAAAGAACTATGATATTTCTTGGATTAATGAGATGTAAACAATGGACACGAAGAAGGGTTAAGTTGACCTATGAGAAATGTTGGATTGGAAACTAACCAATAAACTGCATAGTTAATTGTCCAATGATGCTGCGACACCCCGATGTAAGGGGGCTATAAATAAAGAAGCCCGACATCGATTTGTTGGGAATTCTTTGAGGAATCCATAACTGTGTGGGCTCTGTCATTTAATTCCTCCGTCATATGACGTACTGAACTCTAGGTGTGAGCAGCCCTACTGCACGGGTCACCTAGACTTCAGTCACAGGGTACAGTCTGCTGTCCCTCAGCAGGCTATCACCCTAACATGGGTCATATGACGTCATTCACAAGGTACATACACTCCGCTTTCCCTAGACGGCCATATATTTTTGCCGCAACAGCAGCATGCCTCGATTTGCCGGCCGTAAGTGGAGAATCGCTATGATTCTCCGCTCGTGGACAGGGGGGGCTGCGCTTCCTATAGCAACAGTATGGAAAGCGTGTACTGCGTTTCCTGCAGCTGGATTATTGCTGTGGGGAACGCAATGCAAAAACACCAGTGGACAGGCAGCCTAACGCAGAGGCGTAACTTCAACCTCCTGGGCTCCAATGCAAAACCTGTAACAGGGCCGCCAACTATAATGTGTTATTCATAGTACTGGGCTCCCTATATGGGGAAGAGAGGCATTATGGGGCCCGGGTGCAACCGCATCCCGCATAGTTACGCCAGTGGCACCATATATGTCTATGTGAGTCCGCCCTGGGGAGCAAAGCCCCAAACTCTGCAGCCTGTGAGCCCATATTCTTAGTTTTCGGGGCTTCTAGGGCATAACAGGTGCCCTTTAAAACCCCTGAGTTGCGCACCAACTATATTTACTAGAGATGTAGATTTAAAATCTAAAAAAAAAAAAAAAATTTTTAAACTTTCTGGGGGAAATTTTCCCGGAGAGAAGACTGCTGAGTGCTGAAGCATTGAGAAATGGTCACAAGCTTTATAGGTTTCTGGTTTCTCTTTCCTGCGGTAATTACAACCTCCCTTACAATGAATGGAAAGTGAAAGCTCAAAGTGTTTAGAAAGTGAAGACTCAGTCAGATTGGGATTTGCCTCTCTGACTAGCAGACATGGATGACGGTTTTGAGCTGGAACCTATGACAGAGATTGAGAACAGGATGGCGGTGGAGGCTCATATCAGAACCTTAACTATTCTGCATGACGCCCTGAACAAGAAGGGGCTGCTGCTGGCAGAGCCGGGGAGAGATTATGGGCTTCAGGCAGCTAGCATTCCTCTGATCTGCCCACAGCTGGTAGAAGATCTCATACAGACGCTGCGGCAGGTTGAGTTCCTAAAATATAATCCCAAGCAGGACGAGGACGGCGTGGGCGCCATCTACCCGGCGTCAAGTGCGCAAGTCATTGGCTTATACAAAGGATTTTGGAAAAGACATGAGAACTTGAAAAACGTCTCCCGCCCAGGGGCATTAATCAAGGCGGCTGCTCTTATTCTGGGGTACCATGATTACGATCAGAGCTGGTTAACGGCTGGATTGGAAGAGGATGGGAGACTTGTCCTAACGGCCAATCACATCTGTGAGGCGTTTGAAATCTGGATGGGACATAAAGGAAAATATATGAATGATTCTTATACCTGTTGTGGGGAGACGTCCGAACACTCCGTCTGTGAGCTCTCTGATATGAGGTATGAAGTATAGTCTGTCACATAGGACACCGGTAGTATAGATGGTATACGCTAGGTGGGGCCCGGGTACAGATTATGCATCGGGGCCCAGGAGCATAAGGGTTAAAATAATACATCATATAGATCTATATTAGAGATGAGCGAGTATACTCGCTAAGGCACATTACTGGAGTGAGTAGTGCCTTAGCCGAGTATCTCCCCGCTCATCTCTAAAGATTTGGGGGCCGGCGCGGGTGACAGGTGAGTTGCGGCGGTGAGCAGTGGGGAGCGGGGGGAGAGAGGGAAAGAGAGATCTCCCCTCCGTTCCTCCCCGCTCTCCCCCGCCGCTCCCCACCCCCCGCCGGCCCCCGAATCTTTAGAGACGAGTGGGGAGATACTCGGCTAAGGCACTACTCGCTCGAATAATGTGCCTTAGTGAGTATACTCACTCATCTCTAATCGATATTCTAAGGGTTCATATACATGACCGTGCAAGTATACAGAGTATTTGCGTCACTTAAATGCACTAATGCCCACATATGTGTGCGCAAATGCGCCGTGTGTTTACACACGCAAAAAGAAAAAACGCACAAAATCACATTTTTTTTTTTAATGAGCATAAGCGCAGCGAATACACAGATTTTGTGCCGGTCTCACACAACTGGATTGGAATTGCGGAATCTGTGATCAGCGTCCGTTTGGATGATCGGCGGCAAAATGCGGGCTTTGAAAGGCATGAATTTTCACATTTTCCTACATATTTGCAGGTATAAATTACGTATTCTGTGAGCGGAAAAAAAAACCCAAAAAAAAAACGCAGCATGCTCTTGTTTACCGCTGAATCTGCATGGACAGCCTCCATTTATGTCAATGACGGCGTGCGACCCGTGTATGGGATGCGGGTACCTGCGTCATCGCTAAGCAACAGCGCTGGAAATACTAACACACACCCCCCCCCCCCCCCAAAAAAAAACCCTGTACTGACTCACAGCAGAATCTGACCCGCTCGTGTGAGCCCGGCCGTAGTTGTGTGCATTTACACAAGCGCATTGATTTCTATGGGCTCGTGCACCAAGATAGGTCATGCCGCGTATTTTTTCACGTGATTGCAAATCGAAATCAATGGGTTCTATTTGATGCGTATTACATGCGCAATATTTGCATGTGTAATACGCTGCGCAAATATGCTCATCCTTAAAGGGGATATCCACACAAAATAGTCTTTTGCTTAGCTTATGATACGTATATCAAGTCAAATTATGGTCAGACCGTATTTACATGGACAGTTTTATTGAGCGAGACACACAGAAATGGATCTCATTATTTGCAATTATCACACAAAAATAGTACATGCAAATGTGGGGTGTCCCGCATATCACACAGGACACAGACGCAGTGTCCGTGTTCTATGTGATGCAAAATAACATCATATACCAGCATGTATACGCGTTTCGAGGTCATCAGACCTCTTCCTCGGTTTTTGCTGGGGACACATGTCTGGAGGCTAACGGGTGTCCTTGAGAGCATCCAGATGTGTGTCCCCAGCAAGTACTGAGGAACAGGTCTAATGACCTCGAAACGTGTGCATATATGCTGGTTTTTAATAAATAAATGAAGAAGTTTGGCAGATATCCATCTCATGTGATTATAAATGTCTATAGGTTATGTCTTATACCAAATTATTAGACCTCACACATAGTACAAATGCTGTGGATTCACAGAGTGCGCTCCTTCTGTGACATCATTAGTCCTTCGCGATGTAATCACGGTGGGCTGATGGGTTGCCATGGCTTGTGATTGCTATTGTGAACAATAATGCACTGCAGTACAGACGTTCAGAGTGATCAGAGATTTTATGGTTCAAGCCCCCTACAGGGACATAAAAAATGTAAATGAATAAAAAAGAAAAATGCTGTAAAAAGAATGCATTAAAAAAAAAAATTGTAAAAACACCCTTTTCGTGCACTTTGTCCTGTTTGTATAAAAAAAAAAATTTTAAACCCACATATTTAGTGTAATTGCATTTGTACCTACCTGTACAATAAATTGAAAACACTATTTATCCTATATGGCAAAAAACATTTTAAAAAAACAACTAAAACAAACAGAGGCTACATGGCTATTTTGTTCATTTTGCCTCGCAAAAAAACACAATAAAAGTTATCATAAAAGCTGCGTGTACCGTAAATGCTATCAATAAAAAATACAACTCTTCACGCAAAAGACAAGCCTCACAGAGCTCCGTTTATGGAATATGGAAAAATAAAAGTTATGGGACTTTGAATGCAACGATGGGATTTTTTATTGTGCAAAAGTAGAAAAACCTAAAAAAGAAAAAAAAAAATTATTTTGATATCTTTGTAATGTTCAAGAAAAAATGTATCCTGTCATTTATGCTGCATGATTAGAGCAGTAAAAAAATAATGGCAGAATTGATGCTTTCTTCGTTCCTATGGCCGAAATAGGCCATGTCTTTAAGGGGTTAAGGAACTTACTGCAGGTATGGGAATGTTTCCCGATAACCGTGGAAATAGCGAGGTGGAGTTCTCCGGGCACACAGTACAGAAGATAAGTGACTGGGATCCCAGTATGACTTGTAGGCCTCTGATTGTTTGTCAGTTAGGTGGGGCCCCTCTGATTGCCAACATCAGTAAGGTAGAGCCCCTCTGATTGCTGACATCAGTAGGGCTGCCTGCAAACGGCAGGGCCGGATTCTGCGTGCAGAATCCAGCCCTGGGAGCAGTGCTGTCTGCGCTTACCTGTACTTTCGGTTCTCAATCCGTACTGCGGATGGTCCGCACGGCGAGCCGTTGGTCATGCGCAGTACAGGTCTTTTTTCTTTCAAACTTTTGCTTTTCCTGCGACCTTTCCGCAGATCAGACGGCTGCCATTGACTTTGATCGAAGCTGTCCACAGTGAATCCGCAAAAAAAATTAAGCATGCTGCGACTTTTTCTCCACTTGCGGAAACCGCAACTGGTTTCAACTAGTGTGCAAAAAGAATCGATTTCCCATAGCATGCTATTGGCGCTATTTGCTGCGGATCCGCGGTGCGGACGCCTGCTGCAGGTTCTGCAGCAAATGTCCATCCGTGGGCAGGAGCCCTAGGGTAGAGCCCCTCTGATTGCTGACGTCAGTAAGGTAAAGCGCCTTGTATTGCCGACATCAGTAAGTTAAAGCCCCGCGGATTGCCGACGTCAGAAAGGTAGAGCTCCTCCGATTGCCGACGTCAGAAAGGTAGAGCTCCTCCGATTGCCGACGTCAGAAAGGTAGAGCTCCTCCGATTGCCGACGTCAGAAAGGTAGAGCTCCTCCGATTGCCGACGTCAGAAAGGTAGAGCTCCTCCGATTGCCGACGCCAGAAGGGTAGAGGCCCTGCGATTGCCGACGTCAGAAAGGTAGAGGCCCTGCGATTGCCGACGTCAGAAAGGTAGAGGCCCTGCGATTGCCGACGTCAGAAAGGTAGAGGCCCTGCGATTGCCGACGTCAGAAAGGTAGAGGCCCTGCGATTGCCGACGTCAGAAAGGTAGAGGCCCTGCGATTGCCGACGTCAGAAAGGTAGAGGCCCTGCGATTGCCGACGTCAGTAAGGTAGAGGCCCTGCGATTGCCGACGTCAGTAAGGTAGAGGCCCTGCGATTGCCGACGTCAGTAAGGTAGAGGCCCTGCGATTGCCGACGTCAGTAAGGTAGAGGCCCTGCGATTGCCGACGTCAGTAAGGTAGAGGCCCTGCGATTGCCGACGTCAGTAAGGTAGAGGCCCTGCGATTGCCGACGTCAGTAAGGTAGAGGCCCTGCGATTGCCGACGTCAGTAAGGTAGAGGCCCTGCGATTGCCGACGTCAGTAAGGTAGAGGCCCTGCGATTGCCGACGTCAGTAAGGTAGAGGCCCTGCGATTGCCGACGTCAGTAAGGTAGAGGCCCTGCGATTGCCGACGTCAGTAAGGTAGAGGCCCTGCGATTGCCGACGTCAGTAAGGTAGAGGCCCTCCGATTGCCGACGTCAGTAAGGTAGAGGCCCTGCGATTGCCGACGTCAGTAAGGTAGAGGCCCTCCGATTGCCGACGTCAGTAAGGTAGAGGCCCTCCGATTGCCGACGTCAGTAAGGTAGAGGCCCTCCGATTGCCGACGTCAGTAAGGTAGAGGCCCTCCGATTGCCGACGTCAGTAAGGTAGAGGCCCTCCGATTGCCGACGTCAGTAAGTTGGAGCCTCTCTGATTGCTGACGTCAGTAAACTAGAGTCCCTATTGGCATTGGGCGTTACATAAGACCAGTCTGAGACTCCAGGAATATGGAGTGTTACTTCCAAACCAAACATAATTTGGGAATGGTATAATAGTTTAGAGTGCCGTGGAGTGAAGAACAGGGGCTGACCTCACCAACACTGAGGTGTCATCTCCAGATTAGCCCAAACCCCTATGAATTCATGAGGCTGGGCTCACATGAGTGTAATTCGCTGTGTGTCGCTCGCAAGAGACGTGCGCATGCCGCTAATTGCCATGCATCTGCCATGTATGCGTGCGTAATCCGCTCCAAGATAGAACAAGCTGCAATTTTTCTTGCGCATGTATTTCACGCACTTCATGTGAGCAGCAAAATGGTAGAGTATTACATGCGCAAATTTCACACGCGTAACATTCTGTGACCATACGCTCATGTGAGCCCACCCTAATTCCCAACAGCTAGAAGTGCTAGCTATTTACCTTATTTTTGGACTGTAGAGAACTATTGGCTCCACACAGGGGTAGATCCGGGTAAGAGAAAAAGAGACTGGAGACCTTCCAGAAACTTCTACATAGCTGCGGCTCCAAATAAAAACCTCCAGGTTTCACAAAATCTCCTTTTTTATATAAGTGTTAGGCCCAATGTCCACCGACGGATCTGATTTGCGAAATCGGCGCAGGTCACCCATGCGGAAGAGCAAATCAAGCTGCCCATAGGGATACATGGCGTCCGCACGTGAATTAAAGCATGCGGATTTGTTTTGCGGTCCTTTTGGTCCAGGAAACAAAATCGCAGCATGCTCCATTTTAGTGCGGTTCCCACACGGATGGCTTCCATTGAAGTCACTGGAAGCTGTCCGATCCGCAGCCCGTCCGCAACTCAATTGCCGTGAATTCTGCGAGAAAGGAGTTTGAAAAAAAAACAAAAAAACTCCACTGCGCACATGTGACGGCCCATCGGCCGGTACTTCCGCAGTGAGGAAAATAGAAGACCTGGACGGGTAGGCAGTGTCGGATACCGCTGTGGGCTTCCACATGCGGAATCCGATCCACCCGTGGACATGAGGCCTAAGTAAAATAAAGTAAGAAAAGCAAAAGAATTTTTAATCCACATTGGATACTTTGAAAAAATTATTAACGGACCGCTGAGCAAGCTATAATGATAGTGGAAACGCGTTGGTCCAATAATTCGCATCTTCAATAAGCATTGCCCACTGTCCGTGTTAGGCCGGCTGCACACGAACCGGTCGGAGCCCACAGCAGAATCTAACCCTATGACCGGCCGACGTCCTCTTGTACCTGTAAAAATCTGTATTGCAGATGGATCCGGCGGCTGGCTGTCGGACATGCGCAGTACAGATTGTTTTCTCGAATCACTGGCTTTCCTGCGCCGTCACTAGGCGATGATGTGGGTACCCGCAGCCAATCCGGAATGGATAGGCTGGATGTTGGACAGCTTCTATTAACTTCAATGGAAACCGTCCATCCAGAACACGGCCAAAAACAGAACATGCTGCGATTTGATTTCGTGTGAGCGGACATGCGAATGTTCTATTTCTGTTAATGGATGCGGAATGCCACAGATTGTCCTGCATCGGTGACGACCGCGGGTTCCGCAACTCAAATCCGGTCGTGTGCAGCTGGCCTTATGTACAATACGTCCAGAGTAATACCTGTAGCTGGGATGAGCAGTGTGCACAGGCTGCATGCAGTATATGGAGTGGCACACCCACAGTAAGGGTCCTCCTACACGAGACGATTCTCGTGTGAACGGGCGAGTGACGTCACCGCTGACTCATTTGTACAAGCAGATGCATTTTTGATTTGTTCAAATGAGAATCAATCATTCTTAAACATTCCCTATATAAGCGAATGAGACGAATGAATGATTGCTGGATAAACCGGACAATAAGTGAAAGAGCAAACAACGATTTTTATGCTGGCATAAAATGAATGGTGAACAAAATGTGAACGATTATCGTTCGTCATTCAGTCATTGGCTCGTGTTTAGACCGAACGATTACCACTCACGTTCACTCATTTGAATGATTTTTTTTTTTTTACAATATTGTTGAATCTAAAAGCACTTTAACACACTTAGGGCTCATTCACACGGGCGTTTTAACACCTGTTCAGACGGCTGAGTGCAGCGCTTATACGCCGCACCCAGAATACTGCAAGGAAGGGGAAGACAGTTTAGCTCTGCTAAACTGCCTCCCCCTCTCCGCCCCCTCGCCGCATGTCCGCAAGGGGAGGGGGCGGGAGCTTAGCACACTAGCTCCCACTGCATCCCGCCCCCTCCCGTTGCAGATAGCTGGCAAGAGCAGAAAGAGGAAGGAAGGATGTCGGAGGTTAGGTGAGATGCTGCTAAACTCCCTCCCACCTCCCTTCTCCGGCAGCACCCAAGGAGTCTATGGGACCAGCCGGAAAAGATATCTCCAGAATTATCTTTCCCCGCTGGAATGCGCACCGTGCTATCTTTGCAGACCGGCTGTTTTTATGCAAAGGCAAATCGCCCATCTGCATTTGAAACCAATGCCCCAGATGGGTGGCGTATATTGTCCAGCCATGAAAATGTGGCTGATAGGCTTCATTCACATGGGTATAGGGATTTTCGGCTGGCCGTGTCATGGCCACAGCGCACCGTAAATCGCGTAAACGAGAGGCAGCCATGACCAAATCATGGCTGCAACTCCCATTTTAACGCTTGTTCAGACGGCTGAGTGTGGCGATTATACGCTGCACCAGGAATACTGTCGGGCGAGGGGGGGTGGGGGAGACAGTTTAGCTCTGCCAAACTGACTCACCATCTCTGTCTGTAAGTAAGAGAGGGGGCGGGAGATAGTGTGCTAAACTCTCACCCCCTCTCCACCCCTTGTCGGCTGTCTGCAATGGTAGGGGGCAGGACACGACAGGAGCTTGGCACTCTAGCTCCCGCCCTGTCCTGCCCCCTCCCATTGCAGACAGCCGACAAGGAGCGAAGAGGGAAGGGAGTGGGAGTCTAGCACACTAGCTCCCGGCCTGTTGTGCCCCCTCCCATTACAGACAGCCAGCAAGGGGCGGAGAGAAGGGGTGGGAGTTTAGCAGACACGCGCCATATTATAGGAGCCGTCGCCGTATTCTGAAGTCAAAGGAAGCTGCCTGATCCATGGCCCAGATATTGTGGACGGGCCACGGATTCTGTGGGAAAGCAGGAGTTTAAAAAAAAAAAACAAACAAAAAAAAAACACCCTCTTCCACACACATCTGCAGTACAGAAACAATAATTCCCGAACAGGTAAGCAGGGTCAGATTCCCCTGTGGGCTCCCACATGCAGACTCCGACCTGCCCGTGGACATGAGGCTTTAGATGATTTCACGCTTCCCCAGGCTACACTCTCTCCAGGCCTGTACTAGACTGATTAACCTTGCCCACTCCCTCTCTTATACCCGCTCTCTCACCCAATCCTGAGCTAGGAGAAAGCTAACTATCCAATCCTTGAGCTAGCTAGGGGTGATTGACAGGCATAGAAGGTGGTTAGGAGGAATTCTGCAAAGTCATGCAGAGTTAGGTTGTAGCAGTATTTCCCAAATTCCAGTCCTCAGGGACTCCCCACAGGTCATGTTTTCTGGATAACCTATAGTAAGAACACCGGTGGTAATGTCTGAAGTGCCGACAATAATTACATCACCTGTGCAATACTGAGGAAAACCAGAAAACATGACCTGCGGTGATCCATGAGGACTGGAGTTTGGGAAACACTGGGTTGTCGGAACACTTTCAATTAAATCTATCATTGACCATTTAAAGGCCCATACACACAATAAAAATGGAAGAAGAACAATAACATCATAACATTTCACACTGATCACACATCACCTTAGGGCCTGATAGCTGAAACAGAGAGTGCGGGAGTACCCAACTCTGGGGTACTACATATTATCATAGCGATCATATGATCATGGGTTCAAGTCCCCTAAACGGACATAAAAAATGGGTAAAAATAAATAAATAAAAATAGAGGGGGAAAAAAAGGTGGAAAAAATTAACAATAAAAAGACCCACCTTTTTGCCTACTTTCATCCCTTAAAAACTCTGCATCCTGTAACACCCTTTACAATGAATTAAGTACACTGTTTATTCTGCACGGAGAAAAAAAAAATTAAAAAAACAGAGAAAATGTTTATTTTGTTCATTTCACCTCCCACAAAAAAGCTGTATGTACCCCAAAATGGTACTAATAAAAAGTACAGCTCATCATGCAAAAAACAAGCCCTCATAGAGCTCAGTCAATGAAAAAATAAAAAAAGTTATGCAGAGATGCTAAGAAAGAAAAAAAAAGAGAAGAATTTCTAAAAATAATAAAATAAAAAGATAAAAAAGGGGGATTATAAAAAAAGATAGGATTTTATTATACAAAGGTAAAAAAAAAAAAACTAAAGAAAATACATATATACATAATTTTGGTTTTGTCGTAACTCTACCAACTCATGGATTACCTCTTTATATTTATTTAGGGCCCTTTTGCATGTAACAATTAGTGTTAAAAAAAGAAATCACTAGATTGTGCAAATTTGAAGAATAATCATTTAGTGTAAACACAGTCAACGATGAACAATAATTAATTCACTGATCGATCGTTGAGCATTTTACGCAGACATAAAAATCATTGTTCCGGCATTCACAGGTCGTTACATGTAAACAGCGATTGTTCAGCCACTCTCACGCGCTTGTACAGACTCCTGAACCACCAACGACCGACTATAGCCCATTACCTGCGTGTGGAAACGGATTGCATTTTAAAGCAAATTACTCATCACCCCCTTGTTGGAATGATTTCTCACTCCATGTAAAAGGACCCTTCCTGAAAAAGCCTGAAATGCATCAGTTGAACCTGCTTATTCATCTCTGACAAAGTTTGGCAGATTTTTTTTTACGTTCGAGAAAAATGATAAAATATTTGCAAAGTGATATTTAACAAAAAAGATAAAAAGAAAAAAAATTCATTCATCGGCCTAAAAAACTTTACTGCCCAAATCAGAAATGTTTTGTGCAGAATTTTTTAACTCCTTAACATTTTGCTAGAATTAGGGAAGGAGACGGGGCAACCATCAAATTACTAACGACCACCTGTCCGTCCGTGAGTTAGTGGGTTTGTGAGTGATATACATGCTCCACCCCATATCTCATAATGGTAACATCATCAAGGTCCTTCATCCCCAGTGGGGAAGTTATATGCTCTGCCCCTGATGACGACAGTGACATTATCACAGGTCCTGCATGCACACAGCTGCTGTCCGGCTAGGTGTTATTAGTATTCCATAGCAACTGAAGCTCTAGGGGGTTTGTAGCCTGCCCATAATCTGCACAAGGATGCAGGACCTTTGATGACGTCACTGTCATGTGATCAGGGGGCGGGACATGTAAGTCGTTCACTCGGGATGAGCATCAGTCATGTGATCAGGGGTGGAGCATGATGTTAGTGAGATGACTGGTTCAAAGCTTTCTCTACAGAACAGAAAGTGGCAGTAGAGTAGTAGGTTCTGTGGTCTGTGTGAAAAATGCAGAAGTTTAAGATTTAGTTTTTTATATATAGATTGTGACTGAAAATTAAAAAAGCAAAAGAAACAAAAAAACATCAAAAATTATTTAATAAAAAAGTTTAACTCAAAAATGTGATTTAGAACATTTTTTGATGACAAATTCCCTTTACGTCTTGTGAACTATATTTCCCGTTTAGGTACTTTCTACATTGCAAAATAGACGAAGAGCAAAAAGAAATTGCAGAAAATTCTAGAAAGGCAACTCAAAAGATCTTGTTTGACGCGTGGAACAAGGGGCTCATTGTAGATGATGGACTACTGATACGTCTACAGCAAGCCATGGAAACAGTCCCCTTAATCACCACATCGCTCCTAGCAGACCTAATGAAGAAACTGGACATGGTGACATTTAAATGTGATAATAAGCCAAAAAATGAAGTTCTCAACGCCTACCCAGGAGACCCGGAGAAGAGTGTCATGTATCTCTGCCCCTTCTTCTGGAAACAAAGCGACCAGCTATGGCCTGGATCTCGCTTTGGATCATTGATTCTCTGTGCATCACAAATGTTGGGCTATAGTCATATCCTTGAGACAAGTAGCCCTAAAGATCCCACCGGGCAGCAGAAATGGGATCCAATGACGGCCGATGACATTTGTGCTGCATTTGAGCATTGGATGGTGCATCGGGAACCCTACGTGGAGGGTTCCTACTCCTGCTGTGGAGAGGAAAACAAGTACTCTGTGTGCCGGGAATCTTTAATGGGGTTACAGTTAAGGGAAAGGTTACCCGAGGTGCAAGGGCTAAAGGCTCATGGGCCCAGGTCAGAGGTGTAACTTGAAGCTCCTGGGCCCCAATGCAAAACCTTTAACAGGGCCCCCAACTATAATGCTTTATTCATAGTACTGGGCTTCCTATTTGGAGAAGAGCGGCCTTATGGGCTGCCTTAGGCTCCAGTTGCCCGGGTGCAACCGCATCTCCTACAGTTATGCCAGTGGCCCGGGTGCAAAAGTTCATCTTGGGCACCCTCAACTTCTCTTAATGGCTGCAGCCCTTAGAACTTTTAAAGTGGGTAAAATGGAAAAGAACAACAGAGACTTTGTTTTTCACATAGGATACCTTTTAATGGCTAACAAAAATTCATGATGTTATAGCGAGCTTTCGAACCTACGCAGAGTTTGAAAGCTGGCTAGAACATGATGTATTTTTGTTAGCCATTAAAAGGTATCCTGTCTACAAGATGACTTGGTTTCTCTTACTGAGAACAAGTGCAGTAAAAATGACATGTTCACTTTATTCTGCAATCCAGTACAATTACAGCAATATCATCAAATTTATAGATTTTTTTTATGGCTTACTACTTCTAAAAACATTATTTTAAAAAATACCTTGTCGCCATATTCTGAGGCCTATATCATTTATATTTTTTGCACCAATTGGGCAGTGAGAGGACTTTTTCCTTTTGCAGTGCAGGCTGTAGTTAATAATAATCGTTATTTCTTTAGCGCCAACTTATTCCACAGCGCTTTCAAGCAGTGAGAACGCAGACAAAAACACTAGATTACATGTGGTATACAATCAGTTTGAAACAAAGGTGTGGGGGTGATACAGGAGGTACATGGTGGGGGGGGGGGGGGAGAGATAAGGCACCGGGGAACACAAGCAGTACGGGAATTACATGTGGAAATCAGTTATTAGGAAGCAAACTGGGTGGGGGCAGTAAGGAGGTGCAGGGTTGGTGGTCATATGCAATAAGCAGGGTGGAAGGTGTGGGGAGCCATGGGAAGGTGCAGGGGGACAGGGTCAGTAGATTTTGTATACCTCCCTGAAGAGGCGCGTTTTTAGGGCCTGTCTGAAATTTTGTGCATCGGGGATCGTCTGGATGCCTTGGGGTAGAGCGTTCCAGAGGATGGGTGCTGCTCTGGTGAAGTCCGTTATAGAGGGGCATTTAGTCTGAATGTGTTAGCGGATTGGAGTGAGCAGGCTGGGTGGTGTAAGGTCAGGAGGGAGGCGATGTATGGTGGCGCAGCGCCATGCAAATCTTTGTGGATGTGGTAATGAGTTTAAATTTAGTTCTGCAGTGGATGGGAAGCCAATGCAGCGACTGGCATAGTGCAGAGGCGTCTGAATAACGACTGGATAGAAAAATTAGTCTTGCGGCCGTGTTTGGTATGGATTAGAGAGGGGAGAGTCTGCTGCGGGGAAGGCCAATGAGTAGCGAGTTACAGTAATCGAGTCAGGAGTGGATGAGGGTGACCACAAGTGTCTTTAGCTTGTCCGTGGTAAGGAACTGATGGATTTTAGCAATATTCTTGAGCTGCAGGTGGCATGTTCGGGCCGGAAATTGGATGTGGGGGGTAAAGGAGAAGTCAGAGTCCAGGGTGACCCCAAATGTAGTTTTATTGGCACCATTACAGAGTACATATTTTTGATCACTTTTTATTCCATTGTTTTTGGGAGACAGGGTGCCCAAAACACCACAATTCTGGTATTTATAGTTTTCTTTTTTCACTTAATGTAAAGTAAAGGCTGTGGTGAAGGCCCACATGACATGGTTTACAGAGAGTGGGAAAATAAGAGTTAATAGGAGGAGGAAAAAGGGCGGGGAAAGGCAGTTAAGAAGGAGAAAATCTAGGAAGACCCACCCTCCCGCCCTTATGTTGTTTATTAAATAGGGAGGTTGACAGTATAAAAATGCAGGGAAAGGAATATGTTGGCCATTTTAATATACTATGACAGCAGGTTGGCGGGTGGGGTGGTTCTTGGAGTCGTTTCTAAAATTGGTTGGGGGGGGGGGGGGTGGAGTAAGGGTGGGGATAGCCCACCTTCCTCCCCTGATTAGAAGGAGTGTGGAGGGGTCTGGCGCTTTGTGGCTCTGAGATGGATGAGTCCCTCACAGTTGGTGGATGTTATTAGTTAGCCTTACTTATAAGGGATAGTGAGGTCTCTAAGCCTGTGGAGAGTGGTTGAAGGTAAATGGGATATTTACCTTTAAAGTTGTGACGCCAGATTTTGGGGCTCTAAGGACCTCTCCTTGTAGGTGGCATTTTAATGATTTTCTCGTTAAAAGAATTATATATGTTAAATATGGTGTGTAATAAAAGTGGCCAAAATCATCCGGAGAAATAGTTGTTTGTGTTTTATTTAAGGACAAAGGTAATGGGTTGGAAAAGGGGTGTAAGGGGGAAGAGTTTACGGGTCATCAGCAGGAAACAACTCTGGAATACCCAGGTCATGGTGTTCACTGTGGAGGATTAATAATGCAGTCTTTTTATTAGCTCAGACTTTTAAGGACATTGCAGTAGCAATTATGGTCATTTTTTATTGTTTAGAATTTTAATGGGAAAGGGAATTTTTAAAAATACTTATTATTATTAGTTACCTGTTATTAATTTGACCTCTCTGTATATTTACCTCCCCCTCGGTGTGCGTATGCCGAGGAGAACCCACCTCACCCCTGTGTGCGTATACCGAGGAGAACCCACCTCACCCCTGTGTGCGTATACCGAGGAGAACCCACCTCACCCCTGTGTGCGTATACCGAGGAGAACCCACCTCACCCCTGTGTGCGTATACCGAGGAGAACCCACCTCACCCCTGTGTGCGTATACCGAGGAGAACCCACCTCACCTCTGTGTGCGTATACCGAGGAGAATCCACCTCACCTCTATGCGTATATACTGAGGAGAATCCACCTCACCTCTATGCGTATATACTGAGGAGAATCCACCTTACCTCTGTGCGTATATACTGAGGAGAATCCACCTCACCTCTATGTGTATATACTGAGGAGAATCCACCTCACCTCTGTGTGTCTATACTGAAAGGCTGTAAAGTACATGAGGAAGGCGCCATGGACTGCAGGGATGGAGCATCCCTTTAAAAGGTATGAAGGGGCTGCAACCTCCAATCTGGGGGCAAATTTGAATAAAAGGGGTGTTACCTTTAAAGGGGTTGTCCCGCGCCGAAACAGGTTTTTTTTTTTTTTTAACCCCCCCCCCCCCCCCCCCCCCCCCCCGTTCGGCGCGAGACAACCCCGATGCAGGGGTTAAAAAAAAACAAACGGAGAGTGCTTACCTGAATCCCGGCGGTCCGGCGTCTTCATACTTACCTGCTGAAGATGGAGGGAGCAGGACCCCGGCGGCCGTGGACCGCAGCTCTTCTGTGCGGTCCATTGCCGATTCCAGCCTCCTGATTGGATGGAATCGGCACGTGACGGGGCGGAGCTACAACGGAGCCGGCATTCTGCACGAGCGGCCCCATTGAAGACAGGAGAAGACCCGGACTGCGCAAGCGCGGCTAATTTGGCCATCGGAGGCCGAAAATTAGTCGGCACCATGGAGACGAGGACGCCAGCAACGGAGCAGGTAAGTATAAAACTTTTGATAACTTCTGTATGGCTCATAATTAATGCACAATGTACATTACAAAGTGCATTAATATGGCCATACAGAAGTGTATAGACCCACTTGCTGCCGCGGGACAACCCCTTTAAGGGTAAAAAGGGAGGAGAGTGAGAGAGGTGGCACATTCTGCACAGGGACATCAGTACATGCAGTCTGAGGAGAATCTAACGCTCCTCTATGTGTATACATATTTTTATTCCTCGGTTCCTCTGAAGTAACCATGACTTCATTAAATTTTCAGTGCAAACAGGTAAACACCTGTAACAGATTAACTCAGATACATTCTCCTCAGTATATACACACAGAGGTGAGTTATATTCTTCCCAGGCGAAGCCGGGCATACCAGCTAGTTTATTATATAGGTCGTCATGAATATGATGATACCTAATGTGCGATTTTAAAAATATATATATTTTTTTTTTTTTAAACACAGACAGGGCAAAGTACGCAAAAAGCGATCATAGGCCTTATATTTAAAGCCCTTCCCTGAAATCAATCGCTGGCAGCAGAATCCTCTACCGCAGCTGACATGTGTGACAGCTGCAGTTGAGAATTGAAGAATTCCTCTGCTGCATCTGCCACAAATGTGGTAGATGTAGCAGCAGGGAATTATTTTACTAGTGGGGATGAAGGAAACATCTACCGCATGCAGATGTGTTCTTCATCCCGGTGGGAGACACAGCAGCGGACGACAGGTAAGTAATTTTTTTTTTTTTTTTTTAAACACTAAAATGTTTCTTTTTTTAGGGAAGAGCTTATATGTAAAGCCCTTGACTGAAAAACAATTCAGGGGTGCCAGCAGACCGTTGTCTTCAATGTAGCCGCCAGCAGCAGCAGCAGCTCCATTGAAAACAATGCGTGCATGTCCTATCTTTGCAGGCACACGCCTATAAAGCACGGACATGTGAACACACCATAGGGAATGTATTGTTGCGAATAGAAGTGTGTTTTTTGTGTGTGCGTTTGTGCGCACCAAAACACACTCGTGTGAACGCACCCTTAGGCCTATTTGCACCGTGTTTTGGTGCATTCAGCGTTACGTATTTGCATGTGCAACTGCGTTTTAACTGTAATCTATGCTTGCACAAATAATGCGCAAAAAAAGCCCACCGCCCCGTACATTGAAATGGCTACTTAGCCTAATTTGTTTCATATGTTCTATACAGAGGATCAAAGAGTTCTCCCATTGCTTATAATGGGGCCGGCAGCAGCATTGAAAGCAATAGGCAATATTGCAGGAAGGTGGAACATGCTAATTAGCCTAATTAGTTCCCTATGGTCTATTTCTAATGCGCAGGAAAATAGAACACGCTGCACATTTTTGCGGGACAGAATTTCTTATGAAAAATACGCGCTTGTAAACGAACCCATTTAAATCAATGGGTTCTGTTCGCTATGTTTTGCGTATGCCAAAATGGTTGTGTGAATCTGGCCTTACCTACATTTTTACTGGTGGTTTAGGCGCTGGCACTTTATTAGTATTTTCGTCTTTGCTGGGATGGAATTAACTCTCCCTGTACCGACTTCCTTCTGAGATTATGCTTACACACGTCAGCCATTGTGAACAGAGCTGCAGTATAAAGCATGGAGGACGGAAAGAATATTAATCTGAGTCTATGATAAGACATGCATGGATTTCAGAGCACATCAGACAATGCAGCTGAACTGGAGCCACTTTAACTACTTCCCAATGAAGCAGAGATAATAAGACGTCTTAGCTCGGAGTTTATGCTATTGAGCCAAAATAACTGAAATAAGAGCTGAAATGATAAATCTGCACCGACTCCGTCACAGCCGGCCGCTAATAGGCATCAGATACAGATAATCCGGGCGGATTGGGCTAAATCAGTTCATTTACAGATGAAAAGATTTACTGGAACGTCCTTGCCTGGAAGGGACATGCAGATGTCCGATAATCAGCGGCAGAAGATCGCTACATCATATCTACAGGGATCTACAAAAATATGGAAACACCGAGATGCATGCCTTCAATTACATGGGGATATAAATCATGCTTCAAGAAGACATGTAGAGAGCGATTTTAAGTGGAGGTAATATGACAGATGTTGCCAGGCAGAAGTGAACATCTGTCCGAGCAGCAAGGTTCCAATGGTCAGGGGTTTGAGCCACTCAACTGCTGTTACCAGCTGGCTCCCAAAACTGCCCAGAGCAGGGCAAGAGGTGAAGTAAACACAAATTTGGCCGGAAAGCACTCAGACAAGCAGGTGTCAAAAGGGCAGCTAATGATTAATATCCCATGCATTTCGTATGATGTTTCCATATTTTTGTCCGCCCCCTGAATATATATATTATATATACACACGCAAATGAAAAGGAATTTATAGTGCTAACACTCAAGGTGTAATCAACGCCATCCATTTCTGATTATTAGGGATCTAACTCTCCTAGGAACAGGTTAACACATCAGTCCCATAACACTACTTTATAGGCTGCAGGCAACAGTTACACGAGGGGTGATGGGTGGGCAGTGGAGGGTGCGGGGAGGTTTGCAGATTTTTTTTTTTGATTTTTTTTAGAGTTAAAAAAAAAAAAAAAAAGACATAAAAATGTCGTACTATGCATCAGGCTTCAAGTTTCAGACCCCTAGAGTCAGTTTAGGATTGGCTACTAGTTTCAGACTTCCTTCATATGGATGTGAGGCCTGTATGTCCAGGACTCTGCTGCCTTCACCAGTTCTCATGTACCAGCATAGCTTCATTCCTGGGCCGATTTCCCCTACCGCCCATTAGGGATCTTCCGTCCCTTGTGCTGAAGACAGAGCTGCCCCCCGCCATGTACATTGTTCTTCTTCGTTCCTGTTATCTCCAGGGCTAGTGGCTTACGAGCATTTCAAAAAAAAAAAAGTCCACGGACGATCTTGCATTGCGTTACTTGCGGCGATAATCCGGCCGCAGCCCCCTGTTCACGAGCGGAAAAATAATAGCGATTCTTCACTCGCGGCGACTCAAATCGCATGTGGACATCAGGAAGAAGGATTGTCCAGAGAAGAAAAGGTTAGCGCTGTCATGAGTCCCGTGTCATGCCGACAGTAAAGCATCCTGGGACCAGTCATGTGTGGAGCTACTCTCCATCCAGGGGAGCGGGCTCAGTCAGACTAAGAACATGGCCATGAATAAAGAATAGGAGCCAAACTTCTTCCAAGAGCAACTTCTCCAAACCATCCAGGAGCAAGCTGGTGATGAACAACGGGGCACCATGTTACATGGCAAAAGTGATAACTGGGTGAACAAGATAGTGACATTTTGGCTCCATGGCCAGGAAACTCTCCAGATCTCAATCCCACTGAGAACCTGTGATTAATCCGCAAAAAGCAGGCAGACAAAAACAGATTGTGATAAATTACCAAAATACTGATTAGGCAAAGACGGTTAGTCAGTCAGGATTTGGCCCAGAATCTTATATCCAGCATGCCAGTATTGAAAACGAAGGGTTAATATTGTAAATATTGAGTCTTTGCCTAAATTTAAAGTATTTGTCAATAAAAAGGTTAAAAACTTCTGAAAGGTTTTTAACTGAACTTCTGGCTAAGGCCAGCTGCACAGAAACGAGTCGGATACTGCATTCAGGACCCCACAGCAGAATCCGGCTCTGACCCCTGGTTGGCGACCCCTGCATACCTTCTTTCTGTATTGCGCATGACTGCTCGCCATCGGACTGTGGGTCGGCCGGCCTCCATTAACTACAATAGAAGCCCTCCGAGCGGATTCCGCACAGAAATAGAACATGCTGCAAGGCGCAGAATCCCACGCATTGTCTGTGTGGGTCATGATCACGGATTTTACAATTAGTAGAGCGAACCAGCACAGCCCGGAGCAGAGTGTGTTGAGAGCTAGCAGTACAGTCAGCTGAGTGAAGGCGCTGCGCAGACTCTACAGCAGCAAAATGGTAGGAAATGAGCAAACCTCATTTAGAAAGTTGCAGGATTCTGCAGTAAAGAAGCAAACATTCACTATTCCAATGAAAAGGGGTCCATTTTTTATCCTTACATTATAAATCTACATAAAGTACTAAGTAACTTAGTAATATTGTGCAAGTTCCATTTCACAATGTCCTACTGAACTCACATTCAAAGCAACTATTGGCACAGTCATCTAATCAGGAAAGCTGAAGAATTGAGTGTAGAGTGCCTATATGCATATCAACAACAGTCAGCCAGATGGCCATTCTTCCCACAGCAGGATCCTGCATACACATGAACACAGTTCGGGCGTTTAGGGAGGTAAGCTGCAGCTGGACAGCGGCTTATCTCCTGGTGAACAAAAAGATCAGGACTTGAAATTCACACCCCTGATCCTCTCCACACGCTACATCATCTGTCGGCGGAAAGTTGAGCAGCGGCCATACGCATTATAGTCATCCAGCTCCACTGTAATTGGTCGATTTGAATGACTAAACTGTGTATGGGGGGCCTTTAGTTTGGAATACAAATGTACGCCCTGCCAATATACAGCGACATGTTAGTATCACAACTGGTGCATGTAAACAGTCTAGATACAGAGTATAAGGGCTCATGCCCACGGGTGGTTTTACCGCCATGGGAGACGGCTATTGCCACGTATGGCAGCGCTTGTGCACTTACAAACACGGTCGTGCGACTTTTTCTTCTCCAATTGCCTGCTCTGACTAATGGCGATGTTGCATATGGACAACATAGAATACGCTACCCATAAGAGCAATGGGGCTGTACGAGCGCAATATGCGGTGAAATAGAGCATGCAGCAAGCTTTTTCATACGCAAATGTGAATGGGTCAATGAAAATCCATGCGCCTTCACTGACTATTCACCACGTACTACGCGGGCGTGCAATCACCAATGAGCCCTTATAATCACGTTACAGCAGGCCACTGCAAGTTAAACCACACCTTATCAGACAGCCCAGATCTGCCGCACATGCACTTAGCTGGAAATCCCACTAATCAGCGCTGGCATCTGGCTGGTGAACCACTTGTACTTCTGAAGTACCGACTGACTCTCACGTAGCACCTCTCTGCAGTACTACACGGCCCGGACATCAGTGGGGGGGGCTCAATGGCATTTTCTGGTACACGATGTGCGGACCCTGAGGACGTCGCAGCCCTCCACATTCCAACAGCTCTGACTGTTCCAGATAAGGAAAGTTCACAATAAAATATTATATATATAAAATATTAGTGGTTGGCTTTATTTGCTCCGATCATCATTTAGAATTGCATTTGGTGACATTTTGGACCGCA
This sequence comes from Eleutherodactylus coqui, assembly GCF_035609145.1. Classification (NCBI taxonomy): domain Eukaryota; kingdom Metazoa; phylum Chordata; class Amphibia; order Anura; family Eleutherodactylidae; genus Eleutherodactylus; species Eleutherodactylus coqui. The sequence goes on from NC_089844.1 coordinate 38,971,629, forward strand.
ATCCCCAGTTTCCCATGGAGTTATGGTGTCAAGCATACAATAGTAATCCAGGAACCAATACAGGAGCTTGAGGGACCACTTAAAGCGGCAACCTGCAGCATAATTCTGTCCTGTGTGAAAGGTCCCTTCGTGTCCATTGGTAGTCTAAGACACTACATGCTGCTCTGACCGGCCAGCAACACTAAAAAGGTGCCCCACTGCACAGGTTCGTGTGATATAAGGGGGCATGCGTAGTGCACACACAGCCACACGTCGTCTTTGCTGGCAGAGCACATGGTTGGAGACCCGCAGTGTTTTACGTATATGCCCGTGGGCATGAGCCCTAATGTACAGTGTGCATCAGATAGTCAGAGACACTGGTGCAGCCTTCTTTGTGGCCCAGGGGGTCTTGAAAGGGGTTTGCCAGGGAAATACTGTTGATAACCTATCCTCAGTGTAGGCCATCAAACTGTTGATCAGCCAGGGTCTGTCGCTCGGGACCCTAACTGATCAGCTGAGTGGGCGTATGCTGTCAGCGCCGCAAATACACAGGTCGTCACGGGAGCCTCTGCGCCGACCTCTGTGCAGTGGCCGGCTCTTGTAACTGCAGGCACGGCTTTCATCTAAATCAACGCCTGCAGTTACAAGCGCCGGCCACTGCACAGAGTCGGAGGCTTCCCCTGACCTCAGTATTTTCAGCGCTGACAGCTTGCATCCCCTCAGCTGATCGGTCGGTGTGCCAAGCGACGAATCCCAGCTGATCAACGATTGATGACCTACCCCGATGATGGGTCATCAGTAGTATTTCCCTGGAAAGCCCCTTTAAGCGTCCCTTTCCCTTCCAAACCGAACAAATAAAAACCGCTTCAGATATTTGTTGCATTTTTATTAAAGTATATTTAAAATCATTGACAAAAACCCCAAATATTAAATAGATTTATAATATAAAATGATTGCTTTCGAGGAGGAGGAGCCTGTGCTGTCAAATAAAAGTTCATCTTCGGAATGATTGCTGCCCCGCGCCTCATCCGTCCCCAGTGTGAAGTCATTACAGCAAGTGTCAGATTAACCTCGTCACCATCAGGAGGAGGGAAATTACTGCAGCAGATGAGGAGCAACAGAAACTACTACAACACCACAAGTTCAAGTTCTGTGAAAACAGAGTCCGCCGTGCTCAGAAGGGAGACTCCGGCCAGGAGCGAGAGCCATCTGGATGAGCAGGGAGTACCGTGGACGGGCCGCAGTGGGGAACTTCCTTCACCATCGCTACAGCAAATATTAGGAATATCGCTTAGAATGTAAAACTGCTTTTTTTAAGGGGGAAAGGGGGGGGGGGGGGAGGGGGTCAGCTCTTAGTGTTATACAACAGTTTTAGGGGTATTGGTGAAATGCCAGCTAGTTCAGACCAAACAAAAAAAAAAAAAAAAAACACAACACTTTTTGCTGGTATGGAAAACCAGCTGAACTTTTAAAAAGTTTGTTCAGCACTAAAAGTTCAATCACCGTATAGTGAGGAATTGTGCAACTTTCTGACATACTCCGCTCCAATTCTGTTATTTGGAGCTCAGGGTTTGCAGCCAGTTACCAAGAGACTCAAAAGGAAATCCACAGCAGAAATCTGTGCATTTAAGTGCAGATTTGCACTGAGGTGCCATGGGTCCACATTTAATGGGGCTATTCTACTTACGGTTGATGCGGATTTCAAATCCACGCGGCAGACTACCATTCGAATGACTGGAACACTTCTGTAGATGGACTGGATATAGAATCAGTATGGATTCTATGTCAAATTCCATGACAACAGGGACTTATGCCGCCCAATAACTGGGCAAGAACGAATGATCAGCCCATGAAGCAGAAAAAAAAGGCTCATTTGTCAGCGAATCGTCTTGTTTATGCAGACATAAAATACTGACTGTTGGCTGCACGACTCCTGTGAAGCGAGGGTCGATGCAGACAACCAATGCCGCGCTGGAAGGATAACGATTTGCTTCATTGTAACCTTAACACCATTTATTTAACACTTTAAATCCTTGCTTTTTGAGGAGTTCTCATTAAACTTTCCATCACAGTAGCCGTATGAGGGTTGGGTTTTTTTTGTAGGATGAGATTTATTTTTAAAAGTGGCACCTAATGTATGGGAAAAAAAAAAAAACAAACAAAAAAACAACTTTTTTTTAGGCCTCATGTCCACGGGGAAAATCAGGCCCGCTCCAGATTCTCTATGGAGAATCTGCAGTGGGTCCCTCCTGCCCCGCGGACATGAGCGCTGAAAATAAGAATAAATAAGAATAAACTTACCTTCCACCCGCTCCGGATCCTTCCTTCGCCGCGGCGTCATCTTCTCTGCGTCGCGGCCGGATCTTCTTTCTGCAGCCCGGCGGATGCGCAGGATGACGTCGGTGACGTGCCCCGCGCATGCGCCGGCCCGAAGAAAAAAGATCCGGCCGCGACGGAGAGAAGATGGCGCCACGGCGAAGAGAAGAAACGGAGCGGGTGGGTAAATTCCGATTTTTGTCTCCCGCGGATCCGGACGGCTTCCATAGGCTTCAATAGAAGCCCGCGGGAGACCCGCACGAAAATGGAGCATGGTCCAGATTTTTTCATGCTCCATTTTTTTTTAAATCACTTTTATTGACCATCCGCGGGTATTTATCTACCCACGGGTGGTCAATGCATCCCTATGGGGTACGGATCTGCGGGCAGGAGAAGAGTTAAAATCTGCTGCGGATTTTAATTCTTCTTTTGCCCGTGGACATGAGGCCTTAAAGTATGTAGGGTGAAAAAAGAAAATGCACGCGTGTTGCTTTTGCAGTACTCATAGTGCAGTAAAAGGACGTTATCGTCATTCTGTGGTACAATTGTGATGACACTGGGGTACATTTTTTAGGTTTTACTATATATATATATATATATATATATATTATATATATATATATATATATAATAAAAACACCCCACACACGACTTGTCAGCACATGTTGAGCCCCTTGGCTTGTCTTTGCAGTGTGTGTGTGGGCTTGATTATCGAAGAGTGAGCTGCGGTTTTTATTGCTACTTTTTATTTCACTTTTATTGGGAGATGGGACGACAATAAACACCAACAATTGTGGCATTACGTACTTTTGTTTTACCGCATTCACCTTGTGAGATAAATAAGGCGCTACTTAGATAGTTCGGGTTTTGTTGGACATGGCAACACTAAATGTTCAACTTTTTTTTTTTTTTTCTGTTTTTTGGGAGCCCCAGTAACAGGGGAAACCATTTCCCTATAGTGACAGTAGTCACTGGAAGAGCTGATCAGGGTCTGTAAGACCCTGCAGCTTTGCTGTGCCAGGGAACGCCCGACGGTCACATGACTGCCGGGTCGATTAACAGAAGTAATACTTCCACTTTCTTTGCATTACATAGCGCTCATTGAGTGCGTCTTCAGAGGAGCGATGATCACTCAGTGAACGAAGAAGGTGCGCACCAGAGAGTACTGCAAATGGAGATGGGCGGCCAGAAGCAAACAGGCAGTTGCTCATAGATGGACTGCCTGTTTACTAGGGTGATCGTCATTTGATTTTATGCCTGCACAAACTGAATGACGAATGATAAGCGAACTATTTATCGATAAGTCAGTGTTTACACCGAACGATTGTATAGTTTTACACGATCCAGCGAGACAATGAATAATTGTTCCATGTAAAAGGGCCCTTATCTAAAACATGACAACGGCCAAACTTTTGGGAAAAAAAAAATAGCTACGAAACACAAAGTTTGTAAAATCACCCTTAAGTATGCAAATAGGAGATATTAAAAAGCCTCAGCAGCGCCACCTATTAGAAGGTACATGGACAAGGGTCAAGAACTCTAGAACATCTGTCTTCGGCTTATATTCCCAGTCATCTTACAAAGCCTGTTAGGTTAGACACTGACTTGTAGGAGAAGTACCTTCTAACAGGTGGCGCTGCTGAGGCATTGTAACATCTCCAATTTGCATACCAAATTTCCCAGAGGAGCACTGCATAACCTTTTAAGTCTCCTCAAGTAGTTAGAGCCTCCCTCCCGAGGCATCTACAGGAATCAAGATTTGGTCCTGCGGTGGAGTTTATAAAACTTCAATCAATCCTTGGCTTGTAAGTCCTTTCTGGAGTCATATCCACTTGTTGAGGCCGACCTGTGAACAAGGAGGATTGCAAAAGCTTAATACACAGTGCCTTGTGAATTCTTCATGGGGGATGGCTATGCAAAGTACAGAGAATTAACCACTTAGATACCGGCCAATATAAGGATGTAAGATGTTCTACATCCCTACTCCGTCTTAAGCTGCTGCAGCCGAGAGGTGTGACTTTTCTACCATTTCACATATCTGGATAGATGGAAGGCGAGCCTACAGCCACGAGTCCCATGACATCAACATCATCATCAGTAAACCTGTTATTGGTGTTGGTTAGGAGGTCCAAAGATGGCAACGGTCTGGTTTGGAGCTACACAATACACAGCACAGGGACCGGACAACATGAAAACCTAAAAATTTTGGAAGAGTTCAAAGTAAAAATCTTATAAAACCAGCGGTCCACAGAGATAAGTTAAAAAGGGTTCACAAAAACTTTGATTTTTTTGCTTTTTTTTTTTTTTAATTCAAGTGTCCTTTTTTCGGGAGTTTAGAAAAAAAAACAAAAAAAAAACAACATGGACGCACAACTAACGCATCCTTCAGTTTCTGAGCAAGTAGAAGCAGCAGTGATGGCAAAAGTCGGTGCGGAAAGCACAAAACCCGAGGCTGCAGAGGTCCATTATTGAAGGGGAAATGTCCCCTCACGTCCAACCATGTGTCAGTTTGTTCAAAGCCACAGACCTTGTAACAGAGGAAGTATGGGAGGTGCCGCTAAGGCTTTGTTCCTGGCACCTACAACAAGAGTTCTGGTATGGATAGAGCAGTCTGAGGGTCTTAAAGGCCCCATTACCACACGTGGTCTTAAGAGTGTGGTCAGGTGCTATTTCCCTGTTCCTGCTCGAACAACAGCATGGCCAACTGGGAGCGAGACCCTAGTCCTTCCAGATTGCTTTGCACACACCGGTGGTAAATTTCCTCGCTGAGGCGTGGGTTACAAGCTCTTGTGCGGTATGCCTGGAGGAGCGATGGCTCCACGGCTCGGAAGATATGAAGCCCCGAGTACCGAATAAACATCTCGTAGATGTCCAACATCTCCAATATTTCCTCATTCTCTTGAGCATCGGCCGCCATTTTCGTTCTGGCCGCCATGTAGTCTGCGTTATAGAAACAAGCTTCATCAAAAACATCCCTGTCGAAGCGGCCAGAGTCTCGTACGAGTTCTAGGATGCCTGAGGGAGACTGTTGCCCGTGCTCAGACACCTCGGGGTTATAACCTTGGAAGTGGATGGGGAAGAAGACCTGCCAGTTGTTGATGGTGTTCATTCGGCAGCGGTTGAGGAACTCCGTGCTGATGCGGCTGCCGACCCCTGCAAGGAAGAACAGAGTGTCTACAGGGTGCTTTTTAGAGATGATGTCCATGAGACGGATCTGAGAAGGAGCGTCGGTCTTCACGCTGATCCAAGGGATCTTGATGCCGCGGTACTTGCGCTCACACTCGGCAATTTGGCTCTTGACTTGGCTGAAGATGTCGTTTTGGCTGACCTGCTGAGCTTGGAAGGGGTCGTAGATGAAGAGCAGGGTGAGAAGAGAGTTTTCATTGCCTTGGATGTCTGCGAAGGACTGGAGGAAGCGTGCGGCATACTCCCTGTCCTGAGCGGTCAGGGGTAGGATGACGTTGATGCGGCTGGCTTCAGTAACATAGGGCATCGGGATGATCTCTACCTCACTGAGTGGACGGACCAGGTGGACCCTCTTTGTTATGGAGCGGCTGTGGCCTTTTTGAGTTACCAGCTCCAACTGGAGATCCAACGTGTATTCCATGCCTCGCGTTGCATCAAAACGTCGGTAGCCATTTAGAAGCTGCTGTTTGCGCACATGCAACACGGGCTGGTATTTACGGTTCAACTCATCGACAGCTGTGCTGATGACGTCGGACACATCGGCGAGGTCAGCCCCGATGAGCTCACACTTCGGAGAGTCGTCAACGCAAGAGAACGTCTGGTCCTCTGTGAAGTAATCCCACTTCAGGACTTCGAAGCGTGTCCGGGGCTGAAAAGGACGGTTGATTCCAAGAGGCCACGTCGCCGATTGCTCCCCCTCTACGGTCAGACTGCTTGTGTTCTGGATCTCTCGCTGAAAAAAAAAAAAAAAAAACAGAACAAGAGGCAATCAGTTAGTACAGAATTCTAAAGAGTGGTCACCGAAAAACATAACAACTTGCTTGGTGCTCGTACAATTCAACATTACTTAAGTAACATAGGAGGAACCTATTAATTAGGTAAAACCAAAAAGGTCCAACGTTTGGTCATTGTCCAGGCGCCATCAACTGATTGTTTGGAAGACACAACTGAAGACACAACTGAACACTACGAGTGTGCAATACCCATAGCCCGACACTAGAGGGAACTATTTGATCCTGAACTCTACAATCTTCATGTTCATGGATTCCGAGGCTTCACCATTTATCTGCGTCAGGATTCCCTTTAGGGCTAATGAACACGGGTGGATTTTCCACAGTGCGATTTCTGCTGTTGCATGCAGCCATAGAAGTCAATTAGTTTCCGCTGGTCACTACAGACAAATGGAAATTTTATCGTGGAAATTTACGTGCGTAAAAAAAAACAATTTGAACATTTGCGGCATGTCCTATTTTAGTGCCGATCACACCAGAGAGGGCTCAATAGATCGCTTTGGCTGCCTGTGGACGGCCGGGTCGGATCCCGCTGCGGGAATTCTCGGAGCAGGATGCGGACCCGTGCCCCTGCAGAGACCTGCGGCTCACCCGTTCTGGCGTCTCCTCTTCTCTGATGTTCCGGCTGCTGCTGAGCCGGCACATGTGCAGAGCGGAGCCGGCGAGTCACTACTAACATTTCTGTGTGGGCCTCTGCAAGACCCGCACAGAAATAGAACATGCCGCAATTTGTTTTCCGTGTGTTTTCACGCAGACAAATTGCATTATCTAATGCAATCCTATGGCAGCGGGCACGGGCGGAAATTTTGCAGGAAATCCCGCCGTGGCATTTCCGCCCGTGTGCAGGGGGCCTATGGATGCGATTTTTCTCGCAGTACATCCGTGATGACACTGCAGATGTACTGCGATGTTGTAGGTGGATACTTTTCAGGTTGCTATAGAGAGCCAGTAAGCATGTGCATTTTTTTTCCCACGCCTGAAAATCCGCGATCAAACGCAACCGCTTTTTATTTACCTTTGCGGTCCTTCCGCGGCGTAAATCCGCATGAGAAAATCTGTATCGGCCGCATGCCTTCGGCCTTAACCATATTATATAAATCAAAGCAGAGTTTTTACAGTACACGCCCAACTTATTTCCATATGTTAACACTTAGTCGGGCTTCTTCGGCCCCGAACAACATCGGATACTGTCTGTGGCATACTTTCTACTAATATCAGATACATTTCAGCTGGTATTTCCCTCCATTCGTCCTGCAAACATCTGGCGAGTTCTCTCAAAAAAGATGGACGACGTTCAGGTTTCCTGACCCTACGTTTTAGTTAGTCCCACAGATGTGCAGGAGGTCCAATCTTGAAACATCCATATCCTCAAACCAACGTAAAACAGCGTTGGATGGGTAACGAGGCGCATTGCCTTGTTCTGAGCATTACTGACCATACTGCCACATGGTCAGCAGCATTGTCTGGAATGTAAGGGTACTCCAGTTCATGGTTCTTGTTCCTACAACCAACAGACCAAGACCATGCCACGTAAACTATCCCTAGACCATAACGCAACTTCCTCCATACTATGCAAAAGGTGTTCCGCAGGATCCTCCACACCCAGGTACGTCCATCTCATGTGAAGATGAAGTAGCGCGATTCATCACTCTATAGAATAACTCTCCAAAGCACCACTATAGACAGGTTGACGCATAGCGCTTTGTGAAGGACGGCTTGTGTGCAGCGGCAGAACCCGTATTTTCATTGGCGTGAACTTCCGACCACAAACTATGTCTGACACCTCCAAGGGTCTGCACCAAGTATTAGCATATGGAAATGTATCTTATGTAGCACGGTTTAGGACACGAGATGCAATCCATTCTACTGATAGTGTCCAAATGATTTTGGTGGGATAGTGTGTCAATATGGAGAAGTTGGTGTTAGACACCATGTATGTGACACAAGTCATGTTCAGGCAACCGGCAAGAGTTAAACCCCCACTGGCAACTCAGAATTTTATAGGTTGTGTATATATTTTCCAACTAAAAAATGCTAAGGCCGGGTTCTCACAGGGCAGAACCCCCTTAAAAAAATCTTGCAGTTTGGCCGTAGCAAAAAAACAAACAAAACAAAGAAAAACAAACAAAAAACACGCAAGATCTCCGCCGGGAAAGCGCTGCTTCAAAACCCACGGCACTTAGCCACGGGTTTTGGAGCGGCTTGGCTGCATGATTTTCCCATTGCAGCCGGCGCTCCCATAGAGGAGAGCGCAGCCTCAACGGAAAAAAGAAAGAAACGACATGCTTCGGCCGGGTATTCCGCGCCGCAGTGCCGGCTTTGCCGCAACGGATTCACCGTCCCCTGTGGACGAGATTTTTGACAAATCCCCGGACAGAATTTCCGCTGCAAATCCGCCCTGTGTGAACTCAGACTGCTTTTAACCCCCAGATAATGCTGCGCATATTTTGTTATTTATTTTTTTGAAGGGGGGCGGGAAAGTAACACCTTTTACTTAACTCACGGGTCTGGCAAAATAAGGGACTGCATGTAAGAAAATCGCTAAGAATAATATTTTGTTGACTCTAGCCACCACTAGGGGGAGCTTACTGAAGACAGGTTCAGGGTAGTGTTCTATGAAGCTATAGAAATCAGCATGTAATGAGCTTCCCCTTAGACTCTCGCTCACGATCGGAAGATTGCGGCTTCAATCCCTGCGTGTTTCAAGTAGCCGGCTCAAGGTTGACTCAGCCTCCTGAGGTCGGTAAAAATGAGAACCCAGCTTGCTGGGGGAGGTAAAAGAGGACTGGGGAAGGCAATGGCAAACCACCCCGCAAAAAATAGTCTGCCAAGAAAACATCACGATGTGACATCACCCTGGGAGTCAATCAAGACTCTGCTTGCACCAGAGGACTTTACCTTACGATCTAGGATTAGAAAGGCACAGCTCTCATCTATCAAGGTTAGTGCCACACCTGTCCATGTCTGGTATTGCAGGTTGGCTCTATTGAAGCGAGTGGAGATGAGCTGCAATACGACACAGAATCAGTGGACAGCTGTGGCAGTATTTTCTGAATAAAACAGACATATTTTTCTAATGCAGCTCAACACTTAACTATGGCTGTTAAAGGAAGTTTGCAGCTCTTTATCTGTGGTCCCTTAAAGGGGTTGTCCAGGATTAGAAAAACATAGCCACTTTCCTCTAAACACAGTACCACCCTTGCCCATAGGGTTGTGTGTTAGTATGAGCCTCATGTTGCGCAAAATGTTTAGGCAGCAGAAGTGAAGTCCTAAGCTCTCACTCATGACCTGAAGGTTGCAAGTTCAATCCCTGCTTGGTTCAGGTAGCCGGCTTAAGGCCAACTCAGCCTTCGATTTTTCCGCGGTTGGTAAAATTAGTACCCAGCTTGGTGAGGGTAATAACTAAATTACCTGAAAGCTCTGCGAAAAAGGTTGGCGATATACAAAACAATTCTGGTTATTTTTTTATTTAGTGTAGCTCAGCTTCATTAGAGTGAATGGGAGCTGCAATACAAGACACAGACAAAGGTGGCGCTGTGTTGGAAAAAAAGCAGCCATGTTTTTCTAACCCTAAACGACCCCAATTTCCACGAAAGCTGACAGCCATACGGACCCCCAGCCCTTTTACTGTAGGATGCCGAGTAGGTTCTCGCTAGCTGTAATGTATGCAGCACAACTGAAAAATGAGAGGTATCTGCATCCATCATCTCCTGCTCTGCATTGCTAAACAAGGTGGTAGCAGCGTAAACCGGTCGTACAGGTTATTCATGAACGGGAAATAAAGCCGCTTGGAGCCCCCGTGTACAAGTGGGGGGAAAGGTTCCAAACCAGCTCAATAGATGGCAGAGGGCGACACTTTAATACTATTCAGCGTGCCGTATTGTATCAATAGGCCTCTATGGAGGACAGAAGGAGTCTAGTGATAACACGCATTGTGTACGAGCTATTCAGTGCTCTAGTGTCGGATATATTGTATATAGAGCCCTAAGTCACCCAAGCAGATATGTGAATTAAGTCATAAGATCCTGTATGCCAGCAGTCACCAACAGGGGGAGCTACATCATATATTTATACTAGAACCTGTTAAGCACCACCGTGTAGTAACTGTAGGCAGATGGCTTCATCATGGAGCTGTGCTGCTGCACCGGGATGTGTCCCCATCACCCAGCGCTCACCTGTAGCTGCTCTATTTCTTGGTACGTCTTCTCCAGCTCCAACTGGGCAAAGTGCTTATGTAGGCGATACATCTGAACTGGGTCCAAAACTGGGTGGGCGGTGAAAGCAATCTTGAAACGGGGGTCACTCTCTCTTTCGGGGTCCACGTTCTTCCCCAGTTCAAAGTACCGATAGCGTATCCCCTGCAAACAGAGGAAACATAGTAGTTATATCCTTGTACATAGGGGCAGTATTATAGTAGTTATATTCTACATAGCAAGACAGTATTATAGCAGTTATATTCTTGTACATAGGAGGCAGTATTATAGCAGTTATAATCTTGTACATAGGGGGCAGTATTATAGCAGTTATATTCTTGTACATAGGGGGCAGTATTATAGCAGTTATATTCTTGTACATAGGGGGCAGTATTATAGCAGTTATATTCTTGTACATAGGGGGCAGTATTATAGCAGTTATATTCTTGTACATAGGGGGCAGTATTATAGCAGTTATATTCTTGTACATAGGGGGCAGTATTATAGCAGTTATATTCTTGTACATAGGGGGCAGTATTATAGCAGTTATATTCTTGTACATAGGGGGCAGTATTATAGCAGTTATATTCTTGTACATAGGGGGCAGTATTATAGCAGTTATATTCTTGTACATAGGGGGCAGTATTATAGCAGTTATATTCTTGTACATAGGGGGCAGTATTATAGCAGTTATATTCTTGTACATAGGGGGCAGTATTATAGCAGTTATATTCTTGTACATAGGGGGCAGTATTATAGCAGTTATATTCTTGTACATAGGGGGCAGTATTATAGCAGTTATATTCTTGTACATGGGGGCAGTATTATAGCAGTTATATTCTTGTACATGGGGGCAGTATTATAGCAGTTATATTCTTGTACATAGGGGCAGTATTATAGCAGTTATATTCTTGTACATAGGGGGCAGTATTATAGCAGTTATATTCTTGTACATAGGAGCAGTATTATAGTAGTTATATCCATGTACATAGGGGCAGTATTATAGTAGTTATATCCATGTACATAGGGGCAGTATTATAGTAGTTATATTCTTGTACATAGGGGGCAGTATTATAGCAGTTATATTCTTGTACATAGGGGGCAGTATTATAGCAGTTATATCCATGTACATAGGGGCAGTATTATAGTAGTTATATCCATGTACATAGGGGCAGTATTATAGTAGTTATATTCTTGTACATAGGGGCAGTATTATAGTAGTTATATTCTTGTACATAGGGGCAGTATTATAGTAGTTATATTCATGTACATAGGGGCAGTATTATAGTAGTTATATTCATGTACATAGGGGCAGTATTATAGTAGTTCTATAATACTGCCCCTATGTACAAGAATATAACTACTATAATACTGCTCCCCTATGTACAGGAATATAGCTACTATAATACTGCCTTCTATGTACAAGAATATAACTACTATAATACTGCCCCTATGTACATGGATATAACTACTATAATACTGCCCCTATGTACAAGAATATTAGTTATATCCATGTACATAGGGGCAGTATTATAGTAGTTATATTCTTGTACATAGGAGGCAGTATTATAGTAGTTCTATTCTTGTACATAGGGGGCAGTATTATAGTAGTTCTATTCTTGTACATAGGAGGCAGTATTATAGTAGTTCTATTCTTGTACATAGGGGGCAGTATTATAGTAGTTATATTCTTGTACATAGGAGGCAGTATTATAGTAGTTATATTCATGTACATAGGGGACAGTATTATAGTAGTTCTATTCTTGTACATAGGGGGCAGTATTATAGTAGTTCTATTCTTGTACATAGGAGGCAGTATTATAGTAGTTCTATTCTTGTACATAGGAGGCAGTATTATAGTAGTTCTATTCTTGTACATAGGAGGCAGTATTATAGTAGTTATATTCATGTACATAGGGGACAGTATTATAGTAGTTCTATTCTTGTACATAGGGGGCAGTATTATAGTAGTTCTATTCTTGTACATAGGAGGCAGTATTATAGTAGTTCTATTCTTGTACATAGGAGGCAGTATTATAGTAGTTATATTCTTGTACATAGGAGGCAGTATTATAGTAGTTATATTCATGTACATAGGGGACAGTATTATAGTAGTTATATTCTTGTACATAGGGGGCAGTATTATAGTAGTTATATTCTTGTACATAGGGGGCAGTATTATAGTAGTTATATTCATGTACATAGGGGTCAGTATTATAGTCGTTATATTCTTGTACATAGGGGACAGTATTATACTAGTTATACTATTGTACATTGAAAGCAAGTAGTATCCTAGCAGTTGTGGTGAAGACATTTATCCATAAACCATATGGTGGAGTGAGAAACTCCCCCCATAATAAGGTACATTTTCTCATGTAACCTAAGAGTATTTACTGTAGCAATCCTGCAGGGAATTGACCGCTGTTACACTAAATGCCACAGCATGCAATTAACTGAAAATCCATGTAAAAAGTTAGAAAATAAGAAACTCAAGAAAAGTATTTACTTTTCCTCTACATAAACCTAGTAACAGTATTTCCCAGCCTTGCCCTGATAAGCGGAGCGGCAGGTACAGCGCGCTCCGTTCTGTGGATCTCGCCGTTCCCTCTTGTACAGCAGCCCCAATATATGCGCTGTAGGCCGCCAGTACTTTATACAAAGCCACCTTATAAACCCTCAGATGGAGCCGTCAACCAGGCTGCAAGCTGAGAAAACAGCTTCCTTCTATGTACTCCCCGAGGTGCGCGTACCAATAGGTTTACGTAAGGCTCTCTTACACGGGACGATTATCATTCGCTTGTTAAGTGATTTTTTTTACTCAGATATTCAGTGTGAACGCGGCCAACAACGGATCGGGGAATAATTCGTAAGATAGGGGATAAGGCCCCCTCATCGACCAGCAAGTTATCACTGAGACCACCACTGATCCAGAGAACAGAGGTCCTATATCTTCCCTCCTCACTGCAGGTTTACAGCGCCCCCTGCAGTAAGGAGACTGAATGGAATGCTGGTTGGGCAATCGCTGTGATGCTCCATCAACTTTCAATGGGACTGTGAAGCTCGCCGAGCGCTCAAGTTTTTCCATCAGCCCCAGTGAAACGAATTGAGAACCGACCACACATGCTTGGGCGAAGCTCCATTCATTCTGAGTTCCTCCTTGTGGGGGAAGTAGTAACCCAGTATGCCAGGAAGAGGGGAACAGAGGACCCCCATTCTCAAGATCAGAAGTGGTATCAGCGTTGAGACCCCCACCAGTCAGCTAGTTATCTCCTAGGCTATGGATAGGGAATAGCTTGTAATCTTGGTAGAACATTTTTAACCTCTTCTGGTAGCTTTTCCTTAGGAGGGAAGCTGTTGAGGGTCATTCACATGCAACAAATCTTACCTCATGCTCCTCCACACAGTTGACATGGGTGTAATCTATGATGCATCTTCCCAGCCACTCGTCAGGTCTGGCACTAAGGATATCGTTGCGGCAGCTTTCCAAATGCGGTTGGAGCTTTTTCAGAAGGCCCCGGGAAAGGAGATATCCGAACCCACCATAGCAGTATCTCCCCTCAGTGTCACCACCGATGAACTCCTCAGGTCGGCCCAGGTACAAATCAGCATCGATACTTAGATGAGCGGCAAGTTTGGAAATCCGGTGAGCCTCGGTGTAAGTGTCGTCCTGCACCAGATAGAACCAGTCAAACTCTTGGATGTAGTGATCCAGTAGATGCTTCACCGTCTGGTACATGTTCCAGATGGGACGGTCGTCTCCATGGGTCACCACCGCCATGCCGTGAGGGAGCTTCCGGCCACGCATGCCTGTGAAGTAGACAAGCTTGTCCAACCGATGGCCTAGGGTCCGATTGACTGCTACTGCCAAGGTGTTCAGGGTGGTCTTGGAAGTCAGGACACCAACAAAGAGCCGCTCTCTCATGCCAAGTTCTGTACTGATATACCGAGATCTAGAAGAGAGATGGAAGAGTTGAGATGGCTGACACTTTTTGGAAATCAAAGCCAGTTAAAGAAAGTAGCTTGCTTAAATCTAAAAACTTTCGGGAGCCACAGTAGTTTGGTACTCCATCATCGAGACTACTGGACATCTCGTCCCAGGAACTGCAGAAGCTCAACTTGTCCAGACAGTAACCGATTTAATAAGCAGGTTCATCCTTCCAATTACCACTAAACTGTCATTGTCACCGATAAATGCATCTCTACTTGCCAAGTACACCGGCCCGGAGGCCATCAGTTCTCAAGTCTACACATTACACAGCATTCAGTGAGGCAGAGGTTATTGCCCCTGACCCAATTAATCACGGAGCTGAAATGCTCGGATTTTTCAGCAAGTTTACACATTCCCTTCATCAAACAAGACGATCTTGTTCAGCGAGATGCTACTTCTAGATGAACCGCGCTTCCAAGTGGTTTCAGATGACGAGAGCTTCAGCCATGTGACAAGTTACCCCTTCTAATAGCCATCATGGGCTTTAAAGGGGAATGTATCACCAAGAGTTTTTTTTTTTTTTGTTTTGTTTTTTTTAACTCACAGACCGTGAAACATTCCCTGTTTTACCAATTTGTTTTCAGATTAAAAAAAAAAAAAATTTAAAATACATTCTATTGTTAGTACATAATTATGAGGGCAGCCATCTTGCCCGAGTCGTACAGATATGCTTTAGAGTAGCCTCATGGATCATTCACACAATGGGCAGAAGACGACTCACTGACTTCTTTGGAAGAATGTTGTGGGCATGCTTTGTGCAGAGAGGGGTAGGAGGTGAGCTGTGACCATTACCTATTGGCAATGGTGGATCCTGTGTTATCTATATATAGGCGTTACCTTTCACTGTAATCCTGCCTGTGATGAGATAACTGCTGAAAAGTTCTCCCTACTGAACAGGAAGAGCCAGACTTAGTAATCTTAGGGTCCTTTACATGGATGACTGGAGCCCAACAGTCGTCCCAATGATTATGGCTCCTGTGCTTTCATTCAGAGTAAGCAGGCAGTGGTTCATAGATGAATGGCTGCCTCATAGCACGGCCCGATCACTGGCAGATTCTTATGCCTGCATTAGCAGAACCAATGATAAGCGAATCAATCGTTGGCTGGGTTTATACTGAAGGATTATCATTCAGTTCGGCTCCTTCTCGACAAGCCGATTCTCATTTGAACGAGCAAATGACATCACCGCTGGCTCGTTATATATCGTGCAGCCCGTTAGACAGGGGGATTCGTCATTGACTCCTTCAACGAGAATCGTTTAGCTAATGTAAAAGCTTGAATGAGCGCCGTTTAAACAGTGAGAAGTGAACGAGCCGACGATTTGTATGCCTGGGTGAGCGAGACGTGCAGAATTATCGTTCGGCATTCACTTTCGCTCATTGGAAAGATAATCTTTCTGTCTAAAAGCACCCCAATGCATTGGATCATGCAAAATGCAGTTCATACTGATCAGTACAACAGCGCCCTTAGCGGTCAGCGTGAAACTGCACGATTATATAGGATTATTTTTATTTTTAATCTACATCGCAATGAAAAATAAAGTTAACATAACAACTTGATTTATACTGTAAGTGATTTTTTGACATTCCCTTTAGGTAAAAAAACAAAACAAAACACTATGGTGATCACTGTCCTGGAAGCGAAGCCATTGGAGTTCAGTGTCATATGTTCAATCATCAAAATACTAAGGACCACCTGTCTGTCCGTGAGTTACATGCTCTGCCCCCTGATCACATGACGTTGACATCACCACAGGTCCTTTATTCCTGTGCAGATTACGGGCGGACTACATCCCCTACAAACGCCCGCGGCCTCAGTTGCTATGGAATACTAATGACCACCTGTCTGAGTGACATGTGAAGATTCCGCCGTCATGGGATCAGTCACCGGGGCTCTGAACTTTATTAAAAGCCTGCAGAGCTGGACAGCAGCCGTGTGCTTACAGGACCTGTGATGTCAGTCATGTGATCAGTCACCTGTGTGGAAGGTGTCTGGAGGTCACATGACCAGGGGGTGTTCATGGTGTGCAAGACTCTGTTGTGCTGCTTGTGATCCCTGTTGTATGGGATGAAGAGTATGTAGCAGAGCTGTGTGGCGCATTGCACCACTAGAAACACTGGTGCTATAATTACTAATCAAAATACTAACAACCTTTTTTCCGTGAGTTACATGTGATGTCACCATCATGTGATCAGTTACTGGGCCTCTGAGCTCCACCCCTGATCACATGACGGTGACGTCATCATAGGTGCTCCATCCCTGTGCACAGAACAAGGAATGTCATGTGATGTGATCAGTCACCGGGGCTCCACATGGCTGCTGTCCGGCTCTGCTGGTTTAGCACCTGTGATGACGTCACCGTCATGTGATCAGGGGCAGAGCTCAGAGCTCCAGTGACTGATCACATGACAGTGAGTCCTGTAAGCACATGGCTTAGTAATAAGTAGTAATCCTTATAATGATTACCAACCAAAGGTTAATTGTTTTGCGTGTCCGTTTTCCATAGCATCTTTGGGCCTCACGTATAGAATGGATCCCTTACGACCTCGTATAGAAGTCATAATTTTGTATTACGGAGCCGTAGGTAATGGAGGCTCACCGCTGTATGGCGCCTCTGTACTGCAACCCATTCGCTCCTAAAAGCGACCCTTAAGAGGAGAATACAGTCATAATATGGCATCGGATGTGCGATATGTCCGTATGAAAGTTACCCATAAGTCAAAAGCCAAAAACAAAAAACACAGAACGGGGTCCTATTACCAGAAAAGACAAAACAGCTCTTTACATGGGGCAGCAGCATCAGCTTTGGCCGTCCCCTACGAGGCCTCGTCAATAGCCGCAACGTAATACTAGATCTACCTGCAGCTTCCCCAGGGATATCAGAGCCATATAAAGGGGCTGTGTGCCCAGAAACCTTCACACCAATCTACAAGATATTTAATGGAACCTACGGCGCCCAACATTGTACAAAGCCAAAGAGCCAAGTCCGCAGGTCCGCCCTACGACCAAGATCCTAGAGAGTCTGGCTGATAACCATTCTGGTTCGCTCAGGTTTGCAGCGTGCCGTTCCATCTAGTTGTACTTGTGCATATAAAGTGTTTTTGTTCCCGGCTGGGCTGCCCGTACCCCAGAGAGGGAGGAGGAGACAGGATTAGACCCTGCGGAGACAGGAGCCGAAGTGTAAGATACGTATCCCGGCCGCCCAGCCCCCCACCAGAACAATCACCGGTCTGTAATACCGGCACCTCCAGTAAACCTCAGCCCTGCGAAGTTATATACAGTCACCGCTTGCAGACCAGGAGAACGTATAGAGATGGGCTCTACCGCACCATCCTGCAAGTATGGCCTCAAATCCATCAGCAGTATATAGGGGTCCTCGAGTCGCCCCCTTCTGTCAAGTTGCTAAGGCTCTTCAGACAATTCCTTGTTCTATCCATCTGGCTGTCATTGTAGCTACCTGGGCTTGTCACCCAGCTTCTCCAGATGCCAGATTGGCAAGGCTGCCCAGATGAGTGATGCATAACTAAGTAGATGGAAGTTCTACGTTCCGGAGAGGGCCTCTTACTTCAGGACCCTCCACTATTAGCCCAAAACAGAGAATGGCTACACTTCCCCAGCACCTCCATGAGTTACACAGACAGCCTATTAATTTGTAGTGGGGGCTTGAAAACTCCCCTCTGGGAGTTTCTCCTCTGGGGGGGCTGCAGGGAAACAGAAAACTTGTATTGATGGCCAGGGTAGCCATAGATCCATATATTGGACAGTCCATTTTTAGGCTATGTTCACTCTTTGTTTTGCTCTGGTTTAGACATGCACAAAAAAGGAAAAAAAATAAAAATGCCCCCCCCCCCCTCCTTTTTTTTTAAATATATGCATTTTATAGAAAATGCATGCGAATTAATAAAAGTGTTCTTTCTTTTGTAAGTTTCTGAATCATTGCAATAAACGCATTTAAAAAAAAAAGAACTTTCGAAATGCAGCCTCAGGGCTCAGTCGCACGGGCGTTTGTACGCGCAAATTTTTAAACGCATAACTGATGAGTTCAAAAATTTGCGTGACCTAAGCGGGCGGCGCGGCGGAAGAAAGCGCTGCTAGCAGCGTTTATCCGCACAAAAGAACTCGGTCACACGGGCGTTTTGATGCTCAAAAGAGCGCTGCCCGCTATCCTCTGCCACAGAGAATCGCAAAATGCTCTATGTCACCGTGTTTTTCTGCAGCAGAGGTCTCCATTATTACAGTATTGATGGAGACTGCGGAAAAACACGCGTTTTTTCACAATCACCAGCAGTGACTTTTTGTTTACCACCGCGGTACTCCTGTGGCATAAATCTGCAGGCGTATCCCGCTCCGTCCAAATATTCCAAATTTGCCGATCATCCGCTGTGCTGGAAACGGCACCCAACGCCATTCAACAGAAGGTGGCGGACTGCAATAACCTGCCGCGTTGGGAGGGGAAGCTGGCACCGCCGGACTCTGAAAACTTACAAGTTGGTAATATGCCAACACTTTGTAAAGGCCCATTTACACCAGCCGATGATCGCTCAAACGACAGTCTGAGTGACAGCTTTGAGCGAACATTTTGCATAAGCCATTAAGTAGCTACTCAGCTACTTAATAGCAATTAAGTGTGCAAATAAAGCCTTCACTGAACCCGGTTAATAGCCCGAGGCCATTATCTGCGCTCAGATCCTTTCTTCTCCAACAATGCCGTAGAGAACTGCTGATAAGAGTGAATGACGATTTTTAGGTTGGACTGAATTTAACGACCAGCTAGCACTGCCTGAAAAGCGCACGATAGGCGTGCATTTCGACGCGTCGCTAAAACGATTGCCGATTAGCGTTTTTTTTTTAGGAATCATTGGCTGGTGTAAATCGGCCTTTAGATGGAAAACCCCTCCAAGACAGGCAAAATACTGCAAATAGGACATTATGGGCCAGCAATAAGACATTCCACAGAAGGCACCCCGAGAAGCTGATGTGGGCATCCTGGCCGCACCGTGGCTGAAATTTGTCCGTCTGACCATTAAGCGATTGCCATGTAAGCAACTGGGTACCATTTATGCAAGTAGATCAAAGACCTAAAAGCTACACTGGGTAACTGGCGCTTCCAAACTTGTGTGCAAGTATAACTATGTGGCGATGCAAGCCAGTGGTCTCCAGATGTTGCAGTCAGACATGCTGGGGGTTGTAGTTCTGCGCCAGCTGTAAACCCACAGGTTGGAGATCATCACAGCAAGCCATCCATCAGCTTCTGGAAATGATACACTCCACAGTAGTGTGAGAGGCTGGTGGCGGCGGCTCATCTGGCACGGGGCGCTGCCCGTCACTCACTACGTGGCACAGCTGCACAGACGGATATTTTTAGACAAAAACAGCTTAAGGCAACTTCCAAGAAGGTCATAGCTGACAGAAAGGATCTCCCCCGCTCCTAGGATTGGCGCTACTACATCATAACACTATCGGATCCGAGTCGGCTGGGGAAGTTAAAGGGCCATCAAACCTACCTTATAAAGAGGTATAGTAGCGTTATAAGAGGCGAAGCTGGTAGAAAAACATAGCTGCTTCCAAACACAGCGCCACCCTTTGTGGGTTGTATCTAGTATTGCAGCTCAGCTCCCATTCACTTTAACTGAGCTGCAATACCACATACAGCCCTACAGACAAGGGTGGCGCTGTGTTTGGATGAAAGCAGCCATGTTGTTCTAATCCTGGACAACCCCTTTAAAAAGGTTTCTTAGCACTCAAGATAAGGGGGCAGCCACTTCCAGTCACTCATCCTAGGAAGAAAAGGCTGATAACAGGGAGTAATAGTTTGCATAGACAACCTCTTTTTAGTAGTGGTGTCTGAGGGGGGGGGGGGGGGGATTAAGATAAGTGGAGCCTAGTTATCTGCTTATCTCTGTCCATTCATGCTTGTATTTGGCAGAGATCAATGGGTACAATAAGGGGTAGTAGAGAAAACCACTTATCTCCATAACTTAAAAGGGTTGTACAGGACAATGGTGCTTTTACATGGGCCTATAGTCGCTGACAGACACAGGCTCCATGGGTTGGCCTTTAGGCACTTAGGTGCCCAGCAGTTGTCCCATGTAAATAGGTACTTTTAGAAAAAACATGGCTTCTTTCTTTTAAAGACAGTGCCATACCCGCCTACAAGCTGGGTGAGATACTACTACTCTGCACCAGTCACTTCAGTAAAGCCAAGCTGCAATATCAAGCCAACCCATACACAGGCGTTGCAGTTTTTTCCTATTCTGTACAACCTCTTGGGCCTCATTCACACGGCTGACAGCGGTTTTGCCACAAGAAAAATAGTGGCAAAAATTGCGTCTTTGTTCCCGCCGATCGCCCCGTACACACTGCAGCGGCTCCATTTGGTATTGCAGGAACTTTTCTCAGAGGCACTTTTGGGTTTTGCTTTCCTGTTCAGATATGGAAGCGGTGAAACCAGCACCGAAAGGACCCGACGGACTACACGGGGGTTATGTGGTTAGGACAGAGTAGTGCACCGCGCCATCTTATCCGGTGTAACAGAACTCAGCAACAGAGGTTCCGGAAGAGCCCGGACCTGGTTATGAAGCAAGATTTGGGAAGGTGTGGAATCTACACCGGCACATGTCTGCTGGTAGGCGACTTAAAGGGGTAGTCCACCTCTACAGATATCGGTCATTGATATCTCAATGGGAACTGTGCCAGCATTGCCACCCTGGGTTACAGCTACATGTACCAAGCGATCCATTCCTATTCCGTACAGATTGACAGCCAACCGGATGGGGTCTTGATAAGTGGACCTCTGCTGATCAACCATTCATAACCAATCCTGAGGATCGGTCATCAGTATTGTGGACACCGCCTTTAACCTCACCTACTGGAATGCTACCAGCAGCAGGGCACAGAGCCACCTAGCTCTCCCAATCTTGCATGGTTTTGTTGCTAGGCAAGTTTGCCATTCGTCACTGCAGAAAAGCCAAGTGCCATCTGTCAGCGCATGCTGGGAGTTGTAGTCTACAACGGCTCTTTCAACCATATTAATCATACTTTTGTGAGTAAATTAAAGTGAAGCAGCGCTCAGCGTCGCCTCGCTGGATACATGAAGCAGAGTGGGCTGTAATAATTCCTTCCATAATCCCAGGTTAGAAGGAGCGCTGCTCCGGAGGAATCTGCTGCCTTTCATCTCAGGCTAATAGCTCATTGTTCCAATTAGGCGCAGAGTTCCAGGAAACCACAATATATATGCAGATGGGGTGAACATGAAATCTGCTGCTCAGGAGGGGGCGCTCTTATTAACCAGCGATGAACCTACAAGAGCGTGTTAACCGGGAGAGAACCTGTTAGAATGTGCGGCCTTCAGCAAGTGTCCTCACCACAGCGTCTCCTCAGCCAACCATAGGCCACTTCAATTCTACAGTCTGCTTGTAGTATTAGGGCTCATGCCCACGGACGGATTTCTGCGGCGGAAATCCGCCGCGTTATGCCACAGCTATTAGGTTCAATTGAACGCAATAGCTCACAGTGTTCACGCTGCGGAATTCTACGGCAGAATGATATAAACCGCGGCATGCTCTAATTGTAGCCAATGGATGCCGGCCGTCACGCTATACTTGTGCTGTGAGCACAGCGTAAGTATCACGTGATTACGTGTCACTGGCCACGTCATCCCCCACTGCCGGTGAGACGTGCACTGTACTGCACATGCGTGCCAGCTCGCCGGATGGGATTCAAGCTGCGGATCTGGAGAGGCGAGTATGGGGTCTTTGGGCAGGAAGAGGGGGCATCGTGATGGACACCGCTGCGATATTCTGCCGGCACAGTCCGACACAGCCGTGGGCATGAGGCCTTAATTTACATCAAGAGTGGAGTCACTCAATGTATATACATTACTTATCCTGTATTATACTCCAGAGCTGCACTCACTATTCTGCTGGTGGAGCCACTGTGTACATACATTACTTATCCTGTCCTCCAGCAGTAGAACAGTGAGTGCAGCTCTGGAGTATAATACAAGATGTAACTCAGGATCAGTACAGGATAAGTAATGTATGTACACAGTGACTCCACCAACAGAATAGTGAGACCAGCTCTGGAGTATAATACAGGATGGAACTCAGGGTCAGTACAGGATAAGTAATGTATGTACACAGTGACTCCACCAACAGAATAGTGAGACCAGCTCTGGAGTATAATACATGATGTAACTCAGGGTCAGTTCAGGATAAGTAATGTATGTACACAGTGACTCCACCAACAGAATAGTGAGACCAGCTCTGGAGTATAATATATGATGTAACTCAGGGTCAGTTCAGGATAAGTAATGTATCTACACAGTGACTCCACCAGCAGAATAGTAAGTGCAGCTCTGGGGTATAATACAGGATGTAACTCAGGATCAGTACAGGATAAGTAATGTATGTACACAGTGACTCCACCAGCAGAATAGTAAGTGCAGCTCTGGGGTATAATACAGGATGTAACTCAGGATCAGTATAGGATAAGTAATGTATGTACACAGTGACTCCACCAGCAGAATAGGGAGGACAGCTGTGGAGGATAATACAGGATGTAACTCACTATTCTGCTGGTGGAGTCACTATATGCATACATGACTTACTCTGTATTATACTCCAGAACTGCACTCACAGTAAGCCATGACAGGCTAGCACTTGCAGCGTTGAACAAGACTCTCCTCATCTCTACATCTGCAACTGATAAAACATCTGAGACGGCAAGTGTTTCCTGTGTAAGCAGCGCGCTCCATCCAGCGCAGTGCCAGCCGCCGCCGTGTGTAGTTCTGCCAACACGTTGGTGGAATGTTATACTGATACATGGAGGATATCATCTCAGGCCCTTCCCTTGACACATAGCACGTTATAAGAAAAGAAGGGGATATCTGGCAGAAAATTATTCAGAAAAATTAGTGTTTTTTTCCTTTCTTAAAGTCCCCGACGACCACAAATTCAGCATTAAATCATAAATGACTAAAGTGATCTTGCACCATTTATTCCAAGTTTTCTAGTTTATGAATAGAATTCCAGAATTACAGTATAGACTGACACACAAGCAAGGCAGAAAGGGTATGTAACTGCTTACCTATGCTCCATTCAGGGTCTGAGTGAGCACAGCTTGAGGTATCGCCCAGCAAGTCCTGCGCTGCACTGCGCATGCACACCAGCAGAGAGTCTCACTGCGGATCTGGAGAGGCGAGTGTGGGGTCTCGGGGGGCGCCGGGTCGGATTCCGCTGTGATATTTGGCAGGCGGAATCCAACCCGGCCGTGGGCATGAAGCCCATCACACAGGCTTCACAGACTTCAAAACAACAAGTGTAAAACATCCGCCTCTAATTAGTTTGGGGGTAATTAGACTCTGGGCATCCGCAGCAGAAGTGCAGCTTCCAAACTTGTGCCA